>NW_025334865.1:3628227-3930579 GCF_020171115.1 Neogale vison
GGAGAACCCACCATACAGCGAAAGCCTCTTTGCCCAGGCTCCTCCTCTGGGAAAGCACAGCATTCGTTGGGAAATCTGAGTCGTTTTGTGGGATGCTGTTGCTACTTGCCTGAGCTAGTCTGCGCAGCACGGTGGAAGAAACCCGCATGGAGCGAAATTCTCTGGGTCCTAGCATCCCCACTGCCTGCGAGAGAAGCGTGGATGCACATCTGGAAAGGGCCTTAAGGATAGGGACACGGCTGACACCGTGTTCCCCGGGAGCAAGTCTGGGGAAGGAGCAGAACGCCTCCCCGGGAGAAGAGAAGGAGCCGTTGGCCTTGTTGTCGGGAAACAGTCGCAAAGCAGGAGAGATTGCCCTGGGAAGAACAGTGGGACGGTGGCAAGACAAGCGTCACCCGCTCCCTGTGCGTAGAGACGGAAGCCTGGCTTTAGGAAGACACGAGGGGATGGCTAGGGCAGACGCGCATACTCTGCTCTGAGGAAGGAGTCTGGGCAGAAGGAAGGCCTGTTCTGTGTGCCTTTTGTCCCAAGGGGACAGCATCTCCAAGGCCACCTGTCCCTAGGCAAGATGTGGGCATGCCACCAGGCGCCATAACCTGAACTCGCAGATACAGCTCCCTGGAAGAAAGGGGAGCCAGATGACATCTTCCTCCAAGAGGTGGCAGCTTTGGGGGAGGAAGGGGGTGTGTCGTGGAAGAAGAGGGGACAGTCCCCCACAGCTCCCCATCCCAGTGCACGGGCGCTGTGCAGGGTTCCTGTCGCTTCTCCTTTCCTATGTGGAAGGCGCTGGCCTAGTCCCCAAGTCCACCTGAACTCGAGAGCAAAAAGCCAAGCCTTACTACGCCAGAAGAAGGCAGTTGGCAGGGATTGTCATCCTAGACCACACACGCTGCTGCAGGGTGGTGGCTGTGTCTGCGAGGTTCAGCCTGGCACGGTGATCCCAGGGTGCGACCATGGAGCCCGGGATAGCAAAGCCCAAGTGGAACCAGCTCTCCCGCAGATCTCCTTCCCTGACGCGACAGAGCAAACGCCCAAAGCCTTGCTGAGGAAGCAGCAGCGAAGTGCGGTTCAGGCCAAGCTGAAAACCTCTGCGAAAGCATAGCAGTCGCTGGGAAAAAAGAGTCGGTTCTCTGGGCTGCGGTTGCTGCTTGCTTGAGCCTAATATTGGCAGCACGGTGGCAGAATCCCGCATAGAGCGAAAGCCTCTTTGCCTGGGCATCCCCTCTAGGAAAGCACAGCATTCTTGGGGAAAACAGAGTCGGTTCTGTGCGATGCAGATGCCGCTTGCCTGAACATGGTCTCCGAAGCACGCTGTAAGAAACCCGCATGGAGCGAAATCCTCTTGGCCCGGGCATCCCCTGTACTTGAGAGCGAAGCGTGGTTGTGACTGTGGAAACAGTCTTAACGAAAGGTCATGAAACAGGAGAGCATGCATTGCAACAATAGCGGGCAGGTGGCAAGAAAAGTGTCACCCTCTCCGTTTCATTAGAAATCAGAGTCTGTTCTGCGGGCTGCTGCTCCTGCTTGCCTAGGCCAAGTCTCAAGGTGGGAGATACCACCCTACAGGGAAAGCCTCTTTGCCCATGCTCCTCCTCTGGGAAAGCACAGCATTCGTTGGGAAATCTGAGTCGCTTTGTGGGATGCTGCTGCTGCTTGCCTGAGCTAGTCTGCGCAGCACGGTGGAAGAAACCCGCATGGAGCGAAATTCTCTTGGCCCTAGCATTGCCACTGCCTGCGAGAGAAGCGTGGATGCACCTCTGGAAAGGGACTTAAGGATAGGGACACGGCTGTCACCGTGATCTCCGGGAGCAAGTCTGGGGAAGGAGCAGAACGCCTCCCCGGGAGAAGAGAAGGAGCTGTTGGCCTTGTCCAGAAACAGTCGCAAAGCAGGAGAGCCGGCCCTGGGAAGAACAGCGGGACGGTGGCATGACAAGCGTCACCCGCTCCCAATGCGTATAGACGGAAGCCTGGCTTTAGGAAGACAGGAGGGGACGGCTAGGGCAGGCGCGCATACGCCACTCTGAGGAAGGAGTCTGGGCAGAAGGCAGGCCTGTTCTGTGTGCCTCCTGTCCCAAGGGGAGAGCATCTCCGAGGCCACCTGTCCCTAGGGCAGACGTGGGCTTGCCACCAGGCGCCATAACCTGAACTCGCAGATACAGCTCCCTGGAAGAAAGGGCAGCCAGATACCATCTTCCTCCAAGAGGTGGCAGCGTTGGGGGTGGCAGCGGTGTGTCGGGGAAGAAGAGGGACAGTCCCCCACTGCTCCCCATCCAAGTGCACGGGCTCTGTGGAGGGTTCCTGTCGCCTCTCCTTTCCTATTGCAAAGGCACTGGCGTAGTCCCCGAGTCCGCCTGAACTCCAGAGCAAAAAGCCAAGCCTTACTACGCCAGGAGATGGCAGTTGGCAGGGAGTGTCATCCTAGACCACGCAAGCTGCTGCAGGGTGGTGGCTGTTTCTGCAAGTTCAGACTGGCAGGGTGATCCCAGGGTGCGACCATGGAGCCCGGGACAAAAAAGCCCAAGAGGCACCAGCTCTCCCGCAGATCTCCTTCCCTGACGCGACAGAGCAAACGCCCAAAGCCTTGCTGAGGAAGCAGCAGCGAAGTGCGGTTCAGGCCAAGCTGAAAACCTCTGCGAAAGCATAGCAGTCGCTGGGAAAAAAAGGTCGGTTCTCTGGGCTATTGTTGCTGCTTGCTTGAGCCTAGTATTGGCAGCACGGTGGCAGAATCCCGCATAGAGCGAAAGCCTCTTTGCCTGGGCATACCCTCTAGGAAAGCACAGCATTCTTGGGGAAAAGAGAGTCGGTTCTGTGCGATGCATATGTCGCTTGCCTGTACAGAGTCTCCGAAGCACGGTGAAAGAAACCCGCATGGAGCGAAATCCTCTTGGCCCGGGCATCCCCTCTACTTGAGAGAGAAGCGTGGTGGTGCCTGTGGAAACAGCCTTAACGAAAGGTCATGAAACAGGAGAGCATGCATTGCAACAATAGCGGACAGGTGGCAAGACAAGTGTCACCCTCTCCGTTTGCTTAGAAATCAGAGTCGGTTCTGCGGGCTGCTGCTCCTGCTTGCCTAGGCCAAGTCTCAAGGTGGGAGAAACCACCATACAGCGAAAGCCTCTTTGCCCAGGCTCCTCCTCTGGGAAAGCACAGCATTCGTTGGGAAATCTGAGTCGCTTTGTGGGATGCTGTTGCTACTTGCCTGAGCTAGTCTGCGCAGCACGGTGGAAGAAACCCGCATGGAGCGAAATTCTCTGGGTCCTAGCATCCCCACTGCCTGCGAGAGAAGCGTGGATGCACATCTGGAAAGGGCCTTAAGGATAGGGACACGGCTGACACCGTGTTCCCCGGGAGCAAGTCTGGGGAAGGAGCAGAACGCCTCCCCGGGAGAAGAGAAGGAGCCGTTGGCCTTGTTGTCGGGAAACAGTCGCAAAGCAGGAGAGATTGCCCTGGGAAGAACAGTGGGACGGTGGCAAGACAAGCGTCACCCGCTCCCTGTGCGTAGAGACGGAAGCCTGGCTTTAGGAAGACACGAGGGGATGGCTAGGGCAGACACGCATACTCTGCTCTGAGGAAGGAGTCTGGGCAGAAGGAAGGCCTGTTCTGTGTGCCTTTTGTCCCAAGGGGACAGCATCTCCAAGGCCACCTGTCCCTAGGCAAGATGTGGGCATGCCACCAGGCGCCATAACCTGAACTCGCAGATACAGCTCCCTGGAAGAAAGGGGAGCCAGATGACATCTTCCTCCAAGAGGTGGCAGCTTTGGGGGAGGAAGGGGGTGTGTCGTGGAAGAAGAGGGGACAGTCCCCCACAGCTCCCCATCCCAGTGCACGGGCGCTGTGCAGGGTTCCTGTCGCTTCTCCTTTCCTATGTGGAAGGCGCTGGCCTAGTCCCCAAGTCCACCTGAACTCGAGAGCAAAAAGCCAAGCCTTACTACGCCAGAAGAAGGCAGTTGGCAGGGATTGTCATCCTAGACCACACACGCTGCTGCAGGGTGGTGGCTGTGTCTGCGAGGTTCAGCCTGGCACGGTGATCCCAGGGTGCGACCATGGAGCCCGGGATAGCAAAGCCCAAGTGGAACCAGCTCTCCCGCAGATCTCCTTCCCTGACGCGACAGAGCAAACGCCCAAAGCCTTGCTGAGGAAGCAGCAGCGAAGTGCGGTTCAGGCCAAGCTGAAAACCTCTGCGAAAGCATAGCAGTCGCTGGGAAAAAAGAGTCGGTTCTCTGGGCTGCGGTTGCTGCTTGCTTGAGCCTAATATTGGCAGCACGGTGGCAGAATCCCGCATAGAGCGAAAGCCTCTTTGCCTGGGCATCCCCTCTAGGAAAGCACAGCATTCTTGGGGAAAACAGAGTCGGTTCTGTGCGATGCAGATGCCGCTTGCCTGAACATGGTCTCCGAAGCACGCTGTAAGAAACCCGCATGGAGCGAAATCCTCTTGGCCCGGGCATCCCCTGTACTTGAGAGCGAAGCGTGGTTGTGACTGTGGAAACAGTCTTAACGAAAGGTCATGAAACAGGAGAGCATGCATTGCAACAATAGCGGGCAGGTGGCAAGAAAAGTGTCACCCTCTCCGTTTCATTAGAAATCAGAGTCTGTTCTGCGGGCTGCTGCTCCTGCTTGCCTAGGCCAAGTCTCAAGGTGGGAGATACCACCCTACAGGGAAAGCCTCTTTGCCCATGCTCCTCCTCTGGGAAAGCACAGCATTCGTTGGGAAATCTGAGTCGCTTTGTGGGATGCTGCTGCTGCTTGCCTGAGCTAGTCTGCGCAGCACGGTGGAAGAAACCCGCATGGAGCGAAATTCTCTTGGCCCTAGCATTGCCACTGCCTGCGAGAGAAGCGTGGATGCACCTCTGGAAAGGGACTTAAGGATAGGGACACGGCTGTCACCGTGATCTCCGGGAGCAAGTCTGGGGAAGGAGCAGAACGCCTCCCCGGGAGAAGAGAAGGAGCTGTTGGCCTTGTCCAGAAACAGTCGCAAAGCAGGAGAGCCGGCCCTGGGAAGAACAGCGGGACGGTGGCATGACAAGCGTCACCCGCTCCCAATGCGTATAGACGGAAGCCTGGCTTTAGGAAGACAGGAGGGGACGGCTAGGGCAGGCGCGCATACGCCACTCTGAGGAAGGAGTCTGGGCAGAAGGCAGGCCTGTTCTGTGTGCCTCCTGTCCCAAGGGGAGAGCATCTCCGAGGCCACCTGTCCCTAGGGCAGACGTGGGCTTGCCACCAGGCGCCATAACCTGAACTCGCAGATACAGCTCCCTGGAAGAAAGGGCAGCCAGATACCATCTTCCTCCAAGAGGTGGCAGCGTTGGGGGTGGCAGCGGTGTGTCGGGGAAGAAGAGGGACAGTCCCCCACTGCTCCCCATCCAAGTGCACGGGCGCTGTGGAGGGTTCCTGTCGCCTCTCCTTTCCTATTGCAAAGGCACTGGCGTAGTCCCCGAGTCCGCCTGAACTCCAGAGCAAAAAGCCAAGCCTTACTACGCCAGGAGATGGCAGTTGGCAGGGAGTGTCATCCTAGACCACGCAAGCTGCTGCAGGGTGGTGGCTGTTTCTGCAAGTTCAGACTGGCAGGGTGATCCCAGGGTGCGACCATGGAGCCCGGGACAAAAAAGCCCAAGAGGCACCAGCTCTCCCGCAGATCTCCTTCCCTGACGCGACAGAGCAAACGCCCAAAGCCTTGCTGAGGAAGCAGCAGCGAAGTGCGGTTCAGGCCAAGCTGAAAACCTCTGCGAAAGCATAGCAGTCGCTGGGAAAAAAAGGTCGGTTCTCTGGGCTATTGTTGCTGCTTGCTTGAGCCTAGTATTGGCAGCACGGTGGCAGAATCCCGCATAGAGCGAAAGCCTCTTTGCCTGGGCATACCCTCTAGGAAAGCACAGCATTCTTGGGGAAAAGAGAGTCGGTTCTGTGCGATGCATATGTCGCTTGCCTGTACAGAGTCTCCGAAGCACGGTGAAAGAAACCCGCATGGAGCGAAATCCTCTTGGCCCGGGCATCCCCTCTACTTGAGAGAGAAGCGTGGTGGTGCCTGTGGAAACAGCCTTAACGAAAGGTCATGAAACAGGAGAGCATGCATTGCAACAATAGCGGACAGGTGGCAAGACAAGTGTCACCCTCTCCGTTTGCTTAGAAATCAGAGTCGGTTCTGCGGGCTGCTGCTCCTGCTTGCCTAGGCCAAGTCTCAAGGTGGGAGAAACCACCATACAGCGAAAGCCTCTTTGCCCAGGCTCCTCCTCTGGGAAAGCACAGCATTCGTTGGGAAATCTGAGTCGCTTTGTGGGATGCTGTTGCTACTTGCCTGAGCTAGTCTGCGCAGCACGGTGGAAGAAACCCGCATGGAGCGAAATTCTCTGGGTCCTAGCATCCCCACTGCCTGCGAGAGAAGCGTGGATGCACATCTGGAAAGGGCCTTAAGGATAGGGACACGGCTGACACCGTGTTCCCCGGGAGCAAGTCTGGGGAAGGAGCAGAACGCCTCCCCGGGAGAAGAGAAGGAGCCGTTGGCCTTGTTGTCGGGAAACAGTCGCAAAGCAGGAGAGATTGCCCTGGGAAGAACAGTGGGACGGTGGCAAGACAAGCGTCACCCGCTCCCTGTGCGTAGAGACGGAAGCCTGGCTTTAGGAAGACACGAGGGGATGGCTAGGGCAGACACGCATACTCTGCTCTGAGGAAGGAGTCTGGGCAGAAGGAAGGCCTGTTCTGTGTGCCTTTTGTCCCAAGGGGACAGCATCTCCAAGGCCACCTGTCCCTAGGCAAGATGTGGGCATGCCACCAGGCGCCATAACCTGAACTCGCAGATACAGCTCCCTGGAAGAAAGGGGAGCCAGATGACATCTTCCTCCAAGAGGTGGCAGCTTTGGGGGAGGAAGGGGGTGTGTCGTGGAAGAAGAGGGGACAGTCCCCCACAGCTCCCCATCCCAGTGCATGGGCGCTGTGCAGGGTTCCTGTCGCTTCTCCTTTCCTATGTGGAAGGCGCTGGCCTAGTCCCCAAGTCCGCCTGCACTCGAGAGCAAAAAGCCAAGCCTTACTACGCCAGAAGAAGGCAGTTGGCAGGGATTGTCATCCTAGACCACGCACGCTGCTGCAGGGTGGTGGCTGTGTCTGCGAGGTTCAGCCTGGCACGGTGATCCCAGGGTGCGACCATGGAGCCCGGGATAGAAAAGCCCAAGTGGAACCAGCTCTCCCGCAGATCTCCTTCCCTGACGCGACAGAGCAAACGCCCAAAGCCTTGCTGAGGAAGCAGCAGCGAAGTGCGGTTCAGGCCAAGCTGAAAACCTCTGCCAAAGCATAGCAGTCGCTGGGAAAAAAGAGTCGGTTCTCTGGGCTGCTGTTGCTGCTTGCTTGAGCCTAGTATTGGCAGCACGGTGGCAGAATCCCGCATAGAGCGAAAGCCTCTTTGCCTGGGCATCCCCTCTAGGAAAGCACAGCATTCTTGGGGAAAACAGAGTCGGTTCTGTGCGATGCAGATGCCGCTTGCCTGAACATGGTCTCCGAAGCACGCTGTAAGAAACACGGTGGAGCGAAATCCTCTTGGCCCGGGCATCCCCTGTACTTGAGAGCGAAGCGTGGTTGTGACTGTGGAAACAGTCTTAACGAAAGGTCATGAAACAGGAGAGCATGCATTGCAACAATAGCGGGCAGGTGGCAAGACAAGTGTCACCCTCTCCGTTTGCTTAGAAATCAGAGTCTGTTCTGCGGGCTGCTGCTCCTGCTTGCCTAGGCCAAGTCTCAAGGTGGGAGATACCACCCTACAGGGAAAGCCTCTTTGTCCATGCTCCTCCTCTGGGAAAGCACAGCATTCGTTGGGAAATCTGAGTCGCTTTGTGGGATGCTGCTGCTGCTTGCCTGAGCTAGTCTGCGCAGCACGGTGGAAGAAACCCGCATGGAGCGAAATTCTCTTGGCCCTAGCATCGCCACTGCCTGCGAGAGAAGCGTGGATGCACCTCTGGAAAGGGACTTAAGGATAGGGACACGGCTGTCACCGTGATCTCCGGGAGCAAGTCTGGGGAAGGAGCAGAACGCCTCCCCGGGAGAAAGGAAGGAGCTGTTGGCATTGTCCATAAACAGTCGCAAAGCAGGAGAGCCTGCCCAGGGAAGAACAGCGGAACGGTGGCATGACAAGCGTCACCCGCTCCCAATGCGTATAGACGGAAGCCTGGCTTTAGGAAGACAGGAGGGGACGGCTAGGGCAGGCGCGCATACGCCACTCTGAGGAAGGAGTCTGGGCAGAAGGCAGGCCTGTTCTGTATGCCTCCTGTCCCAAGGGGAGAGCATCTCCGAGGCCACCTGTCCCTAGGGCAGACGTGGGCTTGCCACCAGGCGCCATAACCTGAACTCGCAGATACAGCTCCCTGGAAGAAAGGGCAGCCAGATACCATCTTCCTCCAAGAGGTGGCAGCATTGGGGCTGGCAGCGGTGTGTCGGGGAAGAAGAGGGGACAGTCCCCCACTGCTCCCCATCCAAGTGCACGGGCGCTGTGGAGGGTTCCTGTCGCCTCTCCTTTCCTATTGCAAAGGCACTGGCGTAGTCCCAGAGTCCGCCTGAACTCCAGAGCAAAAAGCCAAGCCTTACTACGCCAGGAGATGGCTGTTGGCAGGGAGTGTCATCCTAGACCACGCAAGCTGCTGCAGGGTGGTGGCTGTTTCTGCAAGTTCAGACTGGCAGGGTGATCCCAGGGTGCGACCATGGAGCCCGGGACAAAAAAGCCCAAGAGGCACCAGCTCTCCCGCAGATCTCCTTCCCTGACGCGACAGAGCAAACGCCCAAAGCCTTGCTGAGGAAGCAGCAGCGAAGTGCGGTTCAGGCCAAGCTGAAAACCTCTGAGAAAGCATAGCAGTCGCTGGGAAAAAAAGGTCGGTTCTCTGGGCTACTGTTGCTGCTTGCTTGAGCCTAGTATTGGCAGCACGGTGGCAGAATCCCGCATAGAGCGAAAGCCTCCTTGCCTGGGCATACCCTCTAGGAAAGCACAGCATTCTTGGGGAAAACAGAGTCGGTTCTGTGCGATGCATATGTCGCTTGCCTGTACAGAGTCTCCGAAGCACGGTGAAAGAAACCCGCATGGAGCGAAATCCTCTTGGCCCGGGCATCCCCTCTACTTGAGAGAGAAGCGTGGTGGTGCCTGTGGAAACAGCCTTAACGAAAGGTCATGAAACAGGAGAGCATGCATTGCAACAATAGCGGACAGGTGGCAAGACAAGTGTCACCCTCTCCGTTTGCTTAGAAATCAGAGTCGGTTCTGCGGGCTGCTGCTCCTGCTTGCCTAGGCCAAGTCTCAAGGTGGGAGAAACCACCATACAGCGAAAGCCTCTTTGCCCAGGCTCCTCCTCTGGGAAAGCACAGCATTCGTTGGGAAATCTGAGTCGTTTTGTGGGATGCTGTTGCTACTTGCCTGAGCTAGTCTGCGCAGCACGGTGGAAGAAACCCGCATGGAGCGAAATTCTCTGGGTCCTAGCATCCCCACTGCCTGCGAGAGAAGCGTGGATGCACATCTGGAAAGGGCCTTAAGGATAGGGACACGGCTGACACCGTGTTCCCCGGGAGCAAGTCTGGGGAAGGAGCAGAACGCCTCCCCGGGAGAAGAGAAGGAGCCGTTGGCCTTGTTGTCGGGAAAGAGTCGCAAAGCAGGAGAGATTGCCCTGGGAAGAACAGTGGGACGGTGGCAAGACAAGCGTCACCCGCTCCCTGTGCGTAGAGACGGAAGCCTGGCTTTAGGAAGACACGAGGGGATGGCTAGGGCAGACGCGCATACTCTGCTCTGAGGAAGGAGTCTGGGCAGAAGGAAGGCCTGTTCTGTGTGCCTTTTGTCCCAAGGGGACAGCATCTCCAAGGCCACCTGTCCCTAGGCAAGATGTGGGCATGCCACCAGGCGCCATAACCTGAACTCGCAGATACAGCTCCCTGGAAGAAAGGGGAGCCAGATGACATCTTCCTCCAAGAGGTGGCAGCTTTGGGGGAGGAAGGGGGTGTGTCGTGGAAGAAGAGGGGACAGTCCCCCACAGCTCCCCATCCCAGTGCACGGGCGCTGTGCAGGGTTCCTGTCGCTTCTCCTTTCCTATGTGGAAGGCGCTGGCCTAGTCCCCAAGTGCGCCTGAACTCGACAGCAAAAAGCCAAACCTTACTACGCCAGAAGAAGGCAGTTGGCAGGGATTGTCATCCTAGACCACGCACGCAGCTGCAGAGTGGTGGCTGTGTCTGCGAGGTTCAGCCTGGCACGGTGATCCCAGGGTGCGACCATGGAGCCCGGGATAGCAAAGCCCAAGTGGAACCAGCTCTCCCGCAGATCTCCTTCCCTGACGCGACAGAGCGAACGCCCAAAGCCTTGCTGAGGAAGCAGCAGCGAAGTGCGGTTCAGGCCAAGCTGAAAACCTCTGCCAAAGCATAGCAGTCGCTGGGAAAAAAGAGTCGGTTCTCTGGGCTGCTGTTGCTGCTTGCTTGAGCCTAGTATTGGCAGCACGGTGGCAGAATCCCGCATAGAGCGAAAGCCTCTTTGCCTGGGCATCCCCTCTAAGAAAGCACAGCATTCTTGGGGAAAAAAGAGTCGGTTCTGTGCGATGCAGATGCCGCTTGCCTGAACATGGTCTCCGAAGCACGCTGTAAGAAACCCGCATGGAGCGAAATCCTCTTGGCCCGGGCATCCCCTGTACTTGAGAGCGAAGCGTGGTTGTGACTGTGGAAACAGTCTTAACGAAAGGTCATGAAACAGGAGAGCATGCATTGCAACAATAGCGGGCAGGTGGCAAGACAAGTGTCACCCTCTCTGTTTGCTTAGAAATCAGAGTCTGTTCTGCGGGCTGCTGCTCCTGCTTGCCTAGGCCAAGTCTCAAGGTGGGAGATACCACCCTACAGGGAAAGCCTCTTTGCCCATGCTCCTCCTCTGGGAAAGCACAGCATTCGTTGGGAAATCTGAGTCGCTTTGTGGGATGCTGCTGCTGCTTGCCTGAGGTAGTCTGCGCAGCACGGTGGAAGAAACCCGCATGGAGCGAAATTCTCTTGGCCCTAGCATCGCCCCTGCCTGCGAGAGAAGCGTGGATGCACATCTGGAAAGGGACTTAAGGATAGGGACACGGCTGTCACCGTGATCTCCGGGAGCAAGTCTGGGGAAGGAGCAGAACGCCTCCCCGGGAGAAGAGAAGGAGCTGTTGGCCTTGTCTAGAAACAGTCGCAAAGCAGGAGAGCCTGCCCTGGGAAGAACAGCGGGACGGTGGCATGACAAGCGTCACCCGCTCCCAATGCGTATAGACGGAAGCCTGGCTTTAGGAAGACAGGAGGGGACGGCTAGGGCAGGGGTGCATACGCCACTCTGAGGAAGGAGTCTGGGCAGAAGGCAGGCCTGTGCTGTGTGCGTCCTGTCCCAAGGGGAGAGCATCTCCGAGGCCATCTGTCCCTAGGGCAGACGTGGGCTTGCCACCAGGCGCCATAACCTGAACTCGCAGATACAGCTCCCTGGAAGAAAGGGCAGCCAGATACCATCTTCCTCCAAGAGGGGCAGCGTTGGGGGTGGCAGCGGTGTGTCGGGGAAGAAGACGGGACAGTCCCCCACTGCTCCCCATCCAAGTGCACGGGCGCTGTGGAGGGTTCCTGTCGCCTCTCCTTTCCTATTGCAAAGGCCCTGGCGTAGTCCCCGAGTCCGCCTGAACTCCAGAGCAAAAAGCCAAGCCTTACTACGCCAGGAGATGGCAGTTGGCAGGGAGTGTCATCCTAGACCACGCAAGCTGCTGCAGGGTGGTGGCTGTTTCTGCAAGTTCAGACTGGCAGGGTGATCCCAGGGTGCGACCATGGAGCCCGGGATAGCAAAGCCCAAGAGGCACCAGCTCTCCCGCAGATCTCCTTCCCTGAAGCGACAGAGCAAACGCCCAAAGACTTGCTGAGGAAGCAGCAGCGAAGTGCGGTTCAGGCCAAGCTGAAAACCTCTGCGAAAGCATAGCAGTCGCTGGGAAAAAAGAGTCGGTTCTCTGGGCTACTGTTGCTGCTTGCTTGAGCCTAGTATTGGCAGCACGGTGGCAGAATCCCGCATAGAGCGAAAGCCTCCTTGCCTGGGCATCCCCTGTAGGAAAGCACAGCATTCTTGGGGAAAACAGAGTCGGTTCTGTGCGATGCATATGTCGCTTGCCTGTACAGAGTCTCCGAAGCACGGTGAAAGAAACCCGCATGGAGCGAAATCCTCTTGGCCCGGGCATCCCCTCTACTTGAGAGAGAAGCGTGGTTGTGCCTGTGGAAACAGCCTTAACGAAAGGTCATGAAACAGGAGAGCATGCATTGCAACAATAGCGGACAGGTGGCAAGACAAGTGTCACCCTCTCCGTTTGCTTAGAAATCAGAGTCGGTTCTGCGGGCTGCTGCTCCTGCTTGCCTAGGCCAAGTCTCAAGGTGGGAGAAACCACCATACAGCGAAAGCCTCTTTGCCCAGGCTCCTCCTCTGGGAAAGCACAGCATTCGTTGGGAAATCTGAGTCGTTTTGTGGGATGCTGTTGCTACTTGCCTGAGCTAGTCTGCGCAGCACGGTGGAAGAAACCCGCATGGAGCGAAATTTTCTGGGTCCTAGCATCCCCACTGCCTGCGAGAGAAGCGTGGATGCACATCTGGAAAGGGCCTTAAGGATAGGGACACGGCTGACACCGTGTTCCCCGGGAGCAAGTCTGGGGAAGGAGCAGAACGCCTCCCCGGGAGAAGAGAAGGAGCCGTTGGCCTTGTTGTCGGGAAACAGTCGCAAAGCAGGAGAGATTGCCCTGGGAAGAACAGTGGGACGGTGGCAAGACAAGCGTCACCCGCTCCCTGTGCGTAGAGACGGAAGCCTGGCTTTAGGAAGACACGAGGGGATGGCTAGGGCAGACGCGCATACTCTGCTCTGAGGAAGGAGTCTGGGCAGAAGGAAGGCCTGTTCTGTGTGCCTTTTGTCCCAAGGGGACAGCATCTCCAAGGCCACCTGTCCCTAGGCATGATGTGGGCATGCCACCAGGCGCCATAACAGGAACTCGCAGATACAGCTCCCTGGAAGAAAGGGCAGCCAGATGACATCTTCCTCCAAGAGGTGGCAGCTTTGGGGGAGGAAGGGGGTGTGTCGTGGAAGAAGAGGGGACAGTCCCCCACAGCTCCCCATCCCAGTGCACGGGCGCTGAGTAGGGTTCCTGTCGCTTCTCCTTTCCTATGTGAAAGGCTCTGGCCTAGTCCCCAAGTGCGCCTGAACTCGACAGCAAAAAGCCAAGCCTTACTACGCCAGAAGAAGGCAGTTGGCAGGGATTGTCATCCTAGACCACGCACGCTGCTGCAGGGTGGTGGCTGTGTCTGCGAGGTTCAGCCTGGCACGGTGATCCCAGGGTGCGACCATGGAGCCCGGGATAGCAAAGCCCAAGTGGAACCAGCTCTCCCGCAGATCTCCTTCCCTGACGCGACAGAGCAAACGCCCAAAGCCTTGCTGAGGAAGCAGCAGCGAAGTGCGGTTCAGGCCAAGCTGAAAACCTCTGCAAAAGCATAGCAGTCGCTGGGAAAAAAGAGTCGGTTCTCTGGGCTGCTGTTGCTGCTTGCTTGAGCCTAATATTGGCAGCACGGTGGCAGAATCCCGCATAGAGCGAAAGCCTCTTTGCCTGGGCATCCCCTCTAGGAAAGCACAGCATTCTTGGGGAAAACAGAGTCGGTTCTGTGAGATGCAGATGCCGCTTGCCTGAACATGGTCTCCGTAGCACGCTGTAAGAAACCCGCATGGAGCGAAATCCTCTTGGCCCCGCCATCCCCTGTACTTAAGAGCGAAGCGTGGTTCTGACTGTGGAAACAGTCTTAACGAAAGGTCATGAAACAGGAGAGCATGCATTGCAACAATAGCGGGCAGGTGGCAAGACAAGTATCACCCTCTCCGTTTGCTTAGAAATCAGAGTCTGTTCTGCGGGCTGCTGCTCCTGCTTGCCTAGGCCAAGTCTCAAGGTGGGAGAAACCACCCTACAGGGAAAGCCTCTTTGCCCAGGCTCCTCCTCTGGGAAAGCACAGCATTCGTTGGGAAATCTGAGTCGCTTTGTGGGATGCTGCTGCTGCTTGCCTGAGCTAGTCTGCGCAGCACGGTGGAAGAAACCCGCATGGAGCGAAATTCTCTTGGCCCTAGCATCGCCACTGCCTGCGAGAGAAGCGTGGATGCACATCTGGAAAGGGACTTAAGGATAGGGACACGGCTGTCACCGTGATCTCCGGGAGCAAGTCTGGGGAAGGAGCAGAACGTCTCACCGGGAGAAAGGAAGGAGCTGTTGGCCTTGTCCAGAAACAGTCGCAAAGCAGGAGTGCCTGCCCAGGGAAGAACAGCGGGACGGTGGCATGACAAGCGTCACTCGCTCCCAATGCGTATAGACGGAAGCCTGGCTTTAGGAAGACAGGAGGGGACTGCTAGGGCAGGCGCGCATACGCCACACTGAGGAAGGAGTCTGGGCAGAAGGCAGGCCTGTTCTGTGTGCCTCCTGTCCCAAGGGGAGAGCATCTCCGTGGCCACCTGTCCCTAGGGCAGACGTGGGCTTGCCACCAGGCGCCATAACCTGAACTCGCAGATACAGCTCCCTGGAAGAAAGGGCAGCCAGATACCATCTTCCTCCAAGAGGTGGCAGCATTGGGTGTGGCAGCGGTGTGTCGGGGAAGAAGAGGGGACAGTCCCCCACTGCTCCCCATCCAACTGCACGGGCGCTGTGGAGGGTTCCTGTCGCCTCTCCTTTCCTATTGCAAAGGCACTGGCGTAGTGCCCTAGTCCGCCTGAACTCCAGAGCAAAAAGCCAAGCCTTACTACGCCAGGAGATGGCAGTTGGCAGGGAGTGTCATCCTAGACCACGCAAGCTGCTGCAGGGTGGTGGCTGTTTCTGCAAGTTCAGACTGGCAGGGTGATCCCAGGGTGCGACCATGGAGCCCGGGACAAAAAAGCCCAAGAGGCACCAGCTCTCCCGCAGATCTCCTTCCCTGACGCGACAGAGCGAACGCCCAAAGCCTTGCTGAGGAAGCAGCAGCGAAGTGCGGTTCAGGCCAAGCTGAAAACCTCTGCGAAAGCATAGCAGTCGCTGGGAAAAAAGAGTCGGTTCTCTGGGCTACTGTTGCTGCTTGCTTGAGCCTAGTATTGGCAGCACGGTGGCAGAATCCCGCATAGAGCGAAAGCCTCCTTGCCTGGGCATCCCCTCTAGGAAAGCACAGCATTCTTGGGGAAAACAGAGTCGGTTCTGTGCGATGCATATGTCGCTTGCCTGTACAGAATCTCCGAAGCACGGTGAAAGAAACCCGCATGGAGCGAAATCCTCTTGGCCCGGGCATCCCCTCTACTTGAGAGAGAAGCGTGGTTGTGCCTGTGGAAACAGCCTTAACGAAAGGTCATGAAACAGGAGAGCATGCATTGCAACAATAGCGGACAGGTGGCAAGACAAGTGTCACCCTCTCCGTTTGCTTAGAAATCAGAGTCGGTTCTGCGGGCTGCTGCTCCTGCTTGCCTAGGCCAAGTCTCAAGGTGGGAGAAACCACCATACAGCGAAAGCCTCTTTGCCCAGGCTCCTCCTCTGGGAAAGCACAGCATTCGTTGGGAAATCTGAGTCGTTTTGTGGGATGCTGTTGCTACTTGCCTGAGCTAGTTTGCGAGCACGGTGGAAGAAACCCGCATGGAGCGAAATTCTCTGGGTCCTAGCATCCCCACTGCCTGCGAGAGAAGCGTGGATGCACAACTGGAAAGGGCCTTAAGGATAGGGACACGGCTGACACCGTGTTCCCCGGGAGCAAGTCTGGGGAAGGAGCAGAACGCCTCCCCGGGAGAAGAGAAGGAGCCGTTGGCCTTGTTGTCGGGAAACAGTCGCAAAGCAGGAGAGATTGCCCTGGGAAGAACAGTGGGACGGTGGCAAGACAAGCGTCACCCGCTCCCTGTGCGTAGAGACGGAAGCCTGGCTTTAGGAAGACACGAGGGGATGGCTAGGGCAGACGCGCATACTCTGCTCTGAGGAAGGAGTCTGGGCAGAAGGAAGGCCTGTTCTGTGTGCCTTTTGTCCCAAGGGGACAGCATCTCCAAGGCCACCTGTCCCTAGGCAAGATGTGGGCATGCCACCAGGCGCCATAACCTGAACTCGCAGATACAGCTCCCTGGAAGAAAGGGGAGCCAGATGACATCTTCCTCCAAGAGGTGGCAGCTTTGGGGGAGGAAGGGGGTGTGTCGTGGAAGAAGAGGGGACAGTCCCCCACAGCTCCCCATCCCAGTGCACGGGCGCTGTGCAGGGTTCCTGTCGCTTCTCCTTTCCTATGTGGAAGGCGCTGGCCTAGTCCCCAAGTCCGCCTGAACTCGAGAGCAAAAAGCCAAGCCTTACTACGCCAGAAGAAGGCAGTTGGCAGGGATTGTCATCCTAGACCACGCACGCTGCTGCAGGTTGGTGGCTGTGTCTGCGAGGTTCAGCCTGGCACGGTGATCCCAGGGTGCGACCATGGAGCCCGGGATAGCAAAGCCCAAGTGGAACCAGCTCTCCCGCAGATCTCCTTCCCTGACGCGACAGAGCAAACGCCCAAAGCCTTGCTGAGGAAGCAGCAGCAAAGTGCGGTTCAGGCCAAGCTGAAAACCTCTGCGAAAGCATAGCAGTCGCTGGGAAAAAAGAGTCGGTTCTCTGGGCTGCGGTTGCTGCTTGCTTGAGCCTAATATTGGCAGCACGGTGGCAGAATCCCGCATAGAGCGAAAGCCTCTTTGCCTGGGCATCCCCTCTAGGAAAGCACAGCATTCTTGGGGAAAACAGAGTCGGTTCTGTGCGATGCAGAGGCCACTTGCCTGAACATGGTCTCCGAAGCACGCTGTAAGAAACCCGCATGGAGCGAAATCCTCTTGGCCCGGGCATCCCCTGTACTTGAGAGCGAAGCGTGGTTGTGACTGTGGAAACAGTCTTAACGAAAGGTCATGAAACAGGAGAGCATGCATTGCAACAATAGCGGGCAGGTGGCAAGACAAGTGTCACCCTCTCCGTTTGCTTAGAAATCAGAGTCTGTTCTGCGGGCTGCTGCTCCTGCTTGCCTAGGCCAAGTCTCAAGGTGGGAGATACCACCCTACAGGGAAAGCCTCTTTGCCCATGCTCCTCCTCTGGGAAAGCACAGCATTCGTTGGGAAATCTGAGTCGCTTTGTGGGATGCTGCTGCTGCTTGCCTGAGCTAGTCTGCGCAGCACGGTGGAAGAAACCCGCATGGAGCGAAATTCTCTTGGCCCTAGCATCGCCACTGCCTGCGAGAGAAGCGTGGATGCACCTCTGGAAAGGGACTTAAGGATAGGGACACGGCTGTCACCGTGATCTCCGGGAGCAAGTCTGGGGAAGGAGCAGAACGCCTCCCCGGGAGAAAGGAAGGAGCTGTTGGCATTGTCCATAAACAGTCGCAAAGCAGGAGAGCCTGCCCAGGAAAGAACAGCGGAACGGTGGCATGACAAGCGTCACCCGCTCCCAATGCGTATAGACGGAAGCCTGGCTTTAGGAAGACAGGAGGGGACGGCTAGGGCAGGCGCGCATACGCCACTCTGAGGAAGGAGTCTGGGCAGAAGGCAGGCCTGTTCTGTGTGCCTCCTGTCCCAAGGGGAGAGCATCTCCGAGGCCACCTGTCCCTAGGGCAGACGTGGGCTTGCCACCAGGCGCCATAACCTGAACTCGCAGATACAGCTCCCTGGAAGAAAGGGCAGCCAGATACCATCTTCCTCCAAGAGGTGGCAGCGTTGGGGCTGGCAGCGGTGTGTCGGGGAAGAAGAGGGGACAGTCCCCCACTGCTCCCCATCCAAGTGCACGGGCGCTGTGGAGGGTTCCTGTCGCCTCTCCTTTCCTATTGCAAAGGCACTGGCGTAGTCCCCGAGTCCGCCTGAACTCCAGAGCAAAAAGCCAAGCCTTACTACGCCAGGAGATGGCAGTTGGCAGGGAGTGTCATCCTAGACCACGCAAGCTGCTGCAGGGTGGTGGCTGTTTCTGCAAGTTCAGACTGGCAGGGTGATCCCAGGGTGCGACCATGGAGCCCGGGACAAAAAAGCCCAAGAGGCACCAGCTCTCCCGCAGATCTCCTTCCCTGACGCGACAGAGCAAACGCCCAAAGACTTTCTGAGGAAGCAGCAGCGAAGTGCGGTTCAGGCCAAGCTGAAAACCTCTGCGAAAGCATAGCAGTCGCTGGGAAAAAAAGGTCGGTTCTCTGGGCTACTGTTGCTGCTTGCTTGAGCCGAGTATTGGCAGCACGGTGGCAGAATCCCGCATAGAGCGAAAGCCTCCTTGCCTGGGCATACCCTCTAGGAAAGCACAGCATTCTTGGGGAAAACAGAGTCGGTTCTGTGCGATGCATATGTCGCTTGCCTGTACAGAGTCTCCGAAGCACGGTGAAAGAAACCCGCATGGAGCGAAATCCTCTTGGCCCGGGCATCCCCTCTACTTGAGAGAGAAGCGTGGTTGTGCCTGTGGAAACAGCCTTAACGAAAGGTCATGAAACAGGAGAGCATGCATTGCAACAATAGCGGACAGGTGGCAAGACAAGTGTCACCCTCTCCGTTTGCTTAGAAATCAGAGTCGGTTCTGCGGGCTGCTGCTCCTGCTTGCCTAGGCCAAGTCTCAAGGTGGGAGAACCCACCATACAGCGAAAGCCTCTTTGCCCAGGCTCCTCCTCTGGGAAAGCACAGCATTCGTTGGGAAATCTGAGTCGTTTTGTGGGATGCTGTTGCTACTTGCCGGAGCTAGTCTGCGCAGCACGGTGGAAGAAACCCGCATGGAGCGAAATTCTCTGGGTCCTAGCATCCCCACTGCCTGCGAGAGAAGCGTGGATGCACATCTGGAAAGGGCCTTAAGGATAGGGACACGGCTGACACCGTGTTCCCCGGGAGCAAGTCTGGGGAAGGAGCAGAACGCCTCCCCGGGAGAAGAGAAGGAGCTGTTGGCCTTGTTGTCGGGAAACAGTCGCAAAGCAGGAGAGATTGCCCTGGGAAGAACAGTGGGACGGTGGCAAGACAAGCGTCACCCGCTCCCTGTGCGTAGAGACGGAAGCCTGGCTTTAGGAAGACACGAGGGGATGGCTAGGGCAGACGCGCATACTCTGCTCTGAGGAAGGAGTCTGGGCAGAAGGAAGGCCTGTTCTGTGTGCCTTTTGTCCCAAGGGGACAGCATCTCCAAGGCCACCTGTCCCTAGGCAAGATGTGGGCATGCCACCAGGCGCCATAACCTGAACTCGCAGATACAGCTCCCTGGAAGAAAGGGGAGCCAGATGACATCTTCCTCCAAGAGGTGGCAGCTTTGGGGGAGGAAGGGGGTGTGTCGTGGAAGAAGAGGGGACAGTCCCCCACAGCTCCCCATCCCAGTGCACGGGCGCTGTGCAGGGTTCCTGTCGCTTCTCCTTTCCTATGTGGAAGGCGCTGGCCTAGTCCCCAAGTCCGCCTGAACTCGAGAGCAAAAAGCCAAGCCTTACTACGCCAGAAGAAGGCAGTTGGCAGGGATTGTCATCCTAGACCACGCACGCTGCTGCAGGGTGGTGGCTGTGTCTGCGAGGTTCAGCCTGGCACGGTGATCCCAGGGTGCGACCATGGAGCCCGGGATAGCAAAGCCCAAGTGGAACCAGCTCTCCCGCAGATCTCCTTCCCTGACGCGACAGAGCAAACGCCCAAAGCCTTGCTGAGGAAGCAGCAGCGAAGTGCGGTTCAGGCCAAGCTGAAAACCTCTGCCAAAGCATAGCAGTCGCTGGGAAAAAAGAGTCGGTTCTCTGGGCTGCGGTTGCTGCTTGCTTGAGCCTAATATTGGCAGCACGGTGGCAGAATCCCGCATAGAGCGAAAGCCTCTTTGCCTGGGCATCCCCTCTAGGAAAGCACAGCATTCTTGGGGAAAACAGAGTCGGTTCTGTGCGATGCAGATGCCGCTTGCCTGAACATGGTCTCCGAAGCACGCTGTAAGAAACCCGCAATGAGCGAAATCCTCTTGGCCCGGGCATCCCCTGTACTTGAGAGCGAAGCGTGGTTGTGACTGTGGAAACAGTCTTAACGAAAGGTCATGAAACAGGAGAGCATGCATTGCAACAATAGCGGGCAGGTGGCAAGACAAGTGTCACCCTCTCCGTTTCATTAGAAATCAGAGTCTGTTCTGCGGGCTGCTGCTCCTGCTTGCCTAGGCCAAGTCTCAAGGTGGGAGATACCACCCTACAGGGAAAGCCTCTTTGCCCATGCTCCTCCTCTGGGAAAGCACAGCATTCGTTGGGAAATCTGAGTCGCTTTGTGGGATGCTGCTGCTGCTTGCCTGAGCTAGTCTGCGCAGCACGGTGGAAGAAACCCGCATGGAGCGAAATTCTCTTGGCCCTAGCATCGCCACTGCCTGCGAGAGAAGCGTGGATGCACCTCTGGAAAGGGACTTAAGGATAGGGACACGGCTGTCACCGTGATCTCCGGGAGCAAGTCTGGGGAAGGAGCAGAACGCCTCCCCGGGAGAAAGGAAGGAGCTGTTGGCCTTGTCCAGAAACAGTCGCAAAGCAGGAGAGCCTGCCCAGGGAAGAACAGCGGAACGGTGGCATGACAAGCGTCACCCGCTCCCAATGCGTATAGACGGAAGCCTGGCTTTAGGAAGACAGGAGGGGACGGCTAGGGCAGGCGCGCATACGCCACTCTGAGGAAGGAGTCTGGGCAGAAGGCAGGCCTGTTCTGTGTGCCTCCTGTCCCAAGGGGAGAGCATCTCCGAGGCCACCTGTCCCTAGGGCAGACGTGGGCTTGCCACCAGGCGCCATAACCTGAACTCGCAGATACAGCTCCCTGGAAGAAAGGGCAGCCAGATACCATCTTCCTCCAAGAGGTGGCAGCGTTGGGGCTGGCAGCGGTGTGTCGGGGAAGAAGAGGGGACAGTCCCCCACTGCTCCCCATCCAAGTGCACGGGCGCTGTGGAGGGTTCCTGTCGCCTCTCCTTTCCTATTGCAAAGGCACTGGCGTAGTCCCCGAGTCCGCCTGAACTCCAGAGCAAAAAGCCAAGCCTTACTACGCCAGGAGATGGCAGTTGGCAGGGAGTGTCATCCTAGACCACGCAAGCTGCTGCAGGGTGGTGGCTGTTTCTGCAAGTTCAGACTGGCAGGGTGATCCCAGGGTGCGACCATGGAGCCCGGGACAAAAAAGCCCAAGAGGCACCAGCTCTCCCGCAGATCTCCTTCCCTGACGCGACAGAGCAAACGCCCAAAGCCTTGCTGAGGAAGCAGCAGCGAAGTGCGGTTCAGGCCAAGCTGAAAACCTCTGCGAAAGCATAGCAGTCGCTGGGAAAAAAAGGTCGGTTCTCTGGGCTACTGTTGCTGCTTGCTTGAGCCTAGTATTGGCAGCACGGTGGCAGAATCCCGCATAGACCGAAAGCCTCTTTGCCTGGGCATACCCTCTAGGAAAGCACAGCATTCTTGGGGAAAACAGAGTCGGTTCTGTGCGATGCATATGTCGCTTGCCTGTACAGAGTCTCCGAAGCACGGTGAAAGAAACCCGCATGGAGCGAAATCCTCTTGGCCCGGGCATCCCCTCTACTTGAGAGAGAAGCGTGGTTGTGCCTGTGGAAACAGCCTTAACGAAAGGTCATGAAACAGGAGAGCATGCATTGCAACAATAGCGGACAGGTGGCAAGACAAGTGTCACCCTCTCCGTTTGCTTAGAAATCAGAGTCGGTTCTGCGGGCTGCTGCTCCTGCTTGCCTAGGCCAAGTCTCAAGGTGGGAGAAACCACCATACAGCGAAAGCCTCTTTGCCCAGGCTCCTCCTCTGGGAAAGCACAGCATTCGTTGGGAAATCTGAGTCGCTTTGTGGGATGCTGTTGCTACTTGCCTGAGCTAGTCTGCGCAGCACGGTTGAAAAAACCCGCATGGAGCGAAATTCTCTGGGTCCTAGCATCCCCACTGCCTGCGAGAGAAGCGTGGATGCACATCTGGAAAGGGCCTTAAGGATAGGGACACGGCTGACACCGTGTTCACCGGGAGAAAGTCTGGGGAAGGAGCAGAACGCCTCCCCGGGAGAAGAGAAGGAGCCGTTGGCCTTGTTGTCGGGAAACAGTCGCAAAGCAGGAGAGATTGCCCTGGGAAGAACAGTGGGACGGTGGCAAGACAAGCGTCACCCGCTCCCTGTGCGTAGAGACGGAAGCCTGGCTTTAGGAAGACACGAGGGGATGGCTAGGGCAGACGCGCATACTCTGCTCTGAGGAAGGAGTCTGGGCAGAAGGAAGGCCTGTTCTGTGTGCCTTTTGTCCCAAGGGGACAGCATCTCCAAGGCCACCTGTCCCTAGGCAAGATGTGGGCATGCCACCAGGCGCCATAACCTGAACTCGCAGATACAGCTCCCTGGAAGAAAGGGGAGCCAGATGACATCTTCCTCCAAGAGGTGGCAGCTTTGGGGGAGGAAGGGGGTGTGTCGTGGAAGAAGAGGGGACAGTCCCCCACAGCTCCCCATCCCAGTGCACGGGCGCTGTGCAGGGTTCCTGTCGCTTCTCCTTTCCTATGTGGAAGGCGCTGGCCTAGTCCCCAAGTGCGCCTGAACTCGACAGCAAAAAGCCAAACCTTACTACGCCAGAAGAAGGCAGTTGGCAGGGATTGTCATCCTAGACCACGCACGCAGCTGCAGAGTGGTGGCTGTGTCTGCGAGGTTCAGCCTGGCACGGTGATCCCAGGGTGCGACCATGGAGCCCGGGATAGCAAAGCCCAAGTGGAACCAGCTCTCCCGCAGATCTCCTTCCCTGACGCGACAGAGCGAACGCCCAAAGCCTTGCTGAGGAAGCAGCAGCGAAGTGCGGTTCAGGCCAAGCTGAAAACCTCTGCCAAAGCATAGCAGTCGCTGGGAAAAAAGAGTCGGTTCTCTGGGCTGCTGTTGCTGCTTGCTTGAGCCTAGTATTGGCAGCACGGTGGCAGAATCCCGGATAGAGCGAAAGCCTCTTTGCCTGGGCATCCCCTCTAAGAAAGCACAGCATTCTTGGGGAAAAAAGAGTCGGTTCTGTGCGATGCAGATGCCGCTTGCCTGAACATGGTCTCCGAAGCACGCTGTAAGAAACCCGCATGGAGCGAAATCCTCTTGGCCCGGGCATCCCCTGTACTTGAGAGCGAAGCGTGGTTGTGACTGTGGAAACAGTCTTAACGAAAGGTCATGAAACAGGAGAGCATGCATTGCAACAATAGCGGGCAGGTGGCAAGACAAGTGTCACCCTCTCTGTTTGCTTAGAAATCAGAGTCTGTTCTGCGGGCTGCTCCTCCTGCTTGCCTAGGCCAAGTCTCAAGGTGGGAGATACCACCCTACAGGGAAAGCCTCTTTGCCCATGCTCCTCCTCTGGGAAAGCACAGCATTCGTTGGGAAATCTGAGTCGCTTTGTGGGATGCTGCTGCTGCTTGCCTGAGGTAGTCTGCGCAGCACGGTGGAAGAAACCCGCATGGAGCGAAATTCTCTTGGCCCTAGCATCGCCCCTGCCTGCGAGAGAAGCGTGGATGCACATCTGGAAAGGGACTTAAGGATAGGGACACGGCTGTCACCGTGATCTCCGGGAGCAAGTCTGGGGAAGGAGCAGAACGCCTCCCCGGGAGAAGAGAAGGAGCTGTTGGCCTTGTCTAGAAACAGTCGCAAAGCAGGAGAGCCTGCCCTGGGAAGAACAGCGGGACGGTGGCATGACAAGCGTCACCCGCTCCCAATGCGTATAGACGGAAGCCTGGCTTTAGGAAGACAGGAGGGGACGGCTAGGGCAGGGGTGCATACGCCACTCTGAGGAAGGAGTCTGGGCAGAAGGCAGGCCTGTGCTGTGTGCGTCCTGTCCCAAGGGGAGAGCATCTCCGAGGCCATCTGTCCCTAGGGCAGACGTGGGCTTGCCACCAGGCGCCATAACCTGAACTCGCAGATACAGCTCCCTGGAAGAAAGGGCAGCCAGATACCATCTTCCTCCAAGAGGGGCAGCGTTGGGGGTGGCAGCGGTGTGTCGGGGAAGAAGACGGGACAGTCCCCCACTGCTCCCCATCCAAGTGCACGGGCGCTGTGGAGGGTTCCTGTCGCCTCTCCTTTCCTATTGCAAAGGCCCTGGCGTAGTCCCCGAGTCCGCCTGAACTCCAGAGCAAAAAGCCAAGCCTTACTACGCCAGGAGATGGCAGTTGGCAGGGAGTGTCATCCTAGACCACGCAAGCTGCTGCAGGGTGGTGGCTGTTTCTGCAAGTTCAGACTGGCAGGGTGATCCCAGGGTGCGACCATGGAGCCCGGGATAGCAAAGCCCAAGAGGCACCAGCTCTCCCGCAGATCTCCTTCCCTGACGCGACAGAGCAAACGCCCAAAGACTTGCTGAGGAAGCAGCAGCGAAGTGCGGTTCAGGCCAAGCTGAAAACCTCTGCGAAAGCATAGCAGTCGCTGGGAAAAAAGAGTCGGTTCTCTGGGCTACTGTTGCTGCTTGCTTGAGCCTAGTATTGGCTGCACGGTGGCAGAATCCCGCATAGAGCGAAAGCCTCCTTGCCTGGGCATCCCCTGTAGGAAAGCACAGCATTCTTGGGGAAAACAGAGTCGGTTCTGTGCGATGCATATGTCGCTTGCCTGTACAGAGTCTCCGAAGCACGGTGAAAGAAACCCGCATGGAGCGAAATCCTCTTGGCCCGGGCATCCCCTCTACTTGAGAGAGAAGCGTGGTTGTGCCTGTGGAAACAGCCTTAACGAAAGGTCATGAAACAGGAGAGCATGCATTGCAACAATAGCGGACAGGTGGCAACACAAGTGTCACACTCTCCGTTTGCTTAGAAATTAGAGTCGGTTCTGCGGGCTGCTGTTCCTGCTTGCCTAGGCCTAGTCTCAAGGTGGGAGAAACCACCATACAGCGAAAGCCTCTTTGCCCAGGCTCCTCCTCTGGGAAAGCACAGCATTCGTTGGGAAATCTGAGTCGCTTTGTGGGATGCTGTTGCTACTTGCCTGAGCTAGTCTGCGCAGCACGGTGGAAGAAACCCGCATGGAGCGAAATTCTCTGGGTCCTAGCATCCCCACTGCCTGCGAGAGAAGCGTGGATGCACATCTGGAAAGGGCCTTAAGGATAGGGACACGGCTGACACCGTGTTCCCCGGGAGCAAGTCTGGGGAAGGAGCAGAACGCCTCCCCGGGAGAAGAGAAGGAGCCGTTGGCCTTGTTGTCGGGAAAGAGTCGCAAAGCAGGAGAGATTGCCCTGGGAAGAACAGTGGGACGGTGGCAAGACAAGCGTCACCCGCTCCCTGTGCGTAGAGACGGAAGCCTGGCTTTAGGAAGACACGAGGGGATGGCTAGGGCAGACGCGCATACTCTGCTCTGAGGAAGGAGTCTGGGCAGAAGGAAGGCCTGTTCTGTGTGCCTTTTGTCCCAAGGGGACAGCATCTCCAAGGCCACCTGTCCCTAGGCAAGATGTGGGCATGCCACCAGGCGCCATAACCTGAACTCGCAGATACAGCTCCCTGGAAGAAAGGGGAGCCAGATGACATCTTCCTCCAAGAGGTGGCAGCTTTGGGGGAGGAAGGGGGTGTGTCGTGGAAGAAGAGGGGACAGTCCCCCACAGCTCCCCATCCCAGTGCACGGGCGCTGTGCAGGGTTCCTGTCGCTTCTCCTTTCCTATGTGGAAGGCGCTGGCCTAGTCCCCAAGTGCGCCTGAACTCGACAGCAAAAAGCCAAGCCTTACTACGCCAGAAGAAGGCAGTTGGCAGGGATTGTCATCCTAGACCACGCACGCTGCTGCAGGGTGGTGGCTGTGTCTGCGAGGTTCAGCCTGGCACGGTGATCCCAGGGTGCGACCATGGAGCCCGGGATAGCAAAGCCCAAGTGGAACCAGCTCTCCCGCAGATCTCCTTCCCTGACGCGACAGAGCAAACGCCCAAAGCCTTGCTGAGGAAGCAGCAGCGAAGTGCGGTTCAGGCCAAGCTGAAAACCTCTGCCAAAGCATAGCAGTCGCTGGGAAAAAAGAGTCGGTTCTCTGGGCTGCTGTTGCTGCTTGCTTGAGCCTAGTATTGGCAGCACGGTGGCAGAATCCCGCATAGAGCGAAAGCCTCTTTGCCTGGGCATCCCCTCTAGGAAAGCACAGCATTCTTGGGGAAAACAGAGTCGGTTCTGTGCGATGCAGATGCCGCTTGCCTGAACATGGTCTCCGAAGCACGCTGTAAGAAACCCGCATGGAGCGAAATCCTCTTGGCCCGGGCATCCCCTGTACTTGAGAGCGAAGCGTGGTTGTGACTGTGGAAACAGTCTTAACGAAAGGTCATGAAACAGGAGAGCATGCATTGCAACAATAGCGGGCAGGTGGCAAGACAAGTGTCACCCTCTCCGTTTGCTTAGAAATCAGAGTCTGTTCTGTGGGCTGCTGCTCCTGCTTGCCTAGGCCAAGTCTCAAGGTGGGAGATACCACCCTACAGGGAAAGCCTCTTTGACCAGGCTCCTCCTCTGGGAAAGCACAGCATTAGTTGGGAAATCTGATTTGCTTTGTGGGATGCTGCTGCTGCTTGCCTGAGCTAGTCTGCGCAGCACGGTGGAAGAAACCCGCATGGAGCGAAATTCTCATGGCCCTAGCATCGCCACTGCCTGCGAGAGAAGCGTGGATGCACATCTGGAAAGGGACTTAAGGATAGGGACACGGCTGTCACCGTGATCTCCGGGAGCAAGTCTGGGGAAGGAGCAGACGCCTCCCCGGGAGAAAGGAAGGAGCTGTTGGCCTTGTCCAGAAACAGTCGCAAAGCAGGAGAGCCTGCCCAGGGAAGAACAGCGGGACGGTGGCATGACAAGCGTCACCCGCTCCCAATGCGTATAGACGGAAGCCTGGCTTTAGGAAGACAGGAGGGGAAGGCTAGGGCAGGCGCGCATACGCCACTCTGAGGAAGGAGTCTGGGCAGAAGGCAGGCCTGTTCTGTGTGCCTCCTGTCCCAAGGGGAGAGCATCTCCGAGGCCACCTGTCCCTAGGGCAGACGTGGGCTTGCCACCAGGCGCCATAACCTGAACTCGCAGATACAGCTCCCTGGAAGAAAGGGCAGCCAGATACCATCTTCCTCCAAGAGGTGGCAGCGTTGGGGGTGGCAGCGGTGTGTCGGGGAAGAAGAGGGGACAGTCCCCCACTGCTCCCCATCCAAGTGCACGGGCGCTGTGGAGGGTTCCTGTCGCCTCTCCTTTCCTATTGCAAAGGCACTGGCGTAGTCCCCGAGTCCGCCTGAACCTCAGAGCAAAAAGCCAAGCCTTACTACGCCAGGAGATGGCAGTTGGCAGGGAGTGTCATCCTAGACCACGCAAGCTGCTGCAGGGTGGTGGCTGTTTCTGCAAGTTCAGACTGGCAGGGTGATCCCAGGGTGCGACCATGGAGCCCGGGACAAAAAAGCCGAAGAGGCACCAGCTCTCCCGCAGATCTCCTTCCCTGATGCGACAGAGCGAACGCCCAAAGCCTTGCTGAGGAAGCAGCAGCGAAGTGCGGTTCAGGCCAAGCTGAAAACCTCTGCGAAAGCATAGCAGTCGCTGGGAAAAAAGAGTCGGTTCTCTGGGCTACTGTTGCTGCTTGCTTGAGCCTAGTAGTGGCTGCACGGTGGCAGAATCCCGCATAGAGCGAAAGCCTCCTTGCCTGGGCATCCCCTCTAGGAAAGCACAGCATTCTTGGGGAAAACAGAGTCGGTTCTGTGCGATGCATATGTCGCTTGCCTGTACAGAGTCTCCAAAGCACGGTGAAAGAAACCCGCATGGAGCGAAATCCTCTTGGCCCGGGCATCCCCTCTACTTGAGAGAGAAGCGTGGTTGTGCCTGTGGAAACAGCCTTAACGAAAGGTCATGAAACAGGAGAGCATGCATTGCAACAATAGCGGACAGGTGGCAAGACAAGTGTCACCCTCTCCGTTTGCTTAGAAATCAGAGTCGGTTCTGCGGGCTGCTGCTCCTGCTTGCCTAGGCCAAGTCTCAAGGTGGGAGAAACCACCATACAGCGAAAGCCTCTTTGCCCAGGCTCCTCCTCTGGGAAAGCACAGCATTCGTTGGGAAATCTGAGTCGTTTTGTGGGATGCTGTTGCTACTTGCCTGAGCTAGTCTGCGCAGCACGGTGGAAGAAACCCGCATGGAGCGAAATTCTCTGGGTCCTAGCATCCCCACTGCCTGCGAGAGAAGCGTGGATGAACATCTGGAAAGGGCCTTAAGGATAGGGACACGGCTGACACCGTGTTCCCCGGGAGCAAGTCTGGGGAAGGAGCAGAACGCCTCCCCGGGAGAAGAGAAGGAGCCTTTGGCCTTGTTGTCGGGAAACAGTCGCAAAGCAGGAGAGATTGCCCTGGGAAGAACAGTGGGACGGTGGCAAGACAAGCGTCACCCGCTCCCTGTGCGTAGAGACGGAAGCCTGGCTTTAGGAAGACACGAGGGGATGGCTAGGGCAGACGCGCATACTCTGCTCTGAGGAAGGAGTCTGGGCAGAAGGAAGGCCTGTTCTGTGTGCCTTTTGTCCCAAGGGGACAGCATCTCCAAGGCCACCTGTCCCTAGGCATGATGTGGGCATGCCACCAGGCGCCATAACAGGAACTCGCAGATACAGCTCCCTGGAAGAAAGGGCAGCCAGATGACATCTTCCTCCAAGAGGTGGCAGCTTTGGGGGAGGAAGGGGGTGTGTCGTGGAAGAAGAGGGGACAGTCCCCCACAGCTCCCCATCCCAGTGCACGGGCGCTGAGTAGGGTTCCTGTCGCTTCTCCTTTCCTATGTGAAAGGCTCTGGCCTAGTCCCCAAGTGCGCCTGAACTCGACAGCAAAAAGCCAAGCCTTACTACGCCAGAAGAAGGCAGTTGGCAGGGATTGTCATCCTAGACCACGCACGCTGCTGCAGGGTGGTGGCTGTGTCTGCGAGGTTCAGCCTGGCACGGTGATCCCAGGGTGCGACCATGGAGCCCGGGATAGCAAAGCCCAAGTGGAACCAGCTCTCCCGCAGATCTCCTTCCCTGACGCGACAGAGCAAACGCCCAAAGCCTTGCTGAGGAAGCAGCAGCGAAGTGCGGTTCAGGCCAAGCTGAAAACCTCTGCGAAAGCATAGCAGTCGCTGGGAAAAAAGAGTCGGTTCTCTGGGCTGCTGTTGCTGCTTGCTTGAGCCTAATATTGGCAGCACGGTGGCAGAATCCCGCATAGAGCGAAAGCCTCTTTGCCTGGGCATCCCCTCTAGGAAAGCACAGCATTCTTGGGGAAAACAGAGTCGGTTCTGTGAGATGCAGATGCCGCTTGCCTGAACATGGTCTCCGTAGCACGCTGTAAGAAACCCGCATGGAGCGAAATCCTCTTGGCCCCGCCATCCCCTGTACTTAAGAGCGAAGCGTGGTTGTGACTGTGGAAACAGTCTTAACGAAAGGTCATGAAACAGGAGAGCATGCATTGCAACAATAGCGGGCAGGTGGCAAGACAAGTATCACCCTCTCCGTTTGCTTAGAAATCAGAGTCTGTTCTGCGGGCTGCTGCTCCTGCTTGCCTAGGCCAAGTCTCAAGGTGGGAGAAACCACCCTACAGGGAAAGCCTCTTTGCCCAGGCTCCTCCTCTGGGAAAGCACAGCATTCGTTGGGAAATCTGAGTCGCTTTGTGGGATGCTGCTGCTGCTTGCCTGAGCTAGTCTGCGCAGCACGGTGGAAGAAACCCGCATGGAGCGAAATTCTCTTGGCCCTAGCATCGCCACTGCCTGCGAGAGAAGCGTGGATGCACCTCTGGAAAGGGACTTAAGGATAGGGACACGGCTGTCACCGTGATCTCCGGGAGCAAGTCTGGGGAAGGAGCAGAACGCCTCCCCGGGAGAAAGGAAGGAGCTGTTGGCCTTGTCCAGAAACAGTCGCAAAGCAGGAGTGCCTGCCCAGGGAAGAACAGCGGGACGGTGGCATGACAAGCGTCACTCGCTCCCAATGCGTATAGACGGAAGCCTGGCTTTAGGAAGACAGGAGGGGACGGCTAGGGCAGGCGCGCATACGCCACACTGAGGAAGGAGTCTGGGCAGAAGGCAGGCCTGTTCTGTGTGCCTCCTGTCCCAAGGGGAGAGCATCTCCGTGGCCACCTGTCCCTAGGGCAGACGTGGGCTTGCCACCAGGCGCCATAACCTGAACTCGCAGATACAGCTCCCTGGAAGAAAGGGCAGCCAGATACCATCTTCCTCCAAGAGGTGGCAGCGTTGGGGGTGGCAGCGGTGTGTCGGGGAAGAAGAGGGACAGTCCCCCACTGCTCCCCATCCAAGTGCACGGGCGCTGTGGAGGGTTCCTGTCGCCTCTCCTTTCCTATTGCAAAGGCACTGGCGTAGTCCCCGAGTCCGCCTGAACTCCAGAGCAAAAAGCCAAGCCTTACTACGCCAGGAGATGGCAGTTGGCAGGGAGTGTCATCCTAGACCACGCAAGCTGCTGCAGGGTGGTGGCTGTTTCTGCAAGTTCAGACTGGCAGGGTGATCCCAGGGTGCGACCATGGAGCCCGGGACAAAAAAGCCCAAGAGGCACCAGCTCTCCCGCAGATCTCCTTCCCTGACGCGACAGAGCAAACGCCCAAAGCCTTGCTGAGGAAGCAGCAGCGAAGTGCGGTTCAGGCCAAGCTGAAAACCTCTGCGAAAGCATAGCAGTCGCTGGGAAAAAAAGGTCGGTTCTCTGGGCTACTGTTGCTGCTTGCTTGAGCCTAGTATTGGCAGCACGGTGGCAGAATCCCGCATAGAGCGAAAGCCTCTTTGCCTGGGCATACCCTCTAGGAAAGCACAGCATTCTTGGGGAAAACAGAGTCGGTTCTGTGCGATGCATATGTCGCTTGCCTGTACAGAGTCTCCGAAGCACGGTGAAAGAAACCCGCATGGAGCGAAATCCTCTTGGCCCGGGCATCCCCTCTACTTGAGAGAGAAGCGTGGTTGTGCCTGTGGAAACAGCCTTAACGAAAGGTCATGAAACAGGAGAGCATGCATTGCAACAATAGCGGACAGGTGGCAAGACAAGTGTCACCCTCTCCGTTTGCTTAGAAATCAGAGTCGGTTCTGCGGGCTGCTGCTCCTGCTTGCCTAGGCCAAGTCTCAAGGTGGGAGAAACCACCATACAGCGAAAGCCTCTTTGCCCAGGCTCCTCCTCTGGGAAAGCACAGCATTCGTTGGGAAATCTGAGTCGCTTTGTGGGATGCTGTTGCTACTTGCCTGAGCTAGTCTGCGCAGCACGGTGGAAGAAACCCGCATGGAGCGAAATTCTCTGGGTCCTAGCATCCCCACTGCCTGCGAGAGAAGCGTGGATGCACATCTGGAAAGGGCCTTAAGGATAGGGACACGGCTGACACCGTGTTCCCCGGGAGCAAGTCTGGGGAAGGAGCAGAACGCCTCCCCGGGAGAAGAGAAGGAGCCGTTGGCCTTGTTGTCGGGAAACAGTCGCAAAGCAGGAGAGATTGCCCTGGGAAGAACAGTGGGACGGTGGCAAGACAAGCGTCACCCGCTCCCTGTGCGTAGAGACGGAAGCCTGGCTTTAGGAAGACACGAGGGGATGGCTAGGGCAGACGCGCATACTCTGCTCTGAGGAAGGAGTCTGGGCAGAAGGAAGGCCTGTTCTGTGTGCCTTTTGTCCCAAGGGGACAGCATCTCCAAGGCCACCTGTCCCTAGGCAAGATGTGGGCATGCCACCAGGCGCCATAACCTGAACTCGCAGATACAGCTCCCTGGAAGAAAGGGGAGCCAGATGACATCTTCCTCCAAGAGGTGGCAGCTTTGGGGGAGGAAGGGGGTGTGTCGTGGAAGAAGAGGGGACAGTCCCCCACAGCTCCCCATCCCAGTGCACGGGCGCTGTGCAGGGTTCCTGTCGCTTCTCCTTTCCTATGTGGAAGGCGCTGGCCTAGTCCCCAAGTCCGCGTGAACTCGAGAGCAAAAAGCCAAGCCTTACTACGCCAGAAGAAGGCAGTTGGCAGGGATTGTCATCCTAGACCACGCACGCTGCTGCAGGGTGGTGGCTGTGTCTGCGAGGTTCAGCCTGGCACGGTGATCCCAGGGTGCGACCATGGAGCCCGGGATAGCAAAGCCCAAGTGGAACCAGCTCTCCCGCAGATCTCCTTCCCTGACGCGACAGAGCAAACGCCCAAAGCCTTGCTGAGGAAGCAGCAGCGAAGTGCGGTTCAGGCCAAGCTGAAAACCTCTGCGAAAGCATAGCAGTCGCTGGGAAAAAAGAGTCGGTTCTCTGGGCTGCGGTTGCTGCTTGCTTGAGCCTAATATTGGCAGCACGGTGGCAGAATCCCGCATAGAGCGAAAGCCTCTTTGCCTGGGCATCCCCTCTAGGAAAGCACAGCATTCTTGGGGAAAACAGAGTCGGTTCTGTGCGATGCAGATGCCGCTTGCCTGAACATGGTCTCCGAAGCACGCTGTAAGAAACCCGCATGGAGCGAAATCCTCTTGGCCCGGGCATCCCCTGTACTTGAGAGCGAAGCGTGGTTGTGACTGTGGAAACAGTCTTAACGAAAGGTCATGAAACAGGAGAGCATGCATTGCAACAATAGCGGGCAGGTGGCAAGAAAAGTGTCACCCTCTCCGTTTCATTAGAAATCAGAGTCTGTTCTGCGGGCTGCTGCTCCTGCTTGCCTAGGCCAAGTCTCAAGGTGGGAGATACCACCCTACAGGGAAAGCCTCTTTGCCCATGCTCCTCCTCTGGGAAAGCACAGCATTCGTTGGGAAATCTGAGTCGCTTTGTGGGATGCTGCTGCTGCTTGCCTGAGCTAGTCTGCGCAGCACGGTGGAAGAAACCCGCATGGAGCGAAATTCTCTTGGCCCTAGCATTGCCACTGCCTGCGAGAGAAGCGTGGATGCACCTCTGGAAAGGGACTTAAGGATAGGGACACGGCTGTCACCGTGATCTCCGGGAGCAAGTCTGGGGAAGGAGCAGAACGCCTCCCCGGGAGAAGAGAAGGAGCTGTTGGCCTTGTCCAGAAACAGTCGCAAAGCAGGAGAGCCGGCCCTGGGAAGAACAGCGGGACGGTGGCATGACAAGCGTCACCCGCTCCCAATGCGTATAGACGGAAGCCTGGCTTTAGGAAGACAGGAGGGGACGGCTAGGGCAGGCGCGCATACGCCACTCTGAGGAAGGAGTCTGGGCAGAAGGCAGGCCTGTTCTGTGTGCCTCCTGTCCCAAGGGGAGAGCATCTCCGAGGCCACCTGTCCCTAGGGCAGACGTGGGCTTGCCACCAGGCGCCATAACCTGAACTCGCAGATACAGCTCCCTGGAAGAAAGGGCAGCCAGATACCATCTTCCTCCAAGAGGTGGCAGCGTTGGGGGTGGCAGCGGTGTGTCGGGGAAGAAGAGGGACAGTCCCCCACTGCTCCCCATCCAAGTGCACGGGCGCTGTGGAGGGTTCCTGTCGCCTCTCCTTTCCTATTGCAAAGGCACTGGCGTAGTCCCCGAGTCCGCCTGAACTCCAGAGCAAAAAGCCAAGCCTTACTACGCCAGGAGATGGCAGTTGGCAGGGAGTGTCATCCTAGACCACGCAAGCTGCTGCAGGGTGGTGGCTGTTTCTGCAAGTTCAGACTGGCAGGGTGATCCCAGGGTGCGACCATGGAGCCCGGGACAAAAAAGCCCAAGAGGCACCAGCTCTCCCGCAGATCTCCTTCCCTGACGCGACAGAGCAAACGCCCAAAGCCTTGCTGAGGAAGCAGCAGCGAAGTGCGGTTCAGGCCAAGCTGAAAACCTCTGCGAAAGCATAGCAGTCGCTGGGAAAAAAAGGTCGGTTCTCTGGGCTACTGTTGCTGCTTGCTTGAGCCTAGTATTGGCAGCACGGTGGCAGAATCCCGCATAGAGCGAAAGCCTCTTTGCCTGGGCATACCCTCTAGGAAAGCACAGCATTCTTGGGGAAAACAGAGTCGGTTCTGTGCGATGCATATGTCGCTTGCCTGTACAGAGTCTCCGAAGCACGGTGAAAGAAACCCGCATGGAGCGAAATCCTCTTGGCCCGGGCATCCCCTCTACTTGAGAGAGAAGCGTGGTGGTGCCTGTGGAAACAGCCTTAACGAAAGGTCATGAAACAGGAGAGCATGCATTGCAACAATAGCGGACAGGTGGCAAGACAAGTGTCACCCTCTCCGTTTGCTTAGAAATCAGAGTCGGTTCTGCGGGCTGCTGCTCCTGCTTGCCTAGGCCAAGTCTCAAGGTGGGAGAAACCACCATACAGCGAAAGCCTCTTTGCCCAGGCTCCTCCTCTGGGAAAGCACAGCATTCGTTGGGAAATCTGAGTCGCTTTGTGGGATGCTGTTGCTACTTGCCTGAGCTAGTCTGCGCAGCACGGTGGAAGAAACCCGCATGGAGCGAAATTCTCTGGGTCCTAGCATCCCCACTGCCTGCGAGAGAAGCGTGGATGCACATCTGGAAAGGGCCTTAAGGATAGGGACACGGCTGACACCGTGTTCCCCGGGAGCAAGTCTGGGGAAGGAGCAGAACGCCTCCCCGGGAGAAGAGAAGGAGCCGTTGGCCTTGTTGTCGGGAAACAGTCGCAAAGCAGGAGAGATTGCCCTGGGAAGAACAGTGGGACGGTGGCAAGACAAGCGTCACCCGCTCCCTGTGCGTAGAGACGGAAGCCTGGCTTTAGGAAGACACGAGGGGATGGCTAGGGCAGACACGCATACTCTGCTCTGAGGAAGGAGTCTGGGCAGAAGGAAGGCCTGTTCTGTGTGCCTTTTGTCCCAAGGGGACAGCATCTCCAAGGCCACCTGTCCCTAGGCAAGATGTGGGCATGCCACCAGGCGCCATAACCTGAAATCGCAGATACAGCTCCCTGGAAGAAAGGGGAGCCAGATGACATCTTCCTCCAAGAGGTGGCAGCTTTGGGGGAGGAAGGGGGTGTGTCGTGGAAGAAGAGGGGACAGTCCCCCACAGCTCCCCATCCCAGTGCATGGGCGCTGTGCAGGGTTCCTGTCGCTTCTCCTTTCCTATGTGGAAGGCGCTGGCCTAGTCCCCAAGTCCGCCTGAACTCGAGAGCAAAAAGCCAAGCCTTACTACGCCAGAAGAAGGCAGTTGGCAGGGATTGTCATCCTAGACCACGCACGCTGCTGCAGGGTGGTGGCTGTGTCTGCGAGGTTCAGCCTGGCACGGTGATCCCAGGGTGCGACCATGGAGCCCGGGATAGAAAAGCCCAAGTGGAACCAGCTCTCCCGCAGATCTCCTTCCCTGACGCGACAGAGCAAACGCCCAAAGCCTTGCTGAGGAAGCAGCAGCGAAGTGCGGTTCAGGCCAAGCTGAAAACCTCTGCCAAAGCATAGCAGTCGCTGGGAAAAAAGAGTCGGTTCTCTGGGCTGCTGTTGCTGCTTGCTTGAGCCTTGTATTGGCAGCACGGTGGCAGAATCCCGCATAGAGCGAAAGCCTCTTTGCCTGGGCATCCCCTCTAGGAAAGCACAGCATTCTTGGGGAAAACAGAGTCGGTTCTGTGCGATGCAGATGCCGCTTGCCTGAACATGGTCTCCGAAGCACGCTGTAAGAAACACGCATGGAGCGAAATCCTCTTGGCCCGGGCATCCCCTGTACTTGAGAGCGAAGCGTGGTTGTGACTGTGGAAACAGTCTTAACGAAAGGTCATGAAACAGGAGAGCATGCATTGCAACAATAGCGGGCAGGTGGCAAGACAAGTGTCACCCTCTCCGTTTGCTTAGAAATCAGAGTCTGTTCTGCGGGCTGCTGCTCCTGCTTGCCTAGGCCAAGTCTCAAGGTGGGAGATACCACCCTACAGGGAAAGCCTCTTTGCCCATGCTCCTCCTCTGGGAAAGCACAGCATTCGTTGGGAAATCTGAGTCGCTTTGTGGGATGCTGCTGCTGCTTGCCTGAGCTAGTCTGCGCAGCACGGTGGAAGAAACCCGCATGGAGCGAAATTCTCTTGGCCCTAGCATCGCCACTGCCTGCGAGAGAAGCGTGGATGCACCTCTGGAAAGGGACTTAAGGATAGGGACACGGCTGTCACCGTGATCTCCGGGAGCAAGTCTGGGGAAGGAGCAGAACGCCTCCCGGGGAGAAAGGAAGGAGCTGTTGGCATTGTCCATAAACAGTCGCAAAGCAGGAGAGCCTGCCCAGGGAAGAACAGCGGAACGGTGGCATGACAAGCGTCACCCGCTCCCAATGCGTATAGACGGAAGCCTGGCTTTAGGAAGACAGGAGGGGACGGCTAGGGCAGGCGCGCATACGCCACTCTGAGGAAGGAGTCTGGGCAGAAGGCAGGCCTGTTCTGTATGCCTCCTGTCCCAAGGGGAGAGCATCTCCGAGGCCACCTGTCCCTAGGGCAGACGTGGGCTTGCCACCAGGCGCCATAACCTGAACTCGCAGATACAGCTCCCTGGAAGAAAGGGAAGCCAGATACCATCTTCCTCCAAGAGGTGGCAGCATTGGGGCTGGCAGCGGTGTGTCGGGGAAGAAGAGGGGACAGTCCCCCACTGCTCCCCATCCAAGTGCACGGGCGCTGTGGAGGGTTCCTGTCGCCTCTCCTTTCCTATTGCAAAGGCACTGGCGTAGTCCCCGAGTCCGCCTGAACTCCAGAGCAAAAAGCCAAGCCTTACTACGCCAGGAGATGGCTGTTGGCAGGGAGTGTCATCCTAGACCACGCAAGCTGCTGCAGGGTGGTGGCTGTTTCTGCAAGTTCAGACTGGCAGGGTGATCCCAGGGTGCGACCATGGAGCCCGGGACAAAAAAGCCCAAGAGGCACCAGCTCTCCCGCAGATCTCCTTCCCTGACGCGACAGAGCAAACGCCCAAAGCCTTGCTGAGGAAGCAGCAGCGAAGTGCGGTTCAGGCCAAGCTGAAAACCTCTGCGAAAGCATAGCAGTCGCTGGGAAAAAAAGGTCGGTTCTCTGGGCTACTGTTGCTGCTTGCTTGAGCCTAGTATTGGCAGCACGGTGGCAGAATCCCGCATAGAGCGAAAGCCTCCTTGCCTGGGCATCCCCTGTAGGAAAGCACAGCATTCTTGGGGAAAACAGAGTCGGTTCTGTGCGATGCATATGTCGCTTGCCTGTACAGAGTCTCCGAAGCACGGTGAAAGAAACCCGCATGGAGCGAAATCCTCTTGGCCCGGGCATCCCCTCTACTTGAGAGAGAAGCGTGGTGGTGCCTGTGGAAACAGCCTTAACGAAAGGTCATGAAACAGGAGAGCATGCATTGCAACAATAGCGGACAGGTGGCAACACAAGTGTCACACTCTCCGTTTGCTTAGAAATTAGAGTCGGTTCTGCGGGCTGCTGTTCCTGCTTGCCTAGGCCTAGTCTCAAGGTGGGAGAAACCACCATACAGCGAAAGCCTCTTTGCCCAGGCTCCTCCTCTGGGAAAGCACAGCATTCGTTGGGAAATCTGAGTCGGTTTGTGGGATGCTGTTGCTACTTGCCTGAGCTAGTCTGCGCAGCACGGTGGAAGAAACCCGCATGGAGCGAAATTCTCTGGGTCCTAGCATCCCCACTGCCTGCGAGAGAAGCGTGGATGCACATCTGGAAAGGGCCTTAAGGATAGGGACACGGCTGACACCGTGTTCCCCGGGAGCAAGTCTGGGGAAGGAGCAGAACGCCTCCCCGGGAGAAGAGAAGGAGCCGTTGGCCTTGTTGTCGGGAAAGAGTCGCAAAGCAGGAGAGATTGCCCTGGGAAGAACAGTGGGACGGTGGCAAGACAAGCGTCACCCGCTCCCTGTGCGTAGAGACGGAAGCCTGGCTTTAGGAAGACACGAGGGGATGGCTAGGGCAGACGCGCATACTCTGCTCTGAGGAAGGAGTCTGGGCAGAAGGAAGGCCTGTTCTGTGTGCCTTTTGTCCCAAGGGGACAGCATCTCCAAGGCCACCTGTCCCTAGGCAAGATGTGGGCATGCCACCAGGCGCCATAACCTGAACTCGCAGATACAGCTCCCTGGAAGAAAGGGGAGCCAGATGACATCTTCCTCCAAGAGGTGGCAGCTTTGGGGGAGGAAGGGGGTGTGTCGTGGAAGAAGAGGGGACAGTCCCCCACAGCTCCCCATCCCAGTGCACGGGCGCTGTGCAGGGTTCCTGTCGCTTCTCCTTTCCTATGTGGAAGGCGCTGGCCTAGTCCCCAAGTGCGCCTGAACTCGAGAGCAAAAAGCCAAGCCTTACTACGCCAGAAGAAGGCAGTTGGCAGGGATTGTCATCCTAGACCACGCACGCTGCTGAAGGGTGGTGGCTGTGTCTGCGAGGTTCAGCCTGGCACGGTGATCCCAGGGTGCGACCATGGAGCCCGGGATAGCAAAGCCCAAGTGGAACCAGCTCTCCCGCAGATCTCCTTCCCTGACGCGACAGAGCAAACGCCCAAAGCCTTGCTGAGGAAGCAGCAGCGAAGTGCGGTTCAGGCCAAGCTGAAAACCTCTGCGAAAGCATAGCAGTCGCTGGGAAAAAAGAGTCGGTTCTCTGGGCTGCGGTTGCTGCTTGCTTGAGCCTAGTATTGGCAGCACGGTGGCAGAATCCCGCATAGAGCGAAAGCCTCTTTGCCTGGGCATCCCCTCTAGGAAAGCACAGCATTCTTGGGGAAAACAGAGTCGGTTCTGTGCGATGCAGATGCCGCTTGCCTGAACATGGTCTCCGAAGCACGCTGTAAGAAACCCGCATGGAGCGAAATCCTCTTGGCCCGGGCATCCCCTGTACTTGAGAGCGAAGCGTGGTTGTGACTGTGGAAACAGTCTTAACGAAAGGTCATGAAACAGGAGAGCATGCATTGCAACAATAGCGGGCAGGTGGCAAGACAAGTGTCACCCTCTCCGTTTCATTAGAAATCAGAGTCTGTTCTGCGGGCTGCTGCTCCTGCTTGCCTAGGCCAAGTCTCAAGGTGGGAGATACCACCCTACAGGGAAAGCCTCTTTGCCCATGCTCCTCCTCTGGGAAAGCACAGCATTCGTTGGGAAATCTGAGTCGCTTTGTGGGATGCTGCTGCTGCTTGCCTGAGCTAGTCTGCGCAGCACGGTGGAAGAAACCCGCATGGAGCGAAATTCTCTTGGCCCTAGCATTGCCACTGCCTGCGAGAGAAGCGTGGATGCACCTCTGGAAAGGGACTTAAGGATAGGGACACGGCTGTCACCGTGATCTCCGGGAGCAAGTCTGGGGAAGGAGCAGAACGCCTCCCCGGGAGAAGAGAAGGAGCTGCTGGCCTTGTCCAGAAACAGTCGCAAAGCAGGAGAGCCGGGCCTGGGAAGAACAGCGGGACGGTGGCATGACAAGCGTCACCCGCTCCCAATGCGTATAGACGGAAGCCTGGCTTTAGGAAGACAGGAGGGGACGGCTAGGGCAGGCGCGCATACGCCACTCTGAGGAAGGAGTCTGGGCAGAAGGCAGGCCTGTTCTGTGTGCCTCCTGTCCCAAGGGGAGAGCATCTCCGAGGCCACCTGTCCCTAGGGCAGACGTGGGCTTGCCACCAGGCGCCATAACCTGAACTCGCAGATACAGCTCCCTGGAAGAAAGGGCAGCCAGATACCATCTTCCTCCAAGAGGTGGCAGCGTTGGGGGTGGCAGCGGTGTGTCGGGGAAGAAGAGGGACAGTCCCCCACTGCTCCCCATCCAAGTGCACGGGCGCTGTGGAGGGTTCCTGTCGCCTCTCCTTTCCTATTGCAAAGGCACTGGCGTAGTCCCCGAGTCCGCCTGAACTCCAGAGCAAAAAGCCAAGCCTTACTACGCCAGGAGATGGCAGTTGGCAGGGAGTGTCATCCTAGACCACGCAAGCTGCTGCAGGGTGGTGGCTGTTTCTGCAAGTTCAGACTGGCAGGGTGATCCCAGGGTGCGACCATGGAGCCCGGGACAAAAAAGCCCAAGAGGCACCAGCTCTCCCGCAGATCTCCTTCCCTGACGCGACAGAGCAAACGCCCAAAGCCTTGCTGAGGAAGCAGCAGCGAAGTGCGGTTCAGGCCAAGCTGAAAACCTCTGCGAAAGCATAGCAGTCGCTGGGAAAAAAGAGTCGGTTCTCTGGGCTACTGTTGCTGCTTGCTTGAGCCTAGTATTGGCAGCACGGTGGCAGAATCCCGCATAGAGCGAAAGCCTCCTTGCCTGGGCATCCCCTCTAGGAAAGCACAGCATTCTTGGGGAAAACAGAGTCGGTTCTGTGCGATGCATATGTCGCTTGCCTGTACAGAGTCTCCGAAGCACGGTGAAAGAAACCCGCATGGAGCGAAATCCTCTTGGCCCGGGCATCCCCTCTACTTGAGAGAGAAGCGTGGTTGTGCCTGTGGAAACAGCCTTAACGAAAGGTCATGAAACAGGAGAGCATGCATTGCAACAATAGCGGACAGGTGGCAAGACAAGTGTCACCCTCTCCGTTTGCTTAGAAATCAGAGTCGGTTCTGCGGGCTGCTGCTCCTGCTTGCCTAGGCCAATTCTCAAGGTGGGAGAACCCACCATACAGCGAAAGCCTCTTTGCCCAGGCTCCTCCTCTGGGAAAGCACAGCATTCGTTGGGAAATCTGAGTCGCTTTGTGGGATGCTGTTGCTACTTGCCTGAGCTAGTCTGCGCAGCACGGTGGAAGAAACCCGCATGGAGCGAAATTCTCTGGGTCCTAGCATCCCCACTGCCTGCGAGAGAAGCGTGGATGCACATCTGGAAAGGGCCTTAAGGATAGGGACACGGCTGACACCGTGTTCCCCGGGAGCAAGTCTGGGGAAGGAGCAGAACGCCTCCCCGGGAGAAGAGAAGGAGCCGTTGGCCTTGTTGTCGGGAAAGAGTCGCAAAGCAGGAGAGATTGCCCTGGGAAGAACAGTGGGACGGTGGCAAGACAAGCGTCACCCGCTCCCTGTGCGTAGAGACGGAAGCCTGGCTTTAGGAAGACACGAGGGGATGGCTAGGGCAGACGCGCATACTCTGCTCTGAGGAAGGAGTCTGGGCAGAAGGAAGGCCTGTTCTGTGTGCCTTTTGTCCCAAGGGGACAGCATCTCCAAGGCCACCTGTCCCTAGGCAAGATGTGGGCATGCCACCAGGCGCCATAACCTGAACTCGCAGATACAGCTCCCTGGAAGAAAGGGGAGCCAGATGACATCTTCCTCCAAGAGGTGGCAGCTTTGGGGGAGGAAGGGGGTGTGTCGTGGAAGAAGAGGGGACAGTCCCCCACAGCTCCCCATCCCAGTGCACGGGCGCTGTGCAGGGTTCCTGTCGCTTCTCCTTTCCTATGTGGAAGGCGCTGGCCTAGTCCCCAAGTCCGCCTGAACTCGAGAGCAAAAAGCCAAGCCTTACTACGCCAGAAGAAGGCAGTTGGCAGGGATTGTCATCCTAGACTACGCACGCTGCTGCAGGGTGGTGGCTGTGTCTGCGAGGTTCAGCCTGGCACGGTGATCCCAGGGTGCGACCATGGAGCCCGGGATAGCAAAGCCCAAGTGGAACCAGCTCTCCCGCAGATCTCCTTCCCTGACGCGACAGAGCAAACGCCCAAAGCCTTGCTGAGGAAGCAGCAGCGAAGTGCGGTTCAGGCCAAGCTGAAAATTCTGCGAAAGCATAGCAATCGCTGGGAAAAAAGAGTCGGTTCTCTGGGCTGCGGTTGCTGCTTGCTTGAGCCTAATATTGGCAGCACGGTGGCAGAATCCCGCATAGAGCGAAAGCCTCTTTGCCTGGGCATCCCCTCTAGGAAAGCACAGCATTCTTGGGGAAAACAGAGTCGGTTCTGTGCGATGCAGATGCCGCTTGCCTGAACATGGTCTCCGAAGCACGCTGTAAGAAACCCGCATGGAGCGAAATCCTCTTGGCCCGGGCATCCCCTGTACTTGAGAGCGAAGCGTGGTTGTGACTGTGGAAACAGTCTTAACGAAAGGTCATGAAACAGGAGAGCATGCATTGCAACAATAGCGGGCAGGTGGCAAGAAAAGTGTCACCCTCTCCGTTTCATTAGAAATCAGAGTCTGTTCTGCGGGCTGCTGCTCCTGCTTGCCTAGGCCAAGTCTCAAGGTGGGAGATACCACCCTACAGGGAAAGCCTCTTTGCCCATGCTCCTCCTCTGGGAAAGCACAGCATTCGTTGGGAAATCTGAGTCGCTTTGTGGGATGCTGCTGCTGCTTGCCTGAGCTAGTCTGCGCAGCACGGTGGAAGAAACCCGCATGGAGCGAAATTCTCTTGGCCCTAGCATTGCCACTGCCTGCGAGAGAAGCGTGGATGCACCTCTGGAAAGGGACTTAAGGATAGGGACACGGCTGTCACCGTGATCTCCGGGAGCAAGTCTGGGGAAGGAGCAGAACGCCTCCCCGGGAGAAGAGAAGGAGCTGTTGGCCTTGTCCAGAAACAGTCGCAAAGCAGGAGAGCCGGCCCTGGGAAGAACAGCGGGACGGTGGCATGACAAGCGTCACCCGCTCCCAATGCGTATAGACGGAAGCCTGGCTTTAGGAAGACAGGAGGGGACGGCTAGGGCAGGCGCGCATACGCCACTCTGAGGAAGGAGTCTGGGCAGAAGGCAGGCCTGTTCTGTGTGCCTCCTGTCCCAAGGGGAGAGCATCTCCGAGGCCACCTGTCCCTAGGGCAGACGTGGGCTTGCCACCAGGCGCCATAACCTGAACTCGCAGATACAGCTCCCTGGAAGAAAGGGCAGCCAGATACCATCTTCCTCCAAGAGGTGGCAGCGTTGGGGGTGGCAGCGGTGTGTCGGGGAAGAAGAGGGACAGTCCCCCACTGCTCCCCATCCAAGTGCACGGGCGCTGTGGAGGGTTCCTGTCGCCTCTCCTTTCCTATTGCAAAGGCACTGGCGTAGTCCCCGAGTCCGCCTGAACTCCAGAGCAAAAAGCCAAGCCTTACTACGCCAGGAGATGGCAGTTGGCAGGGAGTGTCATCCTAGACCACGCAAGCTGCTGCAGGGTGGTGGCTGTTTCTGCAAGTTCAGACTGGCAGGGTGATCCCAGGGTGCGACCATGGAGCCCGGGACAAAAAAGCCCAAGAGGCACCAGCTCTCCCGCAGATCTCCTTCCCTGACGCGACAGAGCAAACGCCCAAAGCCTTGCTGAGGAAGCAGCAGCGAAGTGCGGTTCAGGCCAAGCTGAAAACCTCTGCGAAAGCATAGCAGTCGCTGGGAAAAAAAGGTCGGTTCTCTGGGCTACTGTTGCTGCTTGCTTGAGCCTAGTATTGGCAGCACGGTGGCAGAATCCCGCATAGAGCGAAAGCCTCTTTGCCTCGGCATACCCTCTAGGAAAGCACAGCATTCTTGGGGAAAACAGAGTCGGTTCTGTGCGATGCATATGTCGCTTGCCTGTACAGAGTCTCCGAAGCACGGTGAAAGAAACCCGCATGGAGCGAAATCCTCTTGGCCCGGGCATCCCCTCTACTTGAGAGAGAAGCGTGGTTGTGCCTGTGGAAACAGCCTTAACGAAAGGTCATGAAACAGGAGAGCATGCATTGCAACAATAGCGGACAGGTGGCAAGACAAGTGTCACCCTCTCCGTTTGCTTAGAAAGCAGAGTCGGTTCTGCGGGCTGCTGCTCCTGCTTGCCTAGGCCAAGTCTCAAGGTGGGAGAAACCACCATACAGCGAAAGCCTCTTTGCCCAGGCTCCTCCTCTGGGAAAGCACAGCATTCGTTGGGAAATCTGAGTCGCTTTGTGGGATGCTGTTGCTACTTGCCTGAGCTAGTCTGCGCAGCACGGTGGAAGAAACCCGCATGGAGCGAAATTCTCTGGGTCCTAGCATCCCCACTGCCTGCGAGAGAAGCGTGGATGCACATCTGGAAAGGGCCTTAAGGATAGGGACACGGCTGACACCGTGTTCCCCGGGAGAAAGTCTGGGGAAGGAGCAGAACGCTTCCACGGGAGAAGAGAAGGAGCCGTTGGCCTTGTTGTCGGGAAACAGTCGCAAAGCAGGAGAGATTGCCCTGGGAAGAACAGTGGGACGGTGGCAAGACAAGCGTCACCCGCTCCCTGTGCGTAGAGACGGAAGCCTGGCTTTAGGAAGACACGAGGGGATGGCTAGGGCAGACGCGCATACTCTGCTCTGAGGAAGGAGTCTGGGCAGAAGGAAGGCCTGTTCTGTGTGCCTTTTGTCCCAAGGGGACAGCATCTCCAAGGCCACCTGTCCCTAGGCAAGATGTGGGCATGCCACCAGGCGCCATAACCTGAACTCGCAGATACAGCTCCCTGGAAGAAAGGGGAGCCAGATGACATCTTCCTCCAAGAGGTGGCAGCTTTGGGGGAGGAAGGGGGTGTGTCGTGGAAGAAGAGGGGACAGTCCCCCACAGCTCCCCATCCCAGTGCACGGGCGCTGTGCAGGGTTCCTGTCGCTTCTCCTTTCCTATGTGGAAGGCGCTGGCCTAGTCCCCAAGTCCGCCTGAACTCGACAGCAAAAAGCCAAACCTTACTACGCCAGAAGAAGGCAGTTGGCAGGGATTGTCATCCTAGACCACGCACGCAGCTGCAGGGTGGTGGCTGTGTCTGCGAGGTTCAGCCTGGCACGGTGATCCCAGGGTGCGACCATGGAGCCCGGGATAGCAAAGCCCAAGTGGAACCAGCTCTCCCGCAGATCTCCTTCCCTGACGCGACAGAGCAAACGCCCAAAGCCTTGCTGAGGAAGCAGCAGCGAAGTGCGGTTCAGGCCAAGCTGAAAACCTCTGCCAAAGCATAGCAGTCGCTGGGAAAAAAGAGTCGGTTCTCTGGGCTGCTGTTGCTGCTTGCTTGAGCCTAGTATTGGCAGCACGGTGGCAGAATCCCGCATAGAGCGAAAGCCTCTTTGCCTGGGCATCCCCTCTAAGAAAGCACAGCATTCTTGGGGAAAACAGAGTCGGTTCTGTGCGATGCAGATGCCGCTTGCCTGAACATGGTCTCCGAAGCACGCTGTAAGAAACCCGCATGGAGCGAAATCCTCTTGGCCCGGGCATCCCCTGTACTTGAGAGCGAAGCGTGGTTGTGACTGTGGAAACAGTCTTAACGAAAGGTCATGAAACAGGAGAGCATGCATTGCAACAATAGCGGGCAGGTGGCAAGACAAGTGTCACCCTCTCTGTTTGCTTAGAAATCAGAGTCTGTTCTGCGGGCTGCTCCTCCTGCTTGCCTAGGCCAAGTCTCAAGGTGGGAGATACCACCCTACAGGGAAAGCCTCTTTGCCTAGGCTCCTCCTCTGGGAAAGCACAGCATTCGTTGGGAAATCTGAGTCGCTTTGTGGGATGCTGCTGCTGCTTGCCTGAGCTAGTCTGCGCAGCACGGTGGAAGAAACCCGCATGGAGCGAAATTCTCTTGGCCCTAGCATCGCCCCTGCCTGCGAGAGAAGCGTGGATGCACATCTGGAAAGGGACTTAAGGATAGGGACACGGCTGTCACCGTGATCTTCGGGAGCAAGTCTGGGGAAGGAGCAGAACGCCTCCCCGGGAGAAGAGAAGGAGCTGTTGGCCTTGTCCAGAAACAGTCGCAAAGCAGGAGAGCCTGCCCTGGGAAGAACAGCGGGACGGTGGCATGACAAGCGTCACCCGCTCCCAATGCGTATAGACGGAAGCCTGGCTTTAGGAAGACAGGAGGGGACGGCTAGGGCAGGGGTGCATACGCCACTCTGAGGAAGGAGTCTGGGCAGAAGGCAGGCCTGTTCTGTGTGCGTCCTGTCCCAAGGGGAGAGCATCTCCGAGGCCATCTGTCCCTAGGGCAGACGTGGGCTTGCCACCAGGCGCCATAACCTGAACTCGCAGATACAGCTCCCTGGAAGAAAGGGCAGCCAGATACCATCTTCCTCCAAGAGGTGGCAGCGTTGGGGGTGGCAGCGGTGTGTCGGGGAAGAAGACGGGACAGTCCCCCACTGCTCCCCATCCAAGTGCACGGGCGCTGTGGAGGGTTCCTGTCGCCTCTCCTTTCCTATTGCAAAGGCCCTGGCGTAGTCCCCGAGTCCGCCTGAACTCCAGAGCAAAAAGCCAAGCCTTACTACGCCAGGAGATGGCAGTTAGCAGGGAGTGTCATCCTAGACCACGCAAGCTGCTGCAGGGTGGTGGCTGTTTCTGCAAGTTCAGACTGGCAGGGTGATCCCAGGGTGCGACCATGGAGCCCGGGATAGCAAAGCCCAAGAGGCACCAGCTCTCCCGCAGATCTCCTTCCCTGACGCGACAGAGCAAACGCCCAAAGCCTTGCTGAGGAAGCAGCAGCGAAGTGCGGTTCAGGCCAAGCTGAAAACCTCTGCGAAAGCATAGCAGTCGCTGGGAAAAAAGAGTCGGTTCTCTGGGCTACTGTTGCTGCTTGCTTGAGCCTAGTATTGGCTGCACGGTGGCAGAATCCCGCATAGAGCGAAAGCCTCCTTGCCTGGGCATCCCCTGTAGGAAAGCACAGCATTCTTGGGGAAAACAGAGTCGGTTCTGTGCGATGCATATGTCGCTTGCCTGTACAGAGTCTCCGAAGCACGGTGAAAGAAACCCGCATGGAGCGAAATCCTCTTGGCCCGGGCATCCCCTCTACTTGAGAGAGATGCGTGGTGGTGCCTGTGGAAACAGCCTTAACGAAAGGTCATGAAACAGGAGAGCATGCATTGCAACAATAGCGGACAGGTGGCAACACAAGTGTCACACTCTCCGTTTGCTTAGAAATTAGAGTCGGTTCTGCGGGCTGCTGTTCCTGCTTGCCTAGGCCTAGTCTCAAGGTGGGAGAAACCACCATACAGCGAAAGCCTCTTTGCCCAGGCTCCTCCTCTGGGAAAGCACAGCATTCGTTGGGAAATCTGAGTCGGTTTGTGGGATGCTGTTGCTACTTGCCTGAGCTAGTCTGCGCAGCACGGTGGAAGAAACCCGCATGGAGCGAAATTCTCTGGGTCCTAGCATCCCCACTGCCTGCGAGAGAAGCGTGGATGCACATCTGGAAAGGGCCTTAAGGATAGGGACACGGCTGACACCGTGTTCCCCGGGAGCAAGTCTGGGGAAGGAGCAGAACGCCTCCCCGGGAGAAGAGAAGGAGCCGTTGGCCTTGTTGTCGGAAAGGGGCGCAAAGCAGGAGAGATTGCCCTGGGAAGAACAGTGGGACGGTGGCAAGACAAGCGTCACCCGCTCCCTGTGCGTAGAGACGGAAGCCTGGCTTTAGGAAGACACGAGGGGATGGCTAGGGCAGACGCGCATACTCTGCTCTGAGGAAGGAGTCTGGGCAGAAGGAAGGCCTGTTCTGTGTGCCTTTTGTCCCAAGGGGACAGCATCTCCAAGGCCACCTGTCCCTAGGCAAGATGTGGGCATGCCACCAGGCGCCATAACCTGAACTCGCAGATACAGCTCCCTGGAAGAAAGGGGAGCCAGATGACATCTTCCTCCAAGAGGTGGCAGCTTTGGGGGAGGAAGGGGGTGTGTCGTGGAAGAAGAGGGGACAGTCCCCCACAGCTCCCCATCCCAGTGCACGGGCGCTGTGCAGGGTTCCTGTCGCTTCTCCTTTCCTATGTGGAAGGCGCTGGCCTAGTCCCCAAGTGCGCCTGAACTCGACAGCAAAAAGCCAAGCCTTACTACGCCAGAAGAAGGCAGTTGGCAGGGATTGTCATCCTAGACCACGCACGCTGCTGCAGGGTGGTGGCTGTGTCTGCGAGGTTCAGCCTGGCACGGTGATCCCAGGGTGCGACCATGGAGCCCGGGATAGCAAAGCCCAAGTGGAACCGCTCTCCCGCAGATCTCCTTCCCTGACGCGACAGAGCAAACGCCCAAAGCCTTGCTGAGGAAGCAGCAGCGAAGTGCGGTTCAGGCCATGCTGAAAACCTCTGCCAAAGCATAGCAGTCGCTGGGAAAAAAGAGTCGGTTCTCTGGGCTGCTGTTGCTGCTTGCTTGAGCCTAGTTTTGGCAGCACGGTGGCAGAATCCCGCATAGAGCGAAAGCCTCTTTGCCTGGGCATCCCCTCTAGGAAAGCACAGCATTCTTGGGGAAAACAGAGTCGGTTCTGTGCGATGCAGATGCCGCTTGCCTGAACATGGTCTCCGAAGCACGCTGTAAGAAACCCGCATGGAGCGAAATCCTCTTGGCCCGGGCATCCCCTGTACTTGAGAGCGAAGCGTGGTTGTGACTGTGGAAACAGTCTTAACGAAAGGTCATGAAACAGGAGAGCATGCATTGCAACAATAGCGGGCAGGTGGCAAGACAAGTGTCACCCTCTCCGTTTCATTAGAAATCAGAGTCTGTTCTGCGGGCTGCTGCTCCTGCTTGCCTAGGCCAAGTCTCAAGGTGGGAGATACCACCCTACAGGGAAAGCCTCTTTGCCCATGCTCCTCCTCTGGGAAAGCACAGCATTCGTTGGGAAATCTGAGTCGCTTTGTGGGATGCTGCTGCTGCTTGCCTGAGCTAGTCTGCGCAGCACGGTGGAAGAAACCCGCATGGAGCGAAATTCTCTTGGCCCTAGCATTGCCACTGCCTGCGAGAGAAGCGTGGATGCACCTCTGGAAAGGGAATTAAGGATAGGGACACGGCTGTCACCGTGATCTCCGGGAGCAAGTCTGGGGAAGGAGCAGAACGCCTCCCCGGGAGAAGAGAAGGAGCTGCTGGCCTTGTCCAGAAACAGTCGCAAAGCAGGAGAGCCGGCCCTGGGAAGAACAGCGGGACGGTGGCATGACAAGCGTCACCCGCTCCCAAAGCGTATAGACGGAAGCCTGGCTTTAGGAAGACAGGAGGGGACGGCTAGGGCAGGCGCGCATACGCCACTCTGAGGAAGGAGTCTGGGCAGAAGGCAGGCCTGTTCTGTGTGCCTCCTGTCCCAAGGGGAGAGCATCTCCGAGGCCACCTGTCCCTAGGGCAGACGTGGGCTTGCCACCAGGCGCCATAACCTGAACTCGCAGATACAGCTCCCTGGAAGAAAGGGCAGCCAGATACCATCTTCCTCCAAGAGGTGGCAGCGTTGGGGGTGGCAGCGGTGTGTCGGGGAAGAAGAGGGACAGTCCCCCACTGCTCCCCATCCAAGTGCACGGGCGCTGTGGAGGGTTCCTGTCGCCTCTCCTTTCCTATTGCAAAGGCACTGGCGTAGTCCCCGAGTCCGCCTGAACTCCAGAGCAAAAAGCCAAGCCTTACTACGCCAGGAGATGGCAGTTGGCAGGGAGTGTCATCCTAGACCACGCAAGCTGCTGCAGGGTGGTGGCTGTTTCTGCAAGTTCAGACTGGCAGGGTGATCCCAGGGTGCGACCATGGAGCCCGGGACAAAAAAGCCCAAGAGGCACCAGCTCTCCCGCAGATCTCCTTCCCTGACGCGACAGAGCAAACGCCCAAAGCCTTGCTGAGGAAGCAGCAGCGAAGTGCGGTTCAGGCCAAGCTGAAAACCTCTGCGAAAGCATAGCAGTCGCTGGGAAAAAAGAGTCGGTTCTCTGGGCTACTGTTGCTGCTTGCTTGAGCCTAGTATTGGCAGCACGGTGGCAGAATCCCGCATAGAGCGAAAGCCTCTTTGCCTGGGCATACCCTCTAGGAAAGCACAGCATTCTTGGGGAAAACAGAGTCGGTTCTGTGCGATGCATATGTCGCTTGCCTGTACAGAGTCTCCGAAGCACGGTGAAAGAAACCCGCATGGAGCGAAATCCTCTTGGCCCGGGCATCCCCTCTACTTGAGAGAGAAGCGTGGTTGTGCCTGTGGAAACAGCCTTAACGAAAGGTCATGAAACAGGAGAGCATGCATTGCAACAATAGCGGACAGGTGGCAAGACAAGTGTCACCCTCTCCGTTTGCTTAGAAATCAGAGTCGGTTCTGCGGGCTGCTGCTCCTGCTTGCCTAGGCCAAGTCTCAAGGTGGGAGAACCCACCATACAGCGAAAGCCTCTTTACCCAGGCTCCTCCTCTGGGAAAGCACAGCATTCGTTGGGAAATCTGAGTCGCTTTGTGGGATGCTGTTGCTACTTGACTGAGCTAGTCTGCGCAGCACGGTGGAAGAAACCCGCATGGAGCGAAATTCTCTGGGTCCTAGCATCCCCACTGCCTGCGAGAGAAGCGTGGATGCACATCTGGAAAGGGCCTTAAGGATAGGGACACGGCTGACACCGTGTTCCCCGGGAGCAAGTCTGGGGAAGGAGCAGAACGCCTCCCCGGGAGAAGAGAAGGAGCCGTTGGCTTTGTTGTCGGGAAACAGTCGCAAAGCAGGAGAGATTGCCCTGGGAAGAACAGTGGGACGGTGGCAAGACAAGCGTCACCCGCTCCCTGTGCGTAGAGACGGAAGCCTGGCTTTAGGAAGACACGAGGGGATGGCTAGGGCAGACGCGCATACTCTGCTCTGAGGAAGGAGTCTGGGCAGAAGGAAGGCCTGTTCTGTGTGCCTTTTGTCCCAAGGAGACAGCATCTCCAAGGCCACCTGTCCCTAGGCAAGATGTGGGCATGCCACCAGGCGCCATAACCTAAACTCGCAGATACAGCTCCCTGGAAGAAAGGGGAGCCAGATGACATCTTCCTCCAAGAGGTGGCAGCTTTGGGGGAGGAAGGGGGTGTGTCGTGGAAGAAGAGGGGACAGTCCCCCACAGCTCCCCATCCCAGTGCACGGGCGCTGTGCAGGGTTCCTGTCGCTTCTCCTTTCCTATGTGGAAGGCGCTGGCCTAGTCCCCAAGTCAGCCTGAACTCGAGAGCAAAAAGCCAAGCCTTACTACGCCAGAAGAAGGCAGTTGGCAGGGATTGTCATCCTAGACCACGCACGCTGCTGCAGGGTGGTGGCTGTGTCTGCGAGGTTCAGCCTGGCACGGTGATCCCAGGGTGCGACCATGGAGCCCGGGATAGCAAAGCCCAAGTGGAACCAGCTCTCCCGCAGATCTCCTTCCCTGACGCGACAGAGCAAACGCCCAAAGCCTTGCTGAGGAAGCAGCAGCGAAGTGCGGTTCAGGCCAAGCTCAAAACCTCTGCGAAAGCATAGCAGTCGCTGGGAAAAAAGAGTCGGTTCTCTGGGCTGCGGTTGCTGCTTGCTTGAGCCTAATATTGGCAGCACGGTGGCAGAATCCCGCATAGAGCGAAAGCCTCTTTGCCTGGGCATCCCTTCTAGGAAAGCACAGCATTCTTGGGGAAAACAGAGTCGGTTCTGTGCGATGCAGATGCCGCTTGCCTGAACATGGTCTCCGAAGCACGCTGTAAGAAACCCGCATGGAGCGAAATCCTCTTGGCCCGGGCATCCCCTGTACTTGAGAGCGAAGTGTGGTTGTGACTGTGGAAACAGTCTTAACGAAAGGTCATGAAACAGGAGAGCATGCATTGCAACAATAGCGGGCAGGTGGCAAGACAAGTGTCACCCTCTCTGTTTGCTTAGAAATCAGAGTCTGTTCTGCGGGCTGCTCCTCCTGCTTGCCTAGGCCAAGTCTCAAGGTGGGAGATACCACCCTACAGGGAAAGCCTCTTTGCCCATGCTCCTGCACTGGGAAAGCACAGCATTCGTTGGGAAATCTGAGTCGCTTTGTGGGATGTTGCTGCTGCTTGCCTGAGCTAGTCTGCGCAGCACGGTGGAAGAAACCCGCATGGAGCGAAATTCTCTTGGCCCTAGCATTGCCACTGCCTGCGAGAGAAGCGTGGATGCACCTCTGGAAAGGGACTTAAGGATAGGGACACGGCTGTCACCGTGATCTCCGGGAGCAAGTCTGGGGAAGGAGCAGAACGCCTCCCCGGGAGAAGAGAAGGAGCTGTTGGCCTTGTCCAGAAACAGTCGCAAAGCAGGAGAGCCGGCCCTGGGAAGAACAGCGGGACGGTGGCATGACAAGCGTCACCCGCTCCCAATGCGTATAGACGGAAGCCTGGCTTTAGGAAGACAGGAGGGGACGGCTAGGGCAGGCGCGCATACGCCACTCTGAGGAAGGAGTCTGGGCAGAAGGCAGGCCTGTTCTGTGTGCCTCCTGTCCCAAGGGGAGAGCATCTCCGAGGCCACCTGTCCCTAGGGCAGACGTGGGCTTGCCACCAGGCGCCATAACCTGAACTCGCAGATACAGCTCCCTGGAAGAAAGGGCAGCCAGATACCATCTTCCTCCAAGAGGTGGCAGCGTTGGGGGTGGCAGCGGTGTGTCGGGGAAGAAGAGGGACAGTCCCCCACTGCTCCCCATCCAAGTGCACGGGCGCTGTGGAGGGTTCCTGTCGCCTCTCCTTTCCTATTGCAAAGGCACTGGCGTAGTCCCCGAGTCCGCCTGAACTCCAGAGCAAAAAGCCAAGCCTTACTACGCCAGGAGATGGCAGTTGGCAGGGAGTGTCATCCTAGACCACGCAAGCTGCTGCAGGGTGGTGGCTGTTTCTGCAAGTTCAGACTGGCAGGGTGATCCCAGGGTGCGACCATGGAGCCCGGGACAAAAAAGCCCAAGAGGCACCAGCTCTCCCGCAGATCTCCTTCCCTGACGCGACAGAGCAAACGCCCAAAGCCTTGCTGAGGAAGCAGCAGCGAAGTGCGGTTCAGGCCAAGCTGAAAACCTCTGCGAAAGCATAGCAGTCGCTGGGAAAAAAAGGTCGGTTCTCTGGGCTACTGTTGCTGCTTGCTTGAGCCTAGTATTGGCAGCACGGTGGCAGAATCCCGCATAGAGCGAAAGCCTCTTTGCCTCGGCATACCCTCTAGGAAAGCACAGCATTCTTGGGGAAAACAGAGTCGGTTCTGTGCGATGCATATGTCGCTTGCCTGTACAGAGTCTCCGAAGCACGGTGAAAGAAACCCGCATGGAGCGAAATCCTCTTGGCCCGGGCATCCCCTCTACTTGAGAGAGAAGCGTGGTTGTGCCTGTGGAAACAGCCTTAACGAAAGGTCATGAAACAGGAGAGCATGCATTGCAACAATAGCGGACAGGTGGCAAGACAAGTGTCACCCTCTCCGTTTGCTTAGAAAGCAGAGTCGGTTCTGCGGGCTGCTGCTCCTGCTTGCCTAGGCCAAGTCTCAAGGTGGGAGAAACCACCATACAGCGAAAGCCTCTTTGCCCAGGCTCCTCCTCTGGGAAAGCACAGCATTCGTTGGGAAATCTGAGTCGCTTTGTGGGATGCTGTTGCTACTTGCCTGAGCTAGTCTGCGCAGCACGGTGGAAGAAACCCGCATGGAGCGAAATTCTCTGGGTCCTCGCATCCCCACTGCCTGCGAGAGAAGCGTGGATGCACATCTGGAAAGGGCCTTAAGGATAGGGACACGGCTGACACCGTGTTCCCCGGGAGCAAGTCTGGGGAAGGAGCAGAACGCCTCCCCGGGAGAAGAGAAGGAGCCGTTGGCTTTGTTGTCGGGAAACAGTCGCAAAGCAGGAGAGATTGCCCTGGGAAGAACAGTGGGACGGTGGCAAGACAAGCGTCACCCGCTCCCTGTGCGTAGAGACGGAAGCCTGGCTTTAGGAAGACACGAGGGGATGGCTAGGGCAGACGCGCATACTCTGCTCTGAGGAAGGAGTCTGGGCAGAAGGAAGGCCTGTTCTGTGTGCCTTTTGTCCCAAGCGGACAGCATCTCCAAGGCCACCTGTCCCTAGGCAAGATGTGGGCATGCCACCAGGCGCCATAACCTGAACTCGCAGATACAGCTCCCTGGAAGAAAGGGGAGCCAGATGACATCTTCCTCCAAGAGGTGGCAGCTTTGGGGGAGGAAGGGGGTGTGTCGTGGAAGAAGAGGGGACAGTCCCCCACAGCTCCCCATCCCAGTGCACGGGCGCTGTGCAGGGTTCCTGTCGCTTCTCCTTTCCTATGTGGAAGGCGCTGGCCTAGTCCCCAAGTCCGCCTGAACTCGAGAGCAAAAAGCCAAGCCTTACTACGCCAGAAGAAGGCAGTTGGCAGGGATTGTCATCCTAGACCACGCACGCTGCTGCAGGGTGGTGGCTGTGTCTGCGAGGTTCAGCCTGGCACGGTGATCCCAGGGTGCGACCATGGAGCCCGGGACAAAAAAGCCCAAGAGGCACCAGCTCTCCCGCAGATCTCCTTCCCTGACGCGACAGAGCGAACGCCCAAAGTCTTGCTGAGGAAGCAGCAGCGAAGTGCGGTTCAGGCCAAGCTGAAAACCTCTGCGAAAGCATAGCAGTCGCTGGGAAAAAAGAGTCGGTTCTCTGGGCTACTGTTGCTGCTTGCTTGAGCCTAGTATTGGCAGCACGGTGGCAGAATCCCGCATAGAGCGAAAGCCTCCTTGCCTGGGCATCCCCTGTAGGAAAGCACAGCATTCTTGGGGAAAACAGAGTCGGTTCTGTGCGATTCATATGTCGCTTGCCTGTACAGAGTCTCCGAAGCACGGTGAAAGAAACCCGCATGGAGCGAAATCCTCTTGGCCCGGGCATCCCCTCTACTTGAGAGAGAAGCGTGGTTGTGCCTGTGGAAACAGCCTTAACGAAAGGTCATGAAACAGGAGAGCATGCATTGCAACAATAGCGGACAGGTGGCAAGACAAGTGTCACCCTCTCCGTTTGCTTAGAAAGCAGAGTCGGTTCTGCGGGCTGCTGCTCCTGCTTGCCTAGGCCAAGTCTCAAGGTGGGAGAAACCACCATACAGCGAAAGCCTCTTTGCCCAGGCTCCTCCTCTGGGAAAGCACAGCATTCGTTGGGAAATCTGAGTCGTTTTGTGGGATGCTGTTGCTACTTGCCTGAGCTAGTCTGCGCAGCACGGTGGAAGAAACCCGCATGGAGCGAAATTCTCTGGGTCCTAGCATCCCCACTGCCTGCGAGAGAAGCGTGGATGCACATCTGGAAAGGGCCTTAAGGATAGGGACACGGCTGACACCGTGTTCCCCGGGAGCAAGTCTGGGGAAGGAGCAGAACGCCTCCCCGGGAGAAGAGAAGGAGCTGTTGGCCTTGTTGTCGGGAAACAGTCGCAAAGCAGGAGAGATTGCCCTGGGAAGAACAGTGGGACGGTGGCAAGACAAGCGTCACCCGCTCCCTGTGCGTAGAGACGGAAGCCTGGCTTTAGGAAGACACGAGGGGATGGCTAGGGCAGACGCGCATACTCTGCTCTGAGGAAGGAGTCTGGGCAGAAGGAAGGCCTGTTCTGTGTGCCTTTTGTCCCAAGGGGACAGCATCTCCAAGGCCACCTGTCCCTAGGCAAGATGTGGGCATGCCACCAGGCGCCATAACCTGAACTCGCAGATACAGCTCCCTGGAAGAAAGGGGAGCCAGATGACATCTTCCTCCAAGAGGTGGCAGCTTTGGGGGAGGAAGGGGGTGTGTCGTGGAAGAAGAGGGGACAGTCCCCCACAGCTCCCCATCCCAGTGCACGGGCGCTGTGCAGGGTTCCTGTCGCTTCTCCTTTCCTATGTGGAAGGCGCTGGCCTAGTCCCCAAGTCCGCCTGAACTCGAGAGCAAAAAGCCAAGCCTTACTACGCCAGAAGAAGGCAGTTGGCAGGGATTGTCATCCTAGACCACGCACGCTGCTGCAGGGTGGTGGCTGTGTCTGCGAGGTTCAGCCTGGCACGGTGATCCCAGGGTGCGACCATGGAGCCCGGGATAGCAAAGCCCAAGTGGAACCAGCTCTCCCGCAGATCTCCTTCCCTGACGCGACAGAGCAAACGCCCAAAGCCTTGCTGAGGAAGCAGCAGCGAAGTGCGGTTCAGGCCAAGCTGAAAACTCTGCCAAAGCATAGCAGTCGCTGGGAAAAAAGAGTCGGTTCTCTGGGCTGTGGTTGCTGCTTGCTTGAGCCTAATATTGGCAGCACGGTGGCAGAATCCCGCATAGAGCGAAAGCCTCTTTGCCTGGACATCCCCTCTAGGAAAGCACAGCATTCTTGGGGAAAACAGAGTCGGTTCTGTGCGATGCAGATGCCGCTTGCCTGAACATGGTCTCCGAAGCACGCTGTAAGAAACCCGCATGGAGCGAAATCCTCTTGGCCCGGGCATCCCCTGTACTTGAGAGCGAAGCGTGGTTGTGACTGTGGAAACAGTCTTAACGAAAGGTCATGAAACAGGAGAGCATGCATTGCAACAATAGCGGGCAGGTGGCAAGACAAGTGTCACCCTCTCCGTTTCATTAGAAATCAGAGTCTGTTCTGCGGGCTGCTGCTCCTGCTTGCCTAGGCCAAGTCTCAAGGTGGGAGATACCACCCTACAGGGAAAGCCTCTTTGCCCATGCTCCTCCTCTGGGAAAGCACAGCATTCGTTGGGAAATCTGAGTCGCTTTGTGGGATGCTGCTGCTGCTTGCCTGAGCTAGTCTGCGCAGCACGGTGGAAGAAACCCGCATGGAGCGAAATTCTCTTGGCCCTAGCATCGCCACTGCCTGCGAGAGAAGCGTGGATGCACCTCTGGAAAGGGACTTAAGGATAGGGACACGGCTGTCACCGTGATCTCCGGGAGCAAGTCTGGGGAAGGAGCAGAACGCCTCCCCGGGAGAAAGGAAGGAGCTGTTGGCCTTGTCCAGAAACAGTCGCAAAGCAGGAGAGCCTGCCCAGGGAAGAACAGCGGAACGGTGGCATGACAAGCGTCACCCGCTCCCAATGCGTATAGACGGAAGCCTGGCTTTAGGAAGACAGGAGGGGACGGCTAGGGCAGGCGCGCATACGCCACTCTGAGGAAGGAGTCTGGGCAGAAGGCAGGCCTGTTCTGTGTGCCTCCTGTCCCAAGGGGAGAGCATCTCCGAGGCCACCTGTCCCTAGGGCAGACGTGGGCTTGCCACCAGGCGCCATAACCTGAACTCGCAGATACAGCTCCCTGGAAGAAAGGGCAGCCAGATACCATCTTCCTCCAAGAGGTGGCAGCGTTGGGGCTGGCAGCGGTGTGTCGGGGAAGAAGAGGGGACAGTCCCCCACTGCTCCCCATCCAAGTGCACGGGCGCTGTGGAGGGTTCCTGTCGCCTCTCCTTTCCTATTGCAAAGGCACTGGCGTAGTCCCCGAGTCCGCCTGAACTCCAGAGCAAAAAGCCAAGCCTTACTACGCCAGGAGATGGCAGTTGGCAGGGAGTGTCATCCTAGACCACGCAAGCTGCTGCAGGGTGGTGGCTGTTTCTGCAAGTTCAGACTGGCAGGGTGATCCCAGGGTGCGACCATGGAGCCCGGGACAAAAAAGCCCAAGAGGCACCAGCTCTCCCGCAGATCTCCTTCCCTGACGCGACAGAGCAAACGCCCAAAGCCTTGCTGAGGAAGCAGCAGCGAAGTGCGGTTCAGGCCAAGCTGAAAACCTCTGCGAAAGCATAGCAGTCGCTGGGAAAAAAAGGTCGGTTCTCTGGGCTACTGTTGCTGCTTGCTTGAGCCTAGTATTGGCAGCACGGTGGCAGAATCCCGCATAGACCGAAAGCCTCTTTGCCTGGGCATACCCTCTAGGAAAGCACAGCATTCTTGGGGAAAACAGAGTCGGTTCTGTGCGATGCATATGTCGCTTGCCTGTACAGAGTCTCCGAAGCACGGTGAAAGAAACCCGCATGGAGCGAAATCCTCTTGGCCCGGGCATCCCCTCTACTTGAGAGAGAAGCGTGGTTGTGCCTGTGGAAACAGCCTTAACGAAAGGTCATGAAACAGGAGAGCATGCATTGCAACAATAGCGGACAGGTGGCAAGACAAGTGTCACCCTCTCCTTTTGCTTAGAAATCAGAGTCGGTTCTGCGGGCTGCTGCTCCTGCTTGCCTAGGCCAAGTCTCAAGGTGGGAGAAACCACCATACAGCGAAAGCCTCTTTGCCCAGGCTCCTCCTCTGGGAAAGCACAGCATTCGTTGGGAAATCTGAGTCGCTTTGTGGGATGCTGTTGCTACTTGCCTGAGCTAGTCTGCGCAGCACGGTGGAAAAAACCCGCATGGAGCGAAATTCTCTGGGTCCTAGCATCCCCACTGCCTGCGAGAGAAGCGTGGATGCACATCTGGAAAGGGCCTTAAGGATAGGGACACGGCTGACACCGTGTTCACCGGGAGCAAGTCTGGGGAAGGAGCAGAACGCCTCCCCGGGAGAAGAGAAGGAGCCGTTGGCCTTGTTGTCGGGAAAGAGTCGCAAAGCAGGAGAGATTGCCCTGGGAAGAACAGTGGGACGGTGGCAAGACAAGCGTCACCCGCTCCCTGTGCGTAGAGACGGAAGCCTGGCTTTAGGAAGACACGAGGGGATGGCTAGGGCAGACGCGCATACTCTGCTCTGAGGAAGGAGTCTGGGCAGAAGGAAGGCCTGTTCTGTGTGCCTTTTGTCCCAAGGGGACAGCATCTCCAAGGCCACCTGTCCCTAGGCAAGATGTGGGCATGCCACCAGGCGCCATAACCTGAACTCGCAGATACAGCTCCCTGGAAGAAAGGGGAGCCAGATGACATCTTCCTCCAAGAGGTGGCAGCTTTGGGGGAGGAAGGGGGTGTGTCGTGGAAGAAGAGGGGACAGTCCCCCACAGCTCCCCATCCCAGTGCACGGGCGCTGTGCAGGGTTCCTGTCGCTTCTCCTTTCCTATGTGGAAGGCGCTGGCCTTGTCCCCAAGTGCGCCTGAACTCGACAGCAAAAAGCCAAACCTTACTACGCCAGAAGAAGGCAGTTGGCAGGGATTGTCATCCTAGACCACGCACGCAGCTGCAGAGTGGTGGCTGTGTCTGCGAGGTTCAGCCTGGCACGGTGATCCCAGGGTGCGACCATGGAGCCCGGGATAGCAAAGCCCAAGTGGAACCAGCTCTCCCGCAGATCTCCTTCCCTGACGCGACAGAGCGAACGCCCAAAGCCTTGCTGAGGAAGCAGCAGCGAAGTGCGGTTCAGGCCAAGCTGAAAACCTCTGCCAAAGCATAGCAGTCGCTGGGAAAAAAGAGTCGGTTCTCTGGGCTGCTGTTGCTGCTTGCTTGAGCCTAGTTTTGGCAGCACGGTGGCAGAATCCCGCATAGAGCGAAAGCCTCTTTGCCTGGGCATCCCCTCTAAGAAAGCACAGCATTCTTGGGGAAAAAAGAGTCGGTTCTGTGCGATGCAGATGCCGCTTGCCTGAACATGGTCTCCGAAGCACGCTGTAAGAAACCCGCATGGAGCGAAATCCTCTTGGCCCGGGCATCCCCTGTACTTGAGAGCGAAGCGTGGTTGTGACTGTGGAAACAGTCTTAACGAAAGGTCATGAAACAGGAGAGCATGCATTGCAACAATAGCGGGCAGGTGGCAAGACAAGTGTCACCCTCTCTGTTTGCTTAGAAATCAGAGTCTGTTCTGCGGGCTGCTCCTCCTGCTTGCCTAGGCCAAGTCTCAAGGTGGGAGATACCACCCTACAGGGAAAGCCTCTTTGCCCATGCTCCTCCTCTGGGAAAGCACAGCATTCGTTGGGAAATCTGAGTCGCTTTGTGGGATGCTGCTGCTGCTTGCCTGAGGTAGTCTGCGCAGCACGGTGGAAGAAACCCGCATGGAGCGAAATTTTCTTGGCCCTAGCATCGCCCCTGCCTGCGAGAGAAGCGTGGATGCACATCTGGAAAGGGACTTAAGGATAGGGACACGGCTGTCACCGTGATCTCCGGGAGCAAGTCTGGGGAAGGAGCAGAACGCCTCCCCGGGAGAAGAGAAGGAGCTGTTGGCCTTGTCTAGAAACAGTCGCAAAGCAGGAGAGCCTGCCCTGGGAAGAACAGCGGGACGGTGGCATGACAAGCGTCACCCGCTCCCAATGCGTATAGACGGAAGCCTGGCTTTAGGAAGACAGGAGGGGACGGCTAGGGCAGGGGTGCATACGCCACTCTGAGGAAGGAGTCTGGGCAGAAGGCAGGCCTGTGCTGTGTGCGTCCTGTCCCAAGGGGAGAGCATCTCCGAGGCCATCTGTCCCTAGGGCAGACGTGGGCTTGCCACCAGGCGCCATAACCTGAACTCGCAGATACAGCTCCCTGGAAGAAAGGGCAGCCAGATACCATCTTCCTCCAAGAGGGGCAGCGTTGGGGGTGGCAGCGGTGTGTCGGGGAAGAAGACGGGACAGTCCCCCACTGCTCCCCATCCAAGTGCACGGGCGCTGTGGAGGGTTCCTGTCGCCTCTCCTTTCCTATTGCAAAGGCCCTGGCGTAGTCCCCGAGTCCGCCGGAACTCCAGAACAAAAAGCCAAGCCTTACTACGCCAGGAGATGGCAGTTGGCAGGGAGTGTCATCCTACACCACGCAAGCTGCTGCAGGGTGGTGGCTGTTTCTGCAAGTTCAGACTGGCAGGGTGATCCCAGGGTGCGACCATGGAGCCCGGGATAGCAAAGCCCAAGAGGCACCAGCTCTCCCGCAGATCTCCTTCCCTGACGCGACAGAGCAAACGCCCAAAGCCTTGCTGAGGAAGCAGCAGCGAAGTGCGGTTCAGGCCAAGCTGAAAACCTCTGCGAAAGCATAGCAGTCGCTGGGAAAAAAGAGTCGGTTCTCTGGGCTACTGTTGCTGCTTGCTTGAGCCTAGTATTGGCAGCACGGTGGCAGAATCCCGCATAGAGCGAAAGCCTCCTTGCCTGGGCATCCCCTCTAGGAAAGCACAGCATTCTTGGGGAAAACAGAGTCGGTTCTGTGCGATGCATATGTCGCTTGCCTGTACAGAGTCTCCGAAGCACGGTGAAAGAAACCCGCATGGAGCGAAATCCTCTTGGCCCGGGCATCCCCTCTACTTGAGAGAGAAGCGTGGTTGTGCCTGTGGAAACAGCCTTAACGAAAGGTCATGAAACAGGAGAGCATGCATTGCAACAATAGCGGACAGGTGGCAAGACAAGTGTCACCCTCTCCGTTTGCTTAGAAATCAGAGTCGGTTCTGCGGGCTGCTGCTCCTGCTTGCCTAGGCCAAGTCTCAAGGTGGGAGAAACCACCATACAGCGAAAGCCTCTTTGCCCAGGCTCCTCCTCTGGGAAAGCACAGCATTCGTTGGGAAATCTGAGTCGTTTTGTGGGATGCTGTTGCTACTTGCCTGAGCTAGTCTGCGCAGCACGGTGGAAGAAACCCGCATGGAGCGAAATTTTCTGGGTCCTAGCATCCCCACTGCCTGCGAGAGAAGCGTGGATGCACATCTGGAAAGGGCCTTAAGGATAGGGACACGGCTGACACCGTGTTCCCCGGGAGCAAGTCTGGGGAAGGAGCAGAACGCCTCCCCGGGAGAAGAGAAGGAGCCGTTGGCCTTGTTGTCGGGAAACAGTCGCAAAGCAGGAGAGATTGCCCTGGGAAGAACAGTGGGACGGTGGCAAGACAAGCGTCACCCGCTCCCTGTGCGTAGAGACGGAAGCCTGGCTTTAGGAAGACACGAGGGGATGGCTAGGGCAGACGCGCATACTCTGCTCTGAGGAAGGAGTCTGGGCAGAAGGAAGGCCTGTTCTGTGTGCCTTTTGTCCCAAGGGGACAGCATCTCCAAGGCCACCTGTCCCTAGGCATGATGTGGGCATGCCACCAGGCGCCATAACAGGAACTCGCAGATACAGCTCCCTGGAAGAAAGGGCAGCCAGATGACATCTTCCTCCAAGAGGTGGCAGCTTTGGGGGAGGAAGGGGGTGTGTCGTGGAAGAAGAGGGGACAGTCCCCCACAGCTCCCCATCCCAGTGCACGGGCGCTGAGTAGGGTTCCTGTCGCTTCTCCTTTCCTATGTGAAAGGCTCTGGCCTAGTCCCCAAGTGCGCCTGAACTCGACAGCAAAAAGCCAAGCCTTACTACGCCAGAAGAAGGCAGTTGGCAGGGATTGTCATCCTAGACCACGCACGCTGCTGCAGGGTGGTGGCTGTGTCTGCGAGGTTCAGCCTGGCACGGTGATCCCAGGGTGCGACCATGGAGCCCGGGATAGCAAAGCCCAAGTGGAACCAGCTCTCCCGCAGATCTCCTTCCCTGACGCGACAGAGCAAACGCCCAAAGCCTTGCTGAGGAAGCAGCAGCGAAGTGCGGTTCAGGCCAAGCTGAAAACCTCTGCCAAAGCATAGCAGTCGCTGGGAAAAAAGAGTCGGTTCTCTGGGCTGCTGTTGCTGCTTGCTTGAGCCTAGTATTGGCAGCACGGTGGCAGAATCCCGCATAGAGCGAAAGCCTCTTTGCCTGGGCATCCCCTCTAGGAAAGCACAGCATTCTTGGGGAAAACAGAGTCGGTTCTGTGAGATGCAGATGCCGCTTGCCTGAACATGGTCTCCGTAGCACGCTGTAAGAAACCCGCATGGAGCGAAATCCTCTTGGCCCCGCCATCCCCTGTACTTAAGAGCGAAGCGTGGTTGTGACTGTGGAAACAGTCTTAACGAAAGGTCATGAAACAGGAGAGCATGCATTGCAACAATAGCGGGCAGGTGGCAAGACAAGTATCACCCTCTCCGTTTGCTTAGAAATCAGAGTCTGTTCTGCGGGCTGCTGCTCCTGCTTGCCTAGGCCAAGTCTCAAGGTGGGAGAAACCACCCTACAGGGAAAGCCTCTTTGCCCAGGCTCCTCCTCTGGGAAAGCACAGCATTCGTTGGGAAATCTGAGTCGCTTTGTGGGATGCTGCTGCTGCTTGCCTGAGCTAGTCTGCGCAGCACGGTGGAAGAAACCCGCATGGAGCGAAATTCTCTTGGCCCTAGCATCGCCACTGCCTGCGAGAGAAGCGTGGATGCACATCTGGAAAGGGACTTAAGGATAGGGACACGGCTGTCACCGTGATCTCCGGGAGCAAGTCAGGGGAAGGAGCAGAACGCCTCACCGGGAGAAAGGAAGGAGCTGTTGGCCTTGTCCAGAAACAGTCGCAAAGCAGGAGTGCCTGCCCAGGGAAGAACAGCGGGACGGTGGCATGACAAGCGTCACTCGCTCCCAATGCGTATAGACGGAAGCCTGGCTTTAGGAAGACAGGAGGGGACGGCTAGGGCAGGCGCGCATACGCCACACTGAGGAAGGAGTCTGGGCAGAAGGCAGGCCTGTTCTGTGTGCCTCCTGTCCCAAGGGGAGAGCACCTCCGTGGCCACCTGTCCCTAGGGCAGACGTGGGCTTGCCACCAGGCGCCATAACCTGAACTCGCAGATACAGCTCCCTGGAAGAAAGGGCAGCCAGATACCATCTTCCTCCAAGAGGTGGCAGCGTTGGGGGTGGCAGCGGTGTGTCGGGGAAGAAGAGGGGACAGTCCCCCACTGCTCCCCATCCAACTGCACGGGCGCTGTGGAGGGTTCCTGTCGCCTCTCCTTTCCTATTGCAAAGGCACTGGCGTAGTGCCCTAGTCCGCCTGAACTCCAGAGCAAAAAGCCAAGCCTTACTACGCCAGGAGATGGCAGTTGGCAGGGAGTGTCATCCTAGACCACGCAAGCTGCTGCAGGGTGGTGGCTGTTTCTGCAAGTTCAGACTGGCAGGGTGATCCCAGGGTGCGACCATGGAGCCCGGGACAAAAAAGCCGAAGAGGCACCAGCTCTCCCGCAGATCTCCTTCCCTGACGCGACAGAGCGAACGCCCAAATCCTTGCTGAGGAAGCAGCAGCGAAGTGCGGTTCAGGCCAAGCTGAAAACCTCTGGGAAAGCATAGCAGTCGCTGGGAAAAAAGAGTCGGTTCTCTGGGCTACTGTTGCTGCTTGCTTGAGCCTAGTATTGGCAGCACGGTGGCAGAATCCCGCATAGAGCGAAAGCCTCCTTGCCTGGGCATCCCCTCTAGGAAAGCACAGCATTCTTGGGGAAAACAGAGTCGGTTCTGTGCGATGCATATGTCGCTTGCCTGTACAGAGTCTCCGAAGCACGGTGAAAGAAACCCGCATGGAGCGAAATCCTCTTGGCCCGGGCATCCCCTGTACTTGAGAGAGAATCGTGGTTGTGCCTGTGGAAACAGCCTTAACGAAAGGTCATGAAACAGGAGAGCATGCATTGCAACAATAGCGGACAGGTGGCAAGACAAGTGTCACCCTCTCCGTTTGCTTAGAAATCAGAGTCGGTTCTGCGGGCTGCTGCTCCTGCTTGCCTAGGCCAAGTCTCAAGGTGGGAGAAACCACCATACAGCGAAAGCCTCTTTGCCCAGGCTCCTCCTCTGGGAAAGCACAGCATTCGTTGGGAAATCTGAGTCGTTTTGTGGGATGCTGTTGCTACTTGCCTGAGCTAGTTTGCGAGCACGGTGGAAGAAACCCGCATGGAGCGAAATTCTCTGGGTCCTAGCATCCCCACTGCCTGCGAGAGAAGCGTGGATGCACAACTGGAAAGGGCCTTAAGGATAGGGACACGGCTGACACCGTGTTCCCCGGGAGCAAGTCTGGGGAAGGAGCAGAACGCCTCCCCGGGAGAAGAGAAGGAGCTGTTGGCCTTGTTGTCGGGAAACAGTCGCAAAGCAGGAGAGATTGCCCTGGGAAGAACAGTGGGACGGTGGCAAGACAAGCGTCACCCGCTCCCTGTGCGTAGAGACGGAAGCCTGGCTTTAGGAAGACACGAGGGGATGGCTAGGGCAGACGCGCATACTCTGCTCTGAGGAAGGAGTCTGGGCAGAAGGAAGGCCTGTTCTGTGTGCCTTTTGTCCCAAGGGGACAGCATCTCCAAGGCCACCTGTCCCTAGGCAAGATGTGGGCATGCCACCAGGCGCCATAACCTGAACTCGCAGATACAGCTCCCTGGAAGAAAGGGGAGCCAGATGACATCTTCCTCCAAGAGGTGGCAGCTTTGGGGGAGGAAGGGGGTGTGTCGTGGAAGAAGAGGGGACAGTCCCCCACAGCTCCCCATCCCAGTGCACGGGCGCTGTGCAGGGTTCCTGTCGCTTCTCCTTTCCTATGTGGAAGGCGCTGGCCTAGTCCCCAAGTCCGCCTGAACTCGAGAGCAAAAAGCCAAGCCTTACTACGCCAGAAGAAGGCAGTTGGCAGGGATTGTCATCCTAGACCACGCACGCTGCTGCAGGTTGGTGGCTGTGTCTGCGAGGTTCAGCCTGGCACGGTGATCCCAGGGTGCGACCATGGAGCCCGGGATAGCAAAGCCCAAGTGGAACCAGCTCTCCCGCAGATCTCCTTCCCTGACGCGACAGAGCAAACGCCCAAAGCCTTGCTGAGGAAGCAGCAGCAAAGTGCGGTTCAGGCCAAGCTGAAAACCTCTGCGAAAGCATAGCAGTCGCTGGGAAAAAAGAGTCGGTTCTCTGGGCTGCGGTTGCTGCTTGCTTGAGCCTAATATTGGCAGCACGGTGGCAGAATCCCGCATAGAGCGAAAGCCTCTTTGCCTGGGCATCCCCTCTAGGAAAGCACAGCATTCTTGGGGAAAACAGAGTCGGTTCTGTGCGATGCAGAGGCCACTTGCCTGAACATGGTCTCCGAAGCACGCTGTAAGAAACCCGCATGGAGCGAAATCCTCTTGGCCCGGGCATCCCCTGTACTTGAGAGCGAAGCGTGGTTGTGACTGTGGAAACAGTCTTAACGAAAGGTCATGAAACAGGAGAGAATGCATTGCAACAATAGCGGGCAGGTGGCAAGACAAGTGTCACCCTCTCCGTTTCATTAGAAATCAGAGTCTGTTCTGCGGGCTGCTGCTCCTGCTTGCCTAGGCCAAGTCTCAAGGTGGGAGATACCACCCTACAGGGAAAGCCTCTTTGCCCATGCTCCTCCTCTGGGAAAGCACAGCATTCGTTGGGAAATCTGAGTCGCTTTATGGGATGCTGCTGCTGCTTGCCTGAGCTAGTCTGCGCAGCACGGTGGAAGAAACCCGCATGGAGCGAAATTCTCTTGGCCCTAGCATTGCCACTGCCTGCGAGAGAAGCGTGGATGCACCTCTGGAAAGGGACTTAAGGATAGGGACACGGCTGTCACCGTGATCTCCGGGAGCAAGTCTGGGGAAGGAGCAGAACGCCTCCCCGGGAGAAGAGAAGGAGCTGCTGGCCTTGTCCAGAAACAGTCGCAAAGCAGGAGAGCCGGCCCTGGGAAGAACAGCGGGACGGTGGCATGACAAGCGTCACCCGCTCCCAATGCGTATAGACGGAAGCCTGGCTTTAGGAAGACAGGAGGGGACGGCTAGGGCAGGCGCGCATACGCCACTCTGAGGAAGGAGTCTGGGCAGAAGGCAGGCCTGTTCTGTGTGCCTCCTGTCCCAAGGGGAGAGCATCTCCGAGGCCACCTGTCCCTAGGGCAGACGTGGGCTTGCCACCAGGCGCCATAACCTGAACTCGCAGATACAGCTCCCTGGAAGAAAGGGCAGCCAGATACCATCTTCCTCCAAGAGGTGGCAGCGTTGGGGGTGGCAGCGGTGTGTCGGGGAAGAAGAGGGACAGTCCCCCACTGCTCCCCATCCAAGTGCACGGGTGCTGTGGAGGGTTCCTGTCGCCTCTCCTTTCCTATTGCAAAGGCACTGGCGTAGTCCCCGAGTCCGCCTGAACTCCAGAGCAAAAAGCCAAGCCTTACTACGCCAGGAGATGGCAGTTGGCAGGGAGTGTCATCCTAGACCACGCAAGCTGCTGCAGGGTGGTGGCTGTTTCTGCAAGTTCAGACTGGCAGGGTGATCCCAGGGTGCGACCATGGAGCCCGGGACAAAAAAGCCCAAGAGGCACCAGCTCTCCCGCAGATCTCCTTCCCTGACGCGACAGAGCAAACGCCCAAAGCCTTGCTGAGGAAGCAGCAGCGAAGTGCGGTTCAGGCCATGCTGAAAACCTCTGCCAAAGCATAGCAGTCGCTGGGAAAAAAGAGTCGGTTCTCTGGGCTTCTGTTGCTGCTTGCTTGAGCCTAGTATTGGCAGCACGGTGGCAGAATCCCGCATAGAGCGAAAGCCTCTTTGCCTGGGCATCCCCTCAAGAAAGCACAGCATTCTTGGGGAAAACAGAGTCGGTTCTGTGAGATGCAGATGCCGCTTGCCTGAACATGGTCTCCGAAGCACGCTGTCAGAAACACGCATGGAGCGAAATCCTCTTGGCCCGGGCATCCCCTGTACTTGAGAGCGAAGCGTGGTTGTGACTGTGGAAACAGTCTTAACGAAAGGTCATGAAACAGGAGAGCATGCATTGCAACAATAGCGGGCAGGTGGCAAGACAAGTGTCACCCTCCGTTTGCTTAGAAATCAGAGTCTGTTCTGCGGGCTGCTGCTCCTGCTTGCCTAGGCCAAGTCTCAAGGTGGGAGATACCACCCTACAGGGAAAGCCTCTTTGCCCAGGCTCCTCCTCTGGGAAAGCACAGCATTCGTTGGGAAATCTGAGTCGCTTTGTGGGATGCTGCTGCTGCTTGCCTGAGCTAGTCTGCGCAGCCCGGTGGAAGAAACCCGCATGGAGCGAAATTCTCTTGGCCCTAGCATCGCCACTGCCTGCGTGAGAAGCGTGGATGCACATCTGGAAAGGGACTTAAGGATAGGGACAGGGCTGTCACCGTGATCTCCGGGAGCAAGTCTGGGGAAGGAGCAGAACGCCTCCCCGGGAGAAAGGAAGGAGCTGTTGGCCTTTTCCAGAAACAGTCGCAAAGCAGGAGAGCCTGCCCAGGGAAGAACAGCGGGACGGTGGCATGACAAGCGTCACCCGCTCCCAATGCGTATAGACGGAAGCCTGGCTTTAGGAAGACAGGAGGGGACGGCTAGGGCAGGCGCGCATACGCCACTCTGAGGAAGGAGTCTGGGCAGAAGGCAGGCCTGTTCTGTGTGCCTCCTGTCCCAAGGGGAGAGCATCTACGAGGCCACCTGTCCCTAGGGCAGACGTGGGCTTGCCACCAGGCGCCATAACCTGAACTCGCAGATACAGCTCCCTGGAAGAAAGGGCAGCCAGATACCATCTTCCTCCAAGAGGTGGCAGCGTTGGGGGTGGCAGCGGTGTGTCGGGGAAGAAGAGGGGACAGTCCCCCACTGCTCCCCATCCAACTGCACGGGCGCTGTGGAGGGTTCCTGTCGCCTCTCCTTTCCTATTGCAAAGGCACTGGCGTAGTGCCCGAGTCCGCCTGAACTCCAGAGCAAAAAGCCAAGCCTTACTACGCCAGGAGATGGCAGTTGGCAGGGAGTGTCATCCTAGACCACGCAAGCTGCTGCAGGGTGGTGGCTGTTTCTGCAAGTTCAGACTGGCAGGGTGATCCCAGGGTGCGACCATGGAGCCCGGGACAAAAAAGCCCAAGAGGCACCAGCTCTCCCGCAGATCTCCTTCCCTGACGCGACAGAGCGAACGCCCAAAGCCTTGCTGAGGAAGCAGCAGCGAAGTGCGGTTCAGGCCAAGCTGAAAACCTCTGCGAAAGCATAGCAGTCGCTGGGAAATAAGAGTCGGTTCTCTGCGCTACTGTTGCTGCTTGCTTGAGCCTAGTATTGGCAGCACGGTGGCAGAATCCCGCATAGAGCGAAAGCCTCCTTGCCTGGGCATCCCCTCTAGGAAAGCACAGCATTCTTGGGGAAAACAGAGTCGGTTCTGTGAGATGCATATGTCGCTTGCCTGTACAGAGTCTCCGAAGCACGGTGAAAGAAACCCGCATGGAGCGAAATCCTCTTGGCCCGGGCATCCCCTCTACTTGAGAGAGAAGCGTGGTTGTGCCTGTGGAAACAGCCTTAACGAAAGGTCATGAAACAGGAGAGCATGCATTGCAACAATAGCGGACAGGTGGCAAGACAAGTGTCACCCTCTCCGTTTGCTTAGAAATCAGAGTCGGTTCTGCGGGCTGCTGCTCCTGCTTGCCTAGGCCAAGTCTCAAGGTGGGAGAACCCACCATACAGCGAAAGCCTCTTTGCCCAGGATCCTCCTCTGGGAAAGCACAGCATTCGTTGGGAAATCTGAGTCGTTTTGTGGGATGCTGTTGCTACTTGATGAGCTAGTCTGCGCAGCACGGTGGAAGAAACCCGCATGGAGCGAAATTCTCTGGGTCCTAGCATCCCCACTGCCTGCGAGAGAAGCGTGGATGCACATCTGGAAAGGGCCTTAAGGATAGGGACACGGCTGACACCGTGTTCCCCGGGAGCAAGTCTGGGGTAGGAGCAGAACGCCTCCCCGGGAGAAGAGAAGGAGCTGTTGGCCTTGTTGTCGGGAAACAGTCGCAAAGCAGGAGAGATTGCCCTGGGAAGAACAGTGGGACGGTGGCAAGACAAGCGTCACCCGCTCCCTGTGCGTAGAGACGGAAGCCTGGCTTTAGGAAGACACGAGGGGATGGCTAGGGCAGACGCGCATACTCTGCTCTGAGGAAGGAGTCTGGGCAGAAGGAAGGCCTGTTCTGTGTGCCTTTTGTCCCAAGGGGACAGCATCTCCAAGGCCACCTGTCCCTAGGCAAGATGTGGGCATGCCACCAGGCGCCATAACCTGAACTCGCAGATACAGCTCCCTGGAAGAAAGGGGAGCCAGATGACATCTTCCTCCAAGAGGTGGCAGCTTTGGGGGAGGAAGGGGGTGTGTCGTGGAAGAAGAGGGGACAGTCCCCCACAGCTCCCCATCCCAGTGCACGGGCGCTGTGCAGGGTTCCTGTCGCTTCTCCTTTCCTATGTGGAAGGCGCTGGCCTAGTCCCCAAGTCCGCCTGAACTCGAGAGCAAAAAGCCAAGCCTTACTACGCCAGAAGAAGGCAGTTGGCAGGGATTGTCATCCTAGACCACGCACGCTGCTGCAGGGTGGTGGCTGTGTCTGCGAGGTTCAGCCTGGCACGGTGATCCCAGGGTGCGACCATGGAGCCCGGGATAGCAAAGCCCAAGTGGAACCAGCTCTCCCGCAGATCTCCTTCCCTGACGCGACAGAGCAAACGCCCAAAGCCTTGCTGAGGAAGCAGCAGCGAAGTGCGGTTCAGGCCAAGCTGAAAACCTCTGCGAAAGCATAGCAGTCGCTGGGAAAAAAGAGTCGGTTCTCTGGGCTGCGGTTGCTGCTTGCTTGAGCCTAATATTGGCAGCACGGTGGCAGAATCCCGCATAGAGCGAAAGCCTCTTTGCCTGGGCATCCCCTCTAGGAAAGCACAGCATTCTTGGGGAAAACAGAGTCGGTTCTGTGCGATGCAGATGCCGCTTGCCTGAACATGGTCTCCGAAGCACGCTGTAAGAAACCCGCATGGAGCGAAATCCTCTTGGCCCGGGCATCCCCTGTACTTGAGAGCGAAGCGTGGTTGTGACTGTGGAAACAGTCTTAACGAAAGGTCATGAAACAGGAGAGCATGCATTGCAACAATAGCGGGCAGGTGGCAAGAAAAGTGTCACCCTCTCCGTTTCATTAGAAATCAGAGTCTGTTCTGCGGGCTGCTGCTCCTGCTTGCCTAGGCCAAGTCTCAAGGTGGGAGATACCACCCTACAGGGAAAGCCTCTTTGCCCATGCTCCTCCTCTGGGAAAGCACAGCATTCGTTGGGAAATCTGAGTCGCTTTGTGGGATGCTGCTGCTGCTTGCCTGAGCTAGTCTGCGCAGCACGGTGGAAGAAACCCGCATGGAGCGAAATTCTCTTGGCCCTAGCATTGCCACTGCCTGCGAGAGAAGCGTGGATGCACCTCTGGAAAGGGACTTAAGGATAGGGACACGGCTGTCACCGTGATCTCCGGGAGCAAGTCTGGGGAAGGAGCAGAACGCCTCCCCGGGAGAAGAGAAGGAGCTGTTGGCCTTGTCCAGAAACAGTCGCAAAGCAGGAGAGCCGGCCCTGGGAAGAACAGCGGGACGGTGGCATGACAAGCGTCACCCGCTCCCAATGCGTATAGACGGAAGCCTGGCTTTAGGAAGACAGGAGGGGACGGCTAGGGCAGGCGCGCATACGCCACTCTGAGGAAGGAGTCTGGGCAGAAGGCAGGCCTGTTCTGTGTGCCTCCTGTCCCAAGGGGAGAGCATCTCCGAGGCCACCTGTCCCTAGGGCAGACGTGGGCTTGCCACCAGGCGCCATAACCTGAACTCGCAGATACAGCTCCCTGGAAGAAAGGGCAGCCAGATACCATCTTCCTCCAAGAGGTGGCAGCGATGGGGGTGGCAGCGGTGTGTCGGGGAAGAAGAGGGACAGTCCCCCACTGCTCCCCATCCAAGTGCACGGGCGCTGTGGAGGGTTCCTGTCGCCTCTCCTTTCCTATTGCAAAGGCACTGGCGTAGTCCCCGAGTCCGCCTGAACTCCAGAGCAAAAAGCCAAGCCTTACTACGCCAGGAGATGGCAGTTGGCAGGGAGTGTCATCCTAGACCACGCAAGCTGCTGCAGGGTGGTGGCTGTTTCTGCAAGTTCAGACTGGCAGGGTGATCCCAGGGTGCGACCATGGAGCCCGGGACAAAAAAGCCCAAGAGGCACCAGCTCTCCCGCAGATCTCCTTCCCTGACGCGACAGAGCAAACGCCCAAAGCCTTGCTGAGGAAGCAGCAGCGAAGTGCGGTTCAGGCCAAGCTGAAAACCTCTGCGAAAGCATAGCAGTCGCTGGGAAAAAAAGGTCGGTTCTCTGGGCTACTGTTGCTGCTTGCTTGAGCCTAGTATTGGCAGCACGGTGGCAGAATCCCGCATAGAGCGAAAGCCTCTTTGCCTGGGCATACCCTCTAGGAAAGCACAGCATTCTTGGGGAAAACAGAGTCGGTTCTGTGCGATGCATATGTCGCTTGCCTGTACAGAGTCTCCGAAGCACGGTGAAAGAAACCCGCATGGAGCGAAATCCTCTTGGCCCGGGCATCCCCTCTACTTGAGAGAGAAGCGTGGTGGTGCCTGTGGAAACAGCCTTAACGAAAGGTCATGAAACAGGAGAGCATGCATTGCAACAATAGCGGACAGGTGGCAAGACAAGTGTCACCCTCTCCGTTTGCTTAGAAAGCAGAGTCGGTTCTGCGGGCTGCTGCTCCTGCTTGCCTAGGCCAAGTCTCAAGGTGGGAGAAACCACCATACAGCGAAAGCCTCTTTGCCCAGGCTCCTCCTCTGGGAAAGCACAGCATTCGTTGGGAAATCTGAGTCGTTTTGTGGGATGCAGTTGCTACTTGCCTGAGCTAGTCTGCGCAGCACGGTGGAAGAAACCCGCATGGAGCGAAATTCTCTGGGTCCTAGCATCCCCACTGCCTGCGAGAGAAGCGTGGATGCACATCTGGAAAGGGCCTTAAGGATAGGGACACGGCTGACACCGTGTTCCCCGGGAGAAAGTCTGGGGAAGGAGCAGAACGCCTCCCCGGGAGAAGAGAAGGAGCCGTTGGCCTTGTTGTCGGGAAACAGTCGCAAAGCAGGAGAGATTGCTCTGGGAAGAACAGTGGGACGGTGGCAAGACAAGCGTCACCCGCTCCCTGTGCGTAGAGACGGAAGCCTGGCTTTAGGAAGACACGAGGGGATGGCTAGGGCAGACGCGCATACTCTGCTCTGAGGAAGGAGTCTGGGCAGAAGGAAGGCCTGTTCTGTGTGCCTTTTGTCCCAAGGGGACAGCATCTCCAAGGCCACCTGTCCCTAGGCAAGATGTGGGCATGCCACCAGGCGCCATAACCTGAACTCGCAGATACAGCTCCCTGGAAGAAAGGGGAGCCAGATGACATCTTCCTCCAAGAGGTGGCAGCTTTGGGGGAGGAAGGGGGTGTGTCGTGGAAGAAGAGGGGACAGTCCCCCACAGCTCCCCATCCCAGTGCACGGGCGCTGTGCAGGGTTCCTGTCGCTTCTCCTTTCCTATGTGGAAGGCGCTGGCCTAGTCCCCAAGTCCGCCTGAACTCGACAGCAAAAAGCCAAACCTTACTACGCCAGAAGAAGGCAGTTGGCAGGGATTGTCATCCTAGACCACGCACGCAGCTGCAGGGTGGTGGCTGTGTCTGCGAGGTTCAGCCTGGCACGGTGATCCCAGGGTGCGACCATGGAGCCCGGGATAGCAAAGCCCAAGTGGAACCAGCTCTCCCGCAGATCTCCTTCCCTGAGGCGAAGAGCGAACGCCCAAAGCCTTGCTGAGGAAGCAGCAGCGAAGTGCGGTTCAGGCCAAGCTGAAAACCTCTGCCAAAGCATAGCAGTCGCTGGGAAAAAAGAGTCGGTTCTCTGGGCTGCTGTTGCTGCTTGCTTGAGCCTAGTATTGGCAGCACGGTGGCAGAATCCCGCATAGAGCGAAAGCCTCTTTGCCTGGGCATCCCCTCTAAGAAAGCACAGCATTCTTGGGGAAAACAGAGTCGGTTCTGTGCGATGCAGATGCCGCTTGCCTGAACATGGTCTCCGAAGCACGCTGTAAGAAACCCGCATGGAGCGAAATCCTCTTGGCCCGGGCATCCCCTGTACTTGAGAGCGAAGCGTGGTTGTGACTGTGGAAACAGTCTTAACGAAAGGTCATGAAACAGGAGAGCATGCATTGCAACAATAGCGGGCAGGTGGCAAGACAAGTGTCACCCTCTCTGTTTGCTTAGAAATCAGAGTCTGTTCTGCGGGCTGCTCCTCCTGCTTGCCTAGGCCAAGTCTCAAGGTGGGAGATACCACCCTACAGGGAAAGCCTCTTTGCCTAGGCTCCTCCTCTGGGAAAGCACAGCATTCGTTGGGAAATCTGAGTCGCTTTGTGGGATGCTGCTGCTGCTTGCCTGAGCTAGTCTGCGCAGCACGGTGGAAGAAACCCGCATGGAGCGAAATTCTCTTGGCCCTAGCATCGCCCCTGCCTGCGAGAGAAGCGTGGATGCACATCTGGAAAGGGACTTAAGGATAGGGACACGGCTGTCACCGTGATCTTCGGGAGCAAGTCTGGGGAAGGAGCAGAACGCCTCCCCGGGAGAAGAGAAGGAGCTGTTGGCCTTGTCCAGAAACAGTCGCAAAGCAGGAGAGCCTGCCCTGGGAAGAACAGCGGGACGGTGGCATGACAAGCGTCACCCGCTCCCAATGCGTATAGACGGAAGCCTGGCTTTAGGAAGACAGGAGGGGACGGCTAGGGCAGGGGTGCATATGCCACTCTGAGGAAGGAGTCTGGGCAGAAGGCAGGCCTGTTCTGTGTGCGTCCTGTCCCAAGGGGAGAGCATCTCCGAGGCCATCTGTCCCTAGGGCAGACGTGGGCTTGCCACCAGGCGCCATAACCTGAACTCGCAGATACAGCTCCCTGGAAGAAAGGGCAGCCAGATACCATCTTCCTCCAAGAGGTGGCAGCGTTGGGGGTGGCAGCGGTGTGTCGGGGAAGAAGACGGGACAGTCCCCCACTGCTCCCCATCCAAGTGCACGGGCGCTGTGGAGGGTTCCTGTCGCCTCTCCTTTCCTATTGCAAAGGCCCTGGCGTAGTCCCCGAGTCCGCCTGAACTCCAGAGCAAAAAGCCAAGCCTTACTACGCCAGGAGATGGCAGTTGGCAGGGAGTGTCATCCTAGACCACGCAAGCTGCTGCAGGGTGGTGGCTGTTTCTGCAAGTTCAGACTGGCAGGGTGATCCCAGGGTGCGACCATGGAGCCCGGGATAGCAAAGCCCAAGAGGCACCAGCTCTCCCGCAGATCTCCTTCCCTGACGCGACAGAGCAAACGCCCAAAGCCTTGCTGAGGAAGCAGCAGCGAAGTGCGGTTCAGGCCAAGCTGAAAACCTCTGCGAAAGCATAGCAGTCGCTGGGAAAAAAGAGTCGGTTCTCTGGGCTACTGTTGCTGCTTGCTTGAGCCTAGTATTGGCTGCACGGTGGCAGAATCCCGCATAGAGCGAAAGCCTCCTTGCCTGGGCATCCCCTGTAGGAAAGCACAGCATTCTTGGGGAAAACAGAGTCGGTTCTGTGCGATGCATATGTCGCTTGCCTGTACAGAGTCTCCGAAGCACGGTGAAAGAAACCCGCATGGAGCGAAATCCTCTTGGCCCGGGCATCCCCTCTACTTGAGAGAGAAGCGTGGTGGTGCCTGTGGAAACAGCCTTAACGAAAGGTCATGAAACAGGAGAGCATGCATTGCAACAATAGCGGACAGGTGGCAACACAAGTGTCACACTCTCCGTTTGCTTAGAAATTAGAGTCGGTTCTGCGGGCTGCTGTTCCTGCTTGCCTAGGCCTAGTCTCAAGGTGGGAGAAACCACCATACAGCGAAAGCCTCTTTGCCCAGGCTCCTCCTCTGGGAAAGCACAGCATTCGTTGGGAAATCTGAGTCGGTTTGTGGGATGCTGTTGCTACTTGCCTGAGCTAGTCTGCGCAGCACGGTGGAAGAAACCCGCATGGAGCGAAATTCTCTGGGTCCTAGCATCCCCACTGCCTGCGAGAGAAGCGTGGATGCACATCTGGAAAGGGCCTTAAGGATAGGGACACGGCTGACACCGTGTTCCCCGGGAGCAAGTCTGGGGAAGGAGCAGAACGCCTCCCCGGGAGAAGAGAAGGAGCCGTTGGCCTTGTTGTCGGGAAAGAGTCGCAAAGCAGGAGAGATTGCCCTGGGAAGAACAGTGGGACGGTGGCAAGACAAGCGTCACCCGCTCCCTGTGCGTAGAGACGGAAGCCTGGCTTTAGGAAGACACGAGGGGATGGCTAGGGCAGACGCGCATACTCTGCTCTGAGGAAGGAGTCTGGGCAGAAGGAAGGCCTGTTCTGTGTGCCTTTTGTCCCAAGGGGACAGCATCTCCAAGGCCACCTGTCCCTAGGCAAGATGTGGGCATGCCACCAGGCGCCATAACCTGAACTCGCAGATACAGCTCCCTGGAAGAAAGGGGAGCCAGATGACATCTTCCTCCAAGAGGTGGCAGCTTTGGGGGAGGAAGGGGGTGTGTCGTGGAAGAAGAGGGGACAGTCCCCCACAGCTCCCCATCCCAGTGCACGGGCGCTGTGCAGGGTTCCTGTCGCTTCTCCTTTCCTATGTGGAAGGCGCTGGCCTAGTCCCCAAGTGCGCCTGAACTCGAGAGCAAAAAGCCAAGCCTTACTACGCCAGAAGAAGGCAGTTGGCAGGGATTGTCATCCTAGACCACGCACGCTGCTGCAGGGTGGTGGCTGTGTCTGCGAGGTTCAGCCTGGCACGGTGATCCCAGGGTGCGACCATGGAGCCCGGGATAGCAAAGCCCAAGTGGAACCAGCTCTCCCGCAGATCTCCTTCCCTGACGCGACAGAGCAAATGCCCAAAGCCTTGCTGAGGAAGCAGCAGCGAAGTGCGGTTCAGGCCAAGCTGAAAACCTCTGCCAAAGCATAGCAGTCGCTGGGAAAAAAGAGTCGGTTCTCTGGGCTGCGGTTGCTGCTTGCTTGAGCCTAATATTGGCAGCACGGTGGCAGAATCCCGCATAGAGCGAAAGCCTCTTTGCCTGGGCATCCCCTCTAGGAAAGCACAGCATTCTTGGGGAAAACAGAGTCGGTTCTGTGCGATGCAGATGCCACTTGCCTGAACATGGTCTCCGAAGCACGCTGTAAGAAACCCGCATGGAGCGAAATCCTCTTGGCCCGGGCATCCCCTGTACTTGAGAGCGAAGCGTGGTTGTGACTGTGGAAACAGTCTTAACGAAAGGTCATGAAACAGGAGAGCATGCATTGCAACAATAGCGGGCAGGTGGCAAGACAAGTGTCACCCTCTCCGTTTCATTAGAAATCAGAGTCTGTTCTGCGGGCTGCTGCTCCTGCTTGCCTAGGCCAAGTCTCAAGGTGGGAGATACCACCCTACAGGGAAAGCCTCTTTGCCCATGCTCCTCCTCTGGGAAAGCACAGCATTCGTTGGGAAATCTGAGTCGCTTTGTGGGATGCTGCTGCTGCTTGCCTGAGCTAGTCTGCGCAGCACGGTGGAAGAAACCCGCATGGAGCGAAATTCTCTTGGCCCTAGCATTGCCACTGCCTGCGAGAGAAGCGTGGATGCACCTCTGGAAAGGGACTTAAGGATAGGGACACGGCTGTCACCGTGATCTCCGGGAGCAAGTCTGGGGAAGGAGCAGAACGCCTCCCCGGGAGAAGAGAAGGAGCTGCTGGCCTTGTCCAGAAACAGTCGCAAAGCAGGAGAGCCGGCCCTGGGAAGAACAGCGGGACGGTGGCATGACAAGCGTCACCCGCTCCCAATGCGTATAGACGGAAGCCTGGCTTTAGGAAGACAGGAGGGGACGGCTAGGGCAGGCGCGCATACGCCACTCTGAGGAAGGAGTCTGGGCAGAAGGCAGGCCTGTTCTGTGTGCCTCCTGTCCCAAGGGGAGAGCATCTCCGAGGCCACCTGTCCCTAGGGCAGACGTGGGCTTGCCACCAGGCGCCATAACCTGAACTCGCAGATACAGCTCCCTGGAAGAAAGGGCAGCCAGATACCATCTTCCTCCAAGAGGTGGCAGCGTTGGGGGTGGCAGCGGTGTGTCGGGGAAGAAGAGGGACAGTCCCCCACTGCTCCCCATCCAAGTGCACGGGCGCTGTGGAGGGTTCCTGTCGCCTCTCCTTTCCTATTGCAAAGGCACTGGCGTAGTCCCCGAGTCCGCCTGAACTCCAGAGCAAAAAGCCAAGCCTTACTACGCCAGGAGATGGCAGTTGGCAGGGAGTGTCATCCTAGACCACGCAAGCTGCTGCAGGGTGGTGGCTGTTTCTGCAAGTTCAGACTGGCAGGGTGATCCCAGGGTGCGACCATGGAGCCCGGGACAAAAAAGCCCAAGAGGCACCAGCTCTCCCGCAGATCTCCTTCCCTGACGCGACAGAGCAAACGCCCAAAGCCTTGCTGAGGAAGCAGCAGCGAAGTGCGGTTCAGGCCAAGCTGAAAACCTCTGCGAAAGCATAGCAGTCGCTGGGAAAAAAGAGTCGGTTCTCTGGGCTACTGTTGCTGCTTGCTTGAGCCTAGTATTGGCAGCACGGTGGCAGAATCCCGCATAGAGCGAAAGCCTCTTTGCCTGGGCATACCCTCTAGGAAAGCACAGCATTCTTGGGGAAAACAGAGTCGGTTCTGTGCGATGCATATGTCGCTTGCCTGTACAGAGTCTCCGAAGCACGGTGAAAGAAACCCGCATGGAGCGAAATCCTCTTGGCCCGGGCATCCCCTCTACTTGAGAGAGAAGCGTGGATGTGCCTGTGGAAACAGCCTTAACGAAAGGTCATGAAACAGGAGAGCATGCATTGCAACAATAGCGGACAGGTGGCAAGACAAGTGTCACCCTCTCCGTTTGCTTAGAAATCAGAGTCGGTTCTGCGGGCTGCTGCTCCTGCTTGCCTAGGCCAAGTCTCAAGGTGGGAGAACCCACCATACAGCGAAAGCCTCTTTGCCCAGGCTCCTCCTCTGGGAAAGCACAGCATTCGTTGGGAAATCTGAGTCGCTTTGTGGGATGCTGTTGCTACTTGACTGAGCTAGTCTGCGCAGCACGGTGGAAGAAACCCGCATGGAGCGAAATTCTCTGGGTCCTAGCATCCCCACTGCCTGCGAGAGAAGCGTGGATGCACATCTGGAAAGGGCCTTAAGGATAGGGACACGGCTGACACCGTGTTCCCCGGGAGCAAGTCTGGGGAAGGAGCAGAACGCCTCCCCGGGAGAAGAGAAGGAGCCGTTGGCCTTGTTGTCGGGAAACAGTCGCAAAGCAGGAGAGATTGCCCTGGGAAGAACAGTGGGACGGTGGCAAGACAAGCGTCACCCGCTCCCTGTGCGTAGAGACGGAAGCCTGGCTTTAGGAAGACACGAGGGGATGGCTAGGGCAGACGCGCATACTCTGCTCTGAGGAAGGAGTCTGGGCAGAAGGAAGGCCTGTTCTGTGTGCCTTTTGTCCCAAGGGGACAGCATCTCCAAGGCCACCTGTCCCTAGGCAAGATGTGGGCATGCCACCAGGCGCCATAACCTGAACTCGCAGATACAGCTCCCTGGAAGAAAGGGGAGCCAGATGACATCTTCCTCCAAGAGGTGGCAGCTTTGGGGGAGGAAGGGGGTGTGTCGTGGAAGAAGAGGGGACAGTCCCCCACAGCTCCCCATCCCAGTGCACGGGCGCTGTGCAGGGTTCCTGTCGCTTCTCCTTTCCTATGTGGAAATCGCTGGCCTAGTCCCCAAGTCCGCCTGAACTCGAGAGCAAAAAGCCAAGCCTTACTACGCCAGAAGAAGGCAGTTGGCAGGGATTGTCATCCTAGACCACGCACGCTGCTGCAGGGTGGTGGCTGTGTCTGCGAGGTTCAGCCTGGCACGGTGATCCCAGGGTGCGACCATGGAGCCCGGGATAGCAAAGCCCAAGTGGAACCAGCTCTCCCGCAGATCTCCTTCCCTGACGCGACAGAGCAAACGCCCAAAGCCTTGCTGAGGAAGCAGCAGCGAAGTGCGGTTCAGGCCAAGCTGAAAACCTCTGCGAAAGCATAGCAGTCGCTGGGAAAAAAGAGTCGGTTCTCTGGGCTGCGGTTGCTGCTTGCTTGAGCCTAATATTGGCAGCACGGTGGCAGAATCCCGCATAGAGCGAAAGCCTCTTTGCCTGGGCATCCCCTCTAGGAAAGCACAGCATTCTTGGGGAAAACAGAGTCGGTTCTGTGCGATGCAGATGCCGCTTGCCTGAACATGGTCTCCGAAGCACGCTGTAAGAAACCCGCATGGAGCGAAATCCTCTTGGCCCGGGCATCCCCTGTACTTGAGAGCGAAGCGTGGTTGTGACTGTGGAAACAGTCTTAACGAAAGGTCATGAAACAGGAGAGCATGCATTGCAACAATAGCGGGCAGGTGGCAAGAAAAGTGTCACCCTCTCCGTTTCATTAGAAATCAGAGTCTGTTCTGCGGGCTGCTGCTCCTGCTTGCCTAGGCCAAGTCTCAAGGTGGGAGATACCACCCTACAGGGAAAGCCTCTTTGCCCATGCTCCTCCTCTGGGAAAGCACAGCATTCGTTGGGAAATCTGAGTCGCTTTGTGGGATGCTGCTGCTGCTTGCCTGAGCTAGTCTGCGCAGCACGGTGGAAGAAACCCGCATGGAGCGAAATTCTCTTGGCCCTAGCATCGCCCCTGCCTGCGAGAGAAGCGTGGATGCACATCTGGAAAGGGACTTAAGGATAGGGACACGGCTGTCACCGTGATCTCCGGGAGCAAGTCTGGGGAAGGAGCAGAACGCCTCCCCGGGAGAAGAGAAGGAGCTGTTGGCCTTGTCCAGAAACAGTCGCAAAGCAGGAGAGCCGGCCCTGGGAAGAACAGCGGGACGGTGGCATGACAAGCGTCACCCGCTCCCAATGCGTATAGACGGAAGCCTGGCTTTAGGAAGACAGGAGGGGACGGCTAGGGCAGGCGCGCATACGCCACTCTGAGGAAGGAGTCTGGGCAGAAGGCAGGCCTGTTCTGTGTGCCTCCTGTCCCAAGGGGAGAGCATCTCCGAGGCCACCTGTCCCTAGGGCAGACGTGGGCTTGCCACCAGGCGCCATAACCTGAACTCGCAGATACAGCTCCCTGGAAGAAAGGGCAGCCAGATACCATCTTCCTCCAAGAGGTGGCAGCGTTGGGGGTGGCAGCGGTGTGTCGGGGAAGAAGAGGGACAGTCCCCCACTGCTCCCCATCCAAGTGCACGGGCGCTGTGGAGGGTTCCTGTCGCCTCTCCTTTCCTATTGCAAAGGCACTGGCGTAGTCCCCGAGTCCGCCTGAACTCCAGAGCAAAAAGCCAAGCCTTACTACGCCAGGAGATGGCAGTTGGCAGGGAGTGTCATCCTAGACCACGCAAGCTGCTGCAGGGTGGTGGCTGTTTCTGCAAGTTCAGACTGGCAGGGTGATCCCAGGGTGCGACCATGGAGCCCGGGACAAAAAAGCCCAAGAGGCACCAGCTCTCCCGCAGATCTCCTTCCCTGACGCGACAGAGCAAACGCCCAAAGCCTTGCTGAGGAAGCAGCAGCGAAGTGCGGTTCAGGCCAAGCTGAAAACCTCTGCGAAAGCATAGCAGTCGCTGGGAAAAAAAGGTCGGTTCTCTGGGCTACTGTTGCTGCTTGCTTGAGCCTAGTATTGGCAGCACGGTGGCAGAATCCCGCATAGAGCGAAAGCCTCTTTGCCTGGGCATACCCTCTAGGAAAGCACAGCATTCTTGGGGAAAACAGAGTCGGTTCTGTGCGATGCATATGTCGCTTGCCTGTACAGAGTCTCCGAAGCACGGTGAAAGAAACCCGCATGGAGCGAAATCCTCTTGGCCCGGGCATCCCCTCTACTTGAGAGAGAAGCGTGGTTGTGCCTGTGGAAACAGCCTTAACGAAAGGTCATGAAACAGGAGAGCATGCATTGCAACAATAGCGGACAGGTGGCAAGACAAGTGTCACCCTCTCCGTTTGCTTAGAAAGCAGAGTCGGTTCTGCGGGCTGCTGCTCCTGCTTGCCTAGGCCAAGTCTCAAGGTGGGAGAAACCACCATACAGCGAAAGCCTCTTTGCCCAGGCTCCTCCTCTGGGAAAGCACAGCATTCGTTGGGAAATCTGAGTCGCTTTGTGGGATGCTGTTGCTACTTGCCTGAGCTAGTCTGCGCAGCACGGTGGAAGAAACCCGCATGGAGCGAAATTCTCTGGGTCCTAGCATCCCCACTGCCTGCGAGAGAAGCGTGGATGCACATCTGGAAAGGGCCTTAAGGATAGGGACACGGCTGACACCGTGTTCCCCGGGAGAAAGTCTGGGGAAGGAGCAGAACGCTTCCCCGGGAGAAGAGAAGGAGCCGTTGGCCTTGTTGTCGGGAAACAGTCGCAAAGCAGGAGAGATTGCCCTGGGAAGAACAGTGGGACGGTGGCAAGACAAGCGTCACCCGCTCCCTGTGCGTAGAGACGGAAGCCTGGCTTTAGGAAGACACGAGGGGATGGCTAGGGCAGACGCGCATACTCTGCTCTGAGGAAGGAGTCTGGGCAGAAGGAAGGCCTGTTCTGTGTGCCTTTTGTCCCAAGGGGACAGCATCTCCAAGGCCACCTGTCCCTAGGCAAGATGTGGGCATGCCACCAGGCGCCATAACCTGAACTCGCAGATACAGCTCCCTGGAAGAAAGGGGAGCCAGATGACATCTTCCTCCAAGAGGTGGCAGCTTTGGGGGAGGAAGGGGGTGTGTCGTGGAAGAAGAGGGGACAGTCCCCCACAGCTCCCCATCCCAGTGCACGGGCGCTGTGCAGGGTTCCTGTCGCTTCTCCTTTCCTATGTGGAAGGCGCTGGCCTAGTCCCCAAGTCCGCCTGAACTCGACAGCAAAAAGCCAAACCTTACTACGCCAGAAGAAGGCAGTTGGCAGGGATTGTCATCCTAGACCACGCACGCAGCTGCAGGGTGGTGGCTGTGTCTGCGAGGTTCAGCCTGGCACGGTGATCCCAGGGTGCGACCATGGAGCCCGGGATAGCAAAGCCCAAGTGGAACCAGCTCTCCCGCAGATCTCCTTCCCTGACGCGACAGAGCGAACGCCCAAAGCCTTGCTGAGGAAGCAGCAGCGAAGTGCGGTTCAGGCCAAGCTGAAAACCTCTGCCAAAGCATAGCAGTCGCTGGGAAAAAAGAGTCGGTTCTCTGGGCTGCTGTTGCTGCTTGCTTGAGCCTAGTATTGGCAGCACGGTGGCAGAATCCCGCATAGAGCGAAAGCCTCTTTGCCTGGGCATCCCCTCTAAGAAAGCACAGCATTCTTGGGGAAAACAGAGTCGGTTCTGTGCGATGCAGATGCCGCTTGCCTGAACATGGTCTCCGAAGCACGCTGTAAGAAACCCGCATGGAGCGAAATCCTCTTGGCCCGGGCATCCCCTGTACTTGAGAGCGAAGCGTGGTTGTGACTGTGGAAACAGTCTTAACGAAAGGTCATGAAACAGGAGAGCATGCATTGCAACAATAGCGGGCAGGTGGCAAGACAAGTGTCACCCTCTCTGTTTGCTTAGAAATCAGAGTCTGTTCTGCGGGCTGCTCCTCCTGCTTGCCTAGGCCAAGTCTCAAGGTGGGAGATACCACCCTACAGGGAAAGCCTCTTTGCCTAGGCTCCTCCTCTGGGAAAGCACAGCATTCGTTGGGAAATCTGAGTCGCTTTGTGGGATGCTGCTGCTGCTTGCCTGAGCTAGTCTGCGCAGCACGGTGGAAGAAACCCGCATGGAGCGAAATTCTCTTGGCCCTAGCATCGCCCCTGCCTGCGAGAGAAGCGTGGATGCACATCTGGAAAGGGACTTAAGGATAGGTACACGGCTGTCACCGTGATCTTCGGGAGCAAGTCTGGGGAAGGAGCAGAACGCCTCCCCGGGAGAAGAGAAGGAGCTGTTGGCCTTGTCCAGAAACAGTCGCAAAGCAGGAGAGCCTGCCCTGGGAAGAACAGCGGGACGGTGGCCTGACAAGCGTCACCCGCTCCCAATGCGTATAGACGGAAGCCTGGCTTTAGGAAGACAGGAGGGGACGGCTAGGGCAGGGGTGCATACGCCACTCTGAGGAAGGAGTCTGGGCAGAAGGCAGGCCTGTTCTGTGTGCGTCCTGTCCCAAGGGGAGAGCATCTCCGAGGCCATCTGTCCCTAGGGCAGACGTGGGCTTGCCACCAGGCGCCATAACCTGAACTCGCAGATACAGCTCCCTGGAAGAAAGGGCAGCCAGATACCATCTTCCTCCAAGAGGTGGCAGCGTTGGGGGTGGCAGCGGTGTGTCGGGGAAGAAGACGGGACAGTCCCCCACTGCTCCCCATCCAAGTGCACGGGCGCTGTGGAGGGTTCCTGTCGCCTCTCCTTTCCTATTGCAAAGGCCCTGGTGTAGTCCCCGAGTCCGCCTGAACTCCAGAGCAAAAAGCCAAGCCTTACTACGCCAGGAGATGGCAGTTGGCAGGGAGTGTCATCCTAGACCACGCAAGCTGCTGCAGGGTGGTGGCTGTTTCTGCAAGTTCAGACTGGCAGGGTGATCCCAGGGTGCGACCATGGAGCCCGGGATAGCAAAGCCCAAGAGGCACCAGCTCTCCCGCAGATCTCCTTCCCTGACGCGACAGAGCAAACGCCCAAAGCCTTGCTGAGGAAGCAGCAGCGAAGTGCGGTTCAGGCCAAGCTGAAAACCTCTGCGAAAGCATAGCAGTCGCTGGGAAAAAAGAGTCGGTTCTCTGGGCTACTGTTGCTGCTTGCTTGAGCCTAGTATTGGCTGCACGGTGGCAGAATCCCGCATAGAGCGAAAGCCTCCTTGCCTGGGCATCCCCTGTAGGAAAGCACAGCATTCTTGGGGAAAACAGAGTCGGTTCTGTGCGATGCATATGTCGCTTGCCTGTACAGAGTCTCCGAAGCACGGTGAAAGAAACCCGCATGGAGCGAAATCCTCTTGGCCCGGGCATCCCCTCTACTTGAGAGAGAAGCGTGGTGGTGCCTGTGGAAACAGCCTTAACGAAAGGTCATGAAACAGGAGAGCATGCATTGCAACAATAGCGGACAGGTGGCAACACAAGTGTCACACTCTCCGTTTGCTTAGAAATTAGAGTCGGTTCTGCGGGCTGCTGTTCCTGCTTGCCTAGGCCTAGTCTCAAGGTGGGAGAAACGACCATACAGCGAAAGCCTCTTTGCCCAGGCTCCTCCTCTGGGAAAGCACAGCATTCGTTGGGAAATCTGAGTCGGTTTGTGGGATGCTGTTGCTACTTGCCTGAGCTAGTCTGCGCAGCACGGTGGAAGAAACCCGCATGGAGCGAAATTCTCTGGGTCCTAGCATCCCCACTGCCTGCGAGAGAAGCGTGGATGCACATCTGGAAAGGGCCTTAAGGATAGGGACACGGCTGACACCGTGTTCCCCGGGAGCAAGTCTGGGGAAGGAGCAGAACGCCTCCCCGGGAGAAGAGAAGGAGCCGTTGGCCTTGTTGTCGGAAAGGGGCGCAAAGCAGGAGAGATTGCCCTGGGAAGAACAGTGGGACGGTGGCAAGACAAGCGTCACCCGCTCCCTGTGCGTAGAGACGGAAGCCTGGCTTTAGGAAGACACGAGGGGATGGCTAGGGCAGACGCGCATACTCTGCTCTGAGGAAGGAGTCTGGGCAGAAGGAAGGCCTGTTCTGTGTGCCTTTTGTCCCAAGGGGACAGCATCTCCAAGGCCACCTGTCCCTAGGCAAGATGTGGGCATGCCACCAGGCGCCATAACCTGAACTCGCAGATACAGCTCCCTGGAAGAAAGGGGAGCCAGATGACATCTTCCTCCAAGAGGTGGCAGCTTTGGGGGAGGAAGGGGGTGTGTCGTGGAAGAAGAGGGGACAGTCCCCCACAGCTCCCCATCCCAGTGCACGGGCGCTGTGCAGGGTTCCTGTCGCTTCTCCTTTCCTATGTGGAAGGCGCTGGCCTAGTCCCCAAGTGCGCCTGAACTCGACAGCAAAAAGCCAAGCCTTACTACGCCAGAAGAAGGCAGTTGGCAGGGATTGTCATCCTAGACCACGCACGCTGCTGCAGGGTGGTGGCTGTGTCTGCGAGGTTCAGCCTGGCACGGTGATCCCAGGGTGCGACCATGGAGCCCGGGATAGCAAAGCCCAAGTGGAACCAGCTCTCCCGCAGATCTCCTTCCCTGACGCGACAGAGCAAATGCCCAAAGCCTTGCTGAGGAAGCAGCAGCGAAGTGCGGTTCAGGCCAAGCTGAAAACCTCTGCGAAAGCATAGCAGTCGCTGGGAAAAAAGAGTCGGTTCTCTGGGCTGCGGTTGCTGCTTGCTTGAGCCTAATATTGGCAGCACGGTGGCAGAATCCCGCATAGAGCGAAAGCCTCTTTGCCTGGGCATCCCCTCTAGGAAAGCACAGCATTCTTGGGGAAAACAGAGTCGGTTCTGTGCGATGCAGATGCCACTTGCCTGAACATGGTCTCCGAAGCACGCTGTAAGAAACCCGCATGGAGCGAAATCCTCTTGGCCCGGGCATCCCCTGTACTTGAGAGCGAAGCGTGGTTGTGACTGTGGAAACAGTCTTAACGAAAGGTCATGAAACAGGAGAGCATGCATTGCAACAATAGCGGGCAGGTGGCAAGACAAGTGTCACCCTCTCCGTTTCATTAGAAATCAGAGTCTGTTCTGCGGGCTGCTGCTCCTGCTTGCCTAGGCCAAGTCTCAAGGTGGGAGATACCACCCTACAGGGAAAGCCTCTTTGCCAATGCTCCTCCTCTGGGAAAGCACAGCATTCGTTGGGAAATCTGAGTCGCTTTGTGGGATGCTGCTGCTGCTTGCCTGAGCTAGTCTGCGCAGCACGGTGGAAGAAACCCGCATGGAGCGAAATTCTCTTGGCCCTAGCATTGCCACTGCCTGCGAGAGAAGCGTGGATGCACCTCTGGAAAGGGACTTAAGGATAGGGACACGGCTGTCACCGTGATCTCCGGGAGCAAGTCTGGGGAAGGAGCAGAACGCCTCCCCGGGAGAAGAGAAGGAGCTGCTGGCCTTGTCCAGAAACAGTCGCAAAGCAGGAGAGCCGGCCCTGGGAAGAACAGCGGGACGGTGGCATGACAAGCGTCACCCGCTCCCAATGCGTATAGACGGAAGCCTGGCTTTAGGAAGACAGGAGGGGACGGCTAGGGCAGGCGCGCATACGCCACTCTGAGGAAGGAGTCTGGGCAGAAGGCAGGCCTGTTCTGTGTGCCTCCTGTCCCAAGGGGAGAGCATCTCCGAGGCCACCTGTCCCTAGGGCAGACGTGGGCTTGCCACCAGGCGCCATAACCTGAACTCGCAGATACAGCTCCCTGGAAGAAAGGGCAGCCAGATACCATCTTCCTCCAAGAGGTGGCAGCGTTGGGGGTGGCAGCGGTGTGTCGGGGAAGAAGAGGGACAGTCCCCCACTGCTCCCCATCCAAGTGCACGGGCGCTGTGGAGGGTTCCTGTCGCCTCTCCTTTCCTATTGCAAAGGCACTGGCGTAGTCCCCGAGTCCGCCTGAACTCCAGAGCAAAAAGCCAAGCCTTACTACGCCAGGAGATGGCAGTTGGCAGGGAGTGTCATCCTAGACCACGCAAGCTGCTGCAGGGTGGTGGCTGTTTCTGCAAGTTCAGACTGGCAGGGTGATCCCAGGGTGCGACCATGGAGCCCGGGACAAAAAAGCCCAAGAGGCACCAGCTCTCCCGCAGATCTCCTTCCCTGACGCGACAGAGCAAACGCCCAAAGCCTTGCTGAGGAAGCAGCAGCGAAGTGCGGTTCAGGCCAAGCTGAAAACCTCTGCGAAAGCATAGCAGTCGCTGGGAAAAAAGAGTCGGTTCTCTGGGCTACTGTTGCTGCTTGCTTGAGCCTAGTATTGGCAGCACGGTGGCAGAATCCCGCATAGAGCGAAAGCCTCTTTGCCTGGGCATACCCTCTAGGAAAGCACAGCATTCTTGGGGAAAACAGAGTCGGTTCTGTGCGATGCATATGTCGCTTGCCTGTACAGAGTCTCCGAAGCACGGTGAAAGAAACCCGCATGGAGCGAAATCCTCTTGGCCCGGGCATCCCCTCTACTTGAGAGAGAAGCGTGGTTGTGCCTGTGGAAACAGCCTTAACGAAAGGTCATGAAACAGGAGAGCATGCATTGCAACAATAGCGGACAGGTGGCAAGACAAGTGTCACCCTCTCCGTTTGCTTAGAAATCAGAGTCGGTTCTGCGGGCTGCTGCTCCTGCTTGCCTAGGCCAAGTCTCAAGGTGGGAGAACCCACCATACAGCGAAAGCCTCTTTACCCAGGCTCCTCCTCTGGGAAAGCACAGCATTCGTTGGGAAATCTGAGTCGCTTTGTGGGATGCTGTTGCTACTTGACTGAGCTAGTCTGCGCAGCACGGTGGAAGAAACCCGCATGGAGCGAAATTCTCTGGGTCCTAGCATCCCCACTGCCTGCGAGAGAAGCGTGGATGCACATCTGGAAAGGGCCTTAAGGATAGGGACACGGCTGACACCGTGTTCCCCGGGAGCAAGTCTGGGGAAGGAGCAGAACGCCTCCCCGGGAGAAGAGAAGGAGCCGTTGGCCTTGTTGTCGGGAAACAGTCGCAAAGCAGGAGAGATTGCCCTGGGAAGAACAGTGGGACGGTGGCAAGACAAGCGTCACCCGCTCCCTGTGCGTAGAGACGGAAGCCTGGCTTTAGGAAGACACGAGGGGATGGCTAGGGCAGACGCGCATACTCTGCTCTGAGGAAGGAGTCTGGGCAGAAGGAAGGCCTGTTCTGTGTGCCTTTTGTCCCAAGGGGACAGCATCTCCAAGGCCACCTGTCCCTAGGCAAGATGTGGGCATGCCACCAGGCGCCATAACCTAAACTCGCAGATACAGCTCCCTGGAAGAAAGGGGAGCCAGATGACATCTTCCTCCAAGAGGTGGCAGCTTTGGGGGAGGAAGGGGGTGTGTCGTGGAAGAAGAGGGGACAGTCCCCCACAGCTCCCCATCCCAGTGCACGGGCGCTGTGCAGGGTTCCTGTCGCTTCTCCTTTCCTATGTGGAAGGCGCTGGCCTAGTCCCCAAGTCCGCCTGAACTCGAGAGCAAAAAGCCAAGCCTTACTACGCCAGAAGAAGGCAGTTGGCAGGGATTGTCATCCTAGACCACGCACGCTGCTTCAGGGTGGTGGCTGTGTCTGCGAGGTTCAGCCTGGCACGGTGATCCCAGGGTGCGACCATGGAGCCCGGGATAGCAAAGCCCAAGTGGAACCAGCTCTCCCGCAGATCTCCTTCCCTGACGCGACAGAGCAAACGCCCAAAGCCTTGCTGAGGAAGCAGCAGCGAAGTGCGGTTCAGGCCAAGCTCAAAACCTCTGCGAAAGCATAGCAGTCGCTGGGAAAAAAGAGTCGGTTCTCTGGGCTGCGGTTGCTGCTTGCTTGAGCCTAATATTGGCAGCACGGTGGCAGAATCCCGCATAGAGCGAAAGCCTCTTTGCCTGGGCATCCCCTCTAGGAAAGCACAGCATTCTTGGGGAAAACAGAGTCGGTTCTGTGCGATGCAGATGCCGCTTGCCTGAACATGGTCTCCGAAGCACGCTGTAAGAAACCCGCATGGAGCGAAATCCTCTTGGCCCGGGCATCCCCTGTACTTGAGAGCGAAGCGTGGTTGTGACTGTGGAAACAGTCTTAACGAAAGGTCATGAAACAGGAGAGCATGCATTGCAACAATAGCGGGCAGGTGGCAAGACAAGTGTCACCCTCTCTGTTTGCTTAGAAATCAGAGTCTGTTCTGCGGGCTGCTCCTCCTGCTTGCCTAGGCCAAGTCTCAAGGTGGGAGATACCACCCTACAGGGAAAGCCTCTTTGCCCATGCTCCTCCTCTGGGAAAGCACAGCATTCGTTGGGAAATCTGAGTCGCTTTGTGGGATGCTGCTGCTGCTTGCCTGAGCTAGTCTGCGCAGCACGGTGGAAGAAACCCGCATGGAGCGAAATTCTCTTGGCCCTAGCATTGCCACTGCCTGCGAGAGAAGCGTGGATGCACCTCTGGAAAGGGACTTAAGGATAGGGACACGGCTGTCACCGTGATCTCCGGGAGCAAGTCTGGGGAAGGAGCAGAACGCCTCCCCGGGAGAAGAGAAGGAGCTGTTGGCCTTGTCCAGAAACAGTCGCAAAGCAGGAGAGCCGGCCCTGGGAAGAACAGCGGGACGGTGGCATGACAAGCGTCACCCGCTCCCAATGCGTATAGACGGAAGCCTGGCTTTAGGAAGACAGGAGGGGACGGCTAGGGCAGGCGCGCATACGCCACTCTGAGGAAGGAGTCTGGGCAGAAGGCAGGCCTGTTCTGTGTGCCTCCTGTCCCAAGGGGAGAGCATCTCCGAGGCCACCTGTCCCTAGGGCAGACGTGGGCTTGCCACCAGGCGCCATAACCTGAACTCGCAGATACAGCTCCCTGGAAGAAAGGGCAGCCAGATACCATCTTCCTCCAAGAGGTGGCAGCGTTGGGGGTGGCAGCGGTGTGTCGGGGAAGAAGAGGGACAGTCCCCCACTGCTCCCCATCCAAGTGCACGGGCGCTGTGGAGGGTTCCTGTCGCCTCTCCTTTCCTATTGCAAAGGCACTGGCGTAGTCCCCGAGTCCGCCTGAACTCCAGAGCAAAAAGCCAAGCCTTACTACGCCAGGAGATGGCAGTTGGCAGGGAGTGTCATCCTAGACCACGCAAGCTGCTGCAGGGTGGTGGCTGTTTCTGCAAGTTCAGACTGGAAGGGTGATCCCAGGGTGCGACCATGGAGCCCGGGACAAAAAAGCCCAAGAGGCACCAGCTCTCCCGCAGATCTCCTTCCCTGACGCGACAGAGCAAACGCCCAAAGCCTTGCTGAGGAAGCAGCAGCGAAGTGCGGTTCAGGCCAAGCTGAAAACCTCTGCGAAAGCATAGCAGTCGCTGGGAAAAAAAGGTCGGTTCTCTGGGCTACTGTTGCTGCTTGCTTGAGCCTAGTATTGGCAGCACGGTGGCAGAATCCCGCATAGAGCGAAAGCCTCTTTGCCTGGGCATACCCTCTAGGAAAGCACAGCATTCTTGGGGAAAACAGAGTCGGTTCTGTGCGATGCATATGTCGCTTGCCTGTACAGAGTCTCCGAAGCACGGTGAAAGAAAACCGCATGGAGCGAAATCCTCTTGGCCCGGGCATCCCCTCTACTTGAGAGAGAAGCGTGGTTGTGCCTGTGGAAACAGCCTTAACGAAAGGTCATGAAACAGGAGAGCATGCATTGCAACAATAGCGGACAGGTGGCAAGACAAGTGTCACCCTCTCCGTTTGCTTAGAAAGCAGAGTCGGTTCTGCGGGCTGCTGCTCCTGCTTGCCTAGGCCAAGTCTCAAGGTGGGAGAAACCACCATACAGCGAAAGCCTCTTTGCCCAGGCTCCTCCTCTGGGAAAGCACAGCATTCGTTGGGAAATCTGAGTCGCTTTGTGGGATGCTGTTGCTACTTGACTGAGCTAGTCTGCGCAGCACGGTGGAAGAAACCCGCATGGAGCGAAATTCTCTGGGTCCTAGCATCCCCACTGCCTGCGAGAGAAGCGTGGATGCACATCTGGAAAGGGCCTTAAGGATAGGGACACGGCTGACACCGTGTTCCCCGGGAGAAAGTCTGGGGAAGGAGCAGAACGCTTCCCCGGGAGAAGAGAAGGAGCCGTTGGCCTTGTTGTCGGGAAACAGTCGCAAAGCAGGAGAGATTGCCCTGGGAAGAACAGTGGGACGGTGGCAAGACAAGCGTCACCCGCTCCCTGTGCGTAGAGACGGAAGCCTGGCTTTAGGAAGACACGAGGGGATGGCTAGGGCAGACGCGCATACTCTGCTCTGAGGAAGGAGTCTGGGCAGAAGGAAGGCCTGTTCTGTGTGCCTTTTGTCCCAAGGGGACAGCATCTCCAAGGCCACCTGTCCCTAGGCAAGATGTGGGCATGCCACCAGGCGCCATAACCTGAACTCGCAGATACAGCTCCCTGGAAGAAAGGGGAGCCAGATGACATCTTCCTCCAAGAGGTGGCAGCTTTGGGGGAGGAAGGGGGTGTGTCGTGGAAGAAGAGGGGACAGTCCCCCACAGCTCCCCATCCCAGTGCATGGGCGCTGTGCAGGGTTCCTGTCGCTTCTCCTTTCCTATGTGGAAGGCGCTGGCCTAGTCCCCAAGTCCGCCTGAACTCGAGAGCAAAAAGCCAAGCCTTACTACGCCAGAAGAAGGCAGTTGGCAGGGATTGTCATCCTAGACCACGCACGCTGCTGCAGGGTGGTGGCTGTGTCTGCGAGGTTCAGCCTGGCACGGTGATCCCAGGGTGCGACCATGGAGCCCGGGATAGAAAAGCCCAAGTGGAACCAGCTCTCCCGCAGATCTCCTTCCCTGACGCGACAGAGCAAACGCCCAAAGCATTGCTGAGGAAGCAGCAGCGAAGTGCGGTTCAGGCCAAGCTGAAAACCTCTGCCAAAGCATAGCAGTCGCTGGGAAAAAAGAGTCGGTTCTCTGGGCTGCTGTTGCTGCTTGCTTGAGCCTAGTATTGGCAGCACGGTGGCAGAATCCCGCATAGAGCGAAAGCCTCTTTGCCTGGGCATCCCCTCTAGGAAAGCACAGCATTCTTGGGGAAAACAGAGTCGGTTCTGTGCGATGCAGATGCCGCTTGCCTGAACATGGTCTCCGAAGCACGCTGTAAGAAACCCGCATGGAGCGAAATCCTCTTGGCCCGGGCATCCCCTGTACTTGAGAGCGAAGCGTGGTTGTGACTGTGGAAACAGTCTTAACGAAAGGTCATGAAACAGGAGAGCATGCATTGCAACAATAGCGGGCAGGTGGCAAGACAAGTGTCACCCTCTCCGTTTGCTTAGAAATCAGAGTCGGTTCTGCGGGCTGCTGCTCCTGCTTGCCTAGGCCAAGTCTCAAGGTGGGAGATACCACCCTACAGGGAAAGCCTCTTTGCCCATGCTCCTCCTCTGGGAAAGCACAGCATTCGTTGGGAAAACTGAGTCGCTTTGTGGGATGCTGCTGCTGCTTGCCTGAGCTAGTCTGCGCAGCACGGTGGAAGAAACCCGCATGGAGCGAAATTCTCTTGGCCCTAGCATCGCCACTGCCTGCGAGAGAAGCGTGGATGCACCTCTGGAAAGGGACTTAAGGATAGGGACACGGCTGTCACCGTGATCTCCGGGAGCAAGTCTGGGGAAGGAGCAGAACGCCTCCCTGGGAGAAAGGAAGGAGCTGTTGGCCTTGTCCAGAAACAGTCGCAAAGCAGGAGAGCCTGCCCAGGGAAGAACAGCGGAACGGTGGCATGACAAGCGTCACCCGCTCCCAATGCGTATAGACGGAAGCCTGGCTTTAGGAAGACAGGAGGGGACGGCTAGGGCAGGCGCGCATACGCCACTCTGAGGAAGGAGTCTGGGCAGAAGGCAGGCCTGTTCTGTATGCCTCCTGTCCCAAGCGGAGAGCATCTCCCAGGCCACCTGTCCCTAGGGCAGACGTGGGCTTGCCACCAGGCGCCATAACCTGAACTCGCAGATACAGCTCCCTGGAAGAAAGGGCAGCCAGATACCATCTTCCTCCAAGAGGTGGCAGCGTTGGGGCTGGCAGCGGTGTGTCGGGGAAGAAGAGGGGACAGTCCCCCACTGCTCCCCATCCAAGTGCACGGGCGCTGTGGAGGGTTCCTGTCGCCTCTCCTTTCCTATTGCAAAGGCACTGGCGTAGTCCCCGAGTCCGCCTGAACTCCAGAGCAAAAAGCCAAGCCTTACTACGCCAGGAGATGGCAGTTGGCAGGGAGTGTCATCCTAGACCACGCAAGCTGCTGCAGGGTGGTGGCTGTTTCTGCAAGTTCAGACTGGCAGGGTGATCCCAGGGTGCGACCATGGAGCCCGGGACAAAAAAGCCCAAGAGGCACCAGCTCTCCCGCAGATCTCCTTCCCTGACGCGACAGAGCGAACGCCCAAAGCCTTGCTGAGGAAGCAGCGGCGAAGTGCGGTTCAGGCCAAGCTGAAAACCTCTGCGAAAGCATAGCAGTCGCTGGGAAAAAAGAGTCGGTTCTCTGGGCTACTGTTGCTGCTTGCTTGAGCCTAGTATTGGCAGCACGGTGGCAGAATCCCGCATAGAGCGAAAGCCTCCTTGCCTGGGCATCCCCTGTAGGAAAGCACAGCATTCTTGGGGAAAACAGAGTCGGTTCTGTGCGATTCATATGTCGCTTGCCTGTACAGAGTCTCCGAAGCACGGTGAAAGAAACCCGCATGGAGCGAAATCCTCTTGGCCCGGGCATCCCCTCTACTTGAGAGAGAAGCGTGGTTGTGCCTGTGGAAACAGCCTTAACGAAAGGTCATGAAACAGGAGAGCATGCATTGCAACAATAGCGGACAGGTGGCAAGACAAGTGTCACCCTCTCCGTTTGCTTAGAAAGCAGAGTCGGTTCTGCGGGCTGCTGCTCCTGCTTGCCTAGGCCAAGTCTCAAGGTGGGAGAAACCACCATACAGCGAAAGCCTCTTTGCCCAGGCTCCTCCTCTGGGAAAGCACAGCATTCGTTGGGAAATCTGAGTCGTTTTGTGGGATGCTGTTGCTACTTGCCTGAGCTAGTCTGCGCAGCACGGTGGAAGAAACCCGCATGGAGCGAAATTCTCTGGGTCCTAGCATCCCCACTGCCTGCGAGAGAAGCGTGGATGCACATCTGGAAAGGGCCTTAAGGATAGGGACACGGCTGACACCGTGTTCCCCGGGAGCAAGTCTGGGGAAGGAGCAGAACGCCTCCCCGGGAGAAGAGAAGGAGCCGTTGGCCTTGTTGTCGGGAAACAGTCGCAAAGCAGGAGAGATTGCCCTGGGAAGAACAGTGGGACGGTGGCAAGACAAGCGTCACCCGCTCCCTGTGCGTAGAGACGGAAGCCTGGCTTTAGGAAGACACGAGGGGATGGTTAGGGCAGACGCGCATACTCTGCTCTGAGGAAGGAGTCTGGGCAGAAGGAAGGCCTGTTCTGTGTGCCTTTTGTCCCAAGGGGACAGCATCTCCAAGGCCACCTGTCCCTAGGCAAGATGTGGGCATGCCACCAGGCGCCATAACCTGAACTCGCAGATACAGCTCCCTGGAAGAAAGGGGAGCCAGATGACATCTTCCTCCAAGAGGTGGCAGCTTTGGGGGAGGAAGGGGGTGTGTCGTGGAAGAAGAGGGGACAGTCCCCCACAGCTCCCCATCCCAGTGCACGGGCGCTGTGCAGGGTTCCTGTCGCTTCTCCTTTCCTATGTGGAAGGCGCTGGCCTAGTCCCCAAGTGCGCCTGAACTCGACAGCAAAAAGCCAAACCTTACTACGCCAGAAGAAGGCAGTTGGCAGGGATTGTCATCCTAGACCACGCACGCAGCTGCAGGGTGGTGGCTGTGTCTGCGAGGTTCAGCCTGGCACGGTGATCCCAGGGTGCGACCATGGAGCCCGGGATAGCAAAGCCCAAGTGGAACCAGCTCTCCCGCAGATCTCCTTCCCTGACGCGACAGAGCGAACGCCCAAAGCCTTGCTGAGGAAGCAGCAGCGAAGTGCGGTTCAGGCCAAGCTGAAAACCTCTGCCAAAGCATAGCAGTCGCTGGGAAAAAAGAGTCGGTTCTCTGGGCTGCTGTTGCTGCTTGCTTGAGCCTAGTATTGGCAGCACGGTGGCAGAATCCCGCATAGAGCGAAAGCCTCTTTGCCTGGGCATCCCCTCTAGGAAAGCACAGCATTCTTGGGGAAAACAGAGTCGGTTCTGTGCGATGCAGATGCCGCTTGCCTGAACATGGTCTCCGAAGCACGCTGTAAGAAACCCGCATGGAGCGAAATCCTCTTGGCCCGGGCATCCCCTGTACTTGAGAGCGAAGCGTGGTTGTGACTGTGGAAACAGTCTTAACGAAAGGTCATGAAACAGGAGAGCATGCATTGCAACAATAGCGGGCAGGTGGCAAGACAAGTGTCACCCTCTCTGTTTGCTTAGAAATCAGAGTCTGTTCTGCGGGCTGCTCCTCCTGCTTGCCTAGGCCAAGTCTCAAGGTGGGAGATACCACCCTACAGGGAAAGCCTCTTTGCCCAGGCTCCTCCTCTGGGAAAGCACAGCATTTGTTGGGAAATCTGAGTCGCTTTGTGGGATGCTGCTGCTGCTTGCCTGAGCTAGTCTGCGCAGCACGGTGGAAGAAACCCGCATGGAGCGAAATTCTCTTGGCCCTAGCATCGCCCCTGCCTGCGAGAGAAGCGTGGATGCACATCTGGAAAGGGACTTAAGGATAGGGACACGGCTGTCACCGTGATCTCCGGGAGCAAGTCTGGGGAAGGAGCAGAACGCCTCCCCGTGAGAAGAGAAGGAGCTATTGGCCTTGTCCAGAAACAGTCGCAAAGCAGGAGAGCCTGCCCTGGGAAGAACAGCGGGACGGTGGCATGACAAGCGTCACCCGCTCCCAATGCGTATAGACGGAAGCCTGGCTTTAGGAAGACAGGAAGGGACGGCTAGGGCAGGGGTGCATACGCCACTCTGAGGAAGGAGTCTGGGCAGAAGGCAGGCCTGTTCTGTGTGCGTCCTGTCCCAAGGGGAGAGCATCTCCGAGGCCATCTGTCCCTAGGGCAGACGTGGGCTTGCCACCAGGCGCCATAACCTGAACTCGCAGATACAGCTCCCTGGAAGAAAGGGCAGCCAGATACCATCTTCCTCCAAGAGGTGGCAGCGTTGGGGGTGGCAGCGGTGTGTCGGGGAAGAAGAGGGGACAGTCCCCCACTGCTCCCCATCCAAGTGCACGGGCGCTGTGGAGGGTTCCTGTCGCCTCTCCTTTCCTATTGCAAAGGCCCTGGCGTAGTCCCCGAGTCCGCCTGAACTCCAGAGCAAAAAGCCAAGCCTTACTACGCCAGGAGATGGCAGTTGGCAGGGAGTGTCATCCTAGACCACGCAAGCTGCTGCAGGGTGGTGGCTGTTTCTGCAAGTTCAGACTGGCAGGGTGATCCCAGGGTGCGACCATGGAGCCCGGGATAGCAAAGCCCAAGAGGCACCAGCTCTCCCGCAGATCTCCTTCCCTGACGCGACAGAGCAAACGCCCAAAGCCTTGCTGAGGAAGCAGCAGCGAAGTGCGGTTCAGGCCAAGCTGAAAACCTCTGCGAAAGCATAGCAGTCGCTGGGAAAAAAGAGTCGGTTCTCTGGGCTACTGTTGCTGCTTGCTTGAGCCTAGTATTGGCTGCACGGTGGCAGAATCCCGCATAGAGCGAAAGCCTCCTTGCCTGGGCATCCCCTGTAGGAAAGCACAGCATTCTTGGGGAAAACAGAGTCGGTTCTGTGCGATGCATATGTCGCTTGCCTGTACAGAGTCTCCGAAGCACGGTGAAAGAAACCCGCATGGAGCGAAATCCTCTTGGCCCGGGCATCCCCTCTACTTGAGAGAGAAGCGTCGTGGTGCCTGTGGAAACAGCCTTAACGAAAGGTCATGAAACAGGAGAGCATGCATTGCAACAATAGCGGACAGGTGGCAACACAAGTGTCACACTCTCCGTTTGCTTAGAAATTAGAGTCGGTTCTGCGGGCTGCTGTTCCTGCTTGCCTAGGCCTAGTCTCAAGGTGGGAGAAACCACCATACAGCGAAAGCCTCTTTGCCCAGGCTCCTCCTCTGGGAAAGCACAGCATTCGTTGGGAAATCTGAGTCGTTTTGTGGGATGCTGTTGCTACTTGCCTGAGCTAGTCTGCGCAGCACGGTGGAAGAAACCCGCATGGAGCGAAATTCTCTGGGTCCTAGCATCCCCACTGCCTGCGAGAGAAGCGTGGATGCACATCTGGAAAGGGCCTTAAGGATAGGGACACGGCTGACACCGTGTTCCCCGGGAGCAAGTCTGGGGAAGGAGCAGAACGCCTCCCCGGGAGAAGAGAAGGAGCCGTTGGCCTTGTTGTCGGGAAAGAGTCGCAAAGCAGGAGAGATTGCCCTGGGAAGAACAGTGGGACGGTGGCAAGACAAGCGTCACCCGCTCCCTGTGCGTAGAGACGGAAGCCTGGCTTTAGGAAGACACGAGGGGATGGCTAGGGCAGACGCGCATACTCTGCTCTGAGGAAGGAGTCTGGGCAGAAGGAAGGCCTGTTCTGTGTGCCTTTTGTCCCAAGGGGACAGCATCTCCAAGGCCACCTGTCCCTAGGCAAGATGTGGGCATGCCACCAGGCGCCATAACCTGAACTCGCAGATACAGCTCCCTGGAAGAAAGGGGAGCCAGATGACATCTTCCTCCAAGAGGTGGCAGCTTTGGGGGAGGAAGGGGGTGTGTCGTGGAAGAAGAGGGGACAGTCCCCCACAGCTCCCCATCCCAGTGCACGGGCGCTGTGCAGGGTTCCTGTCGCTTCTCCTTTCCTATGTGGAAGGCGCTGGCCTAGTCCCCAAGTGCGCCTGAACTCGACAGCAAAAAGCCAAGCCTTACTACGCCAGAAGAAGGCAGTTGGCAGGGATTGTCATCCTAGACCACGCACGCTGCTGCAGGGTGGTGGCTGTGTCTGCGAGGTTCAGCCTGGCACGGTGATCCCAGGGTGCGACCATGGAGCCCGGGATAGCAAAGCCCAAGTGGAACCAGCTCTCCCGCAGATCTCCTTCCCTGACGCGACAGAGCAAATGCCCAAAGCCTTGCTGAGGAAGCAGCAGCGAAGTGCGGTTCAGGCCAAGCTGAAAACCTCTGCCAAAGCATAGCAGTCGCTGGGAAAAAAGAGTCGGTTCTCTGGGCTGCTGTTGCTGCTTGCTTGAGCCTAGTATTGGCAGCACGGTGGCAGAATCCCGCATAGAGCGAAAGCCTCTTTGCCTGGGCATCCCCTCTAGGAAAGCACAGCATTCTTGGGGAAAACAGAGTCGGTTCTGTGCGATGCAGATGCCGCTTGCCTGAACATGGTCTCCGAAGCACGCTGTAAGAAACCCGCATGGAGCGAAATCCTCTTGGCCCGGGCATCCCCTGTACTTGAGAGCGAAGCGTGGTTGTGACTGTGGAAACAGTCTTAACGAAAGGTCATGAAACAGGAGAGCATGCATTGCAACAATAGCGGGCAGGTGGCAAGACAAGTGTCACCCTCTCTGTTTGCTTAGAAATCAGAGTCTGTTCTGCGGGCTGCTCCTCCTGCTTGCCTAGGCCAAGTCTCAAGGTGGGAGATACCACCCTACAGGGAAAGCCTCTTTGCCCAGGCTCCTCCTCTGGGAAAGCACAGCATTCGTTGGGAAATCTGAGTCGCTTTGTGGGATGCTGCTGCTGCTTGCCTGAGCTAGTCTGCGCAGCACGGTGGAAGAAACCCGCATGGAGCGAAATTCTCTTGGCCCTAGCATCGCCCCTGCCTGCGAGAGAAGCGTGGATGCACATCTGGAAAGGGACTTAAGGATAGGGACACGGCTGTCACCGTGATCTCCGGGAGCAAGTCTGGGGAAGGAGCAGAACGCCTCCCCGGGAGAAGAGAAGGAGCTGTTGGCCTTGTCTAGAAACAGTCGCAAAGCAGGAGAGCCTGCCCTGGGAAGAACAGCGGGACGGTGGCATGACAAGCGTCACCCGCTCCCAATGCGTATAGACGGAAGCCTGGCTTTAGGAAGACAGGAAGGGACGGCTAGGGCAGGGGCGCATACGCCACTCTGAGGAAGGAGTCTGGGCAGAAGGCAGGCCTGTTCTGTGTGCGTCCTGTCCCAAGGGGAGAGCATCTCCGAGGCCATCTGTCCCTAGGGCAGACGTGGGCTTGCCACCAGGCGCCATAACCTGAACTCGCAGATACAGCTCCCTGGAAGAAAGGGCAGCCAGATACCATCTTCCTCCAAGAGGTGGCAGCGTTGGGGGTGGCAGCGGTGTGTCGGGGAAGAAGTCGGGACAGTCCCCCACTGCTCCCCATCCAAGTGCACGGGCGCTGTGGAGGGTTCCTGTCGCCTCTCCTTTCCTATTGCAAAGGCCCTGGCGTAGTCCCCGAGTCCGCCTGAACTCCAGAGCAAAAAACCAAGCCTTACTACGCCAGGAGATGGCAGTTGGCAGGGAGTGTCATCCTAGACCACGCAAGCTGCTGCAGGGTGGTGGCTGTTTCTGCAAGTTCAGACTGGCAGGGTGATCCCAGGGTGCGACCATGGAGCCCGGGATAGCAAAGCCCAAGAGGCACCAGCTCTCCCGCAGATCTCCTTCCCTGACGCGACAGAGCAAACGCCCAAAGCCTTGCTGAGGAAACAGCAGCGAAGTGCGGTTCAGGCCAAGCTGAAAACCTCTGCGAAAGCATAGCAGTCGCTGGGAAAAAAGAGTCGGTTCTCTGGGCTACTGTTGCTGCTTGCTTGAGCCTAGTATTGGCTGCACGGTGGCAGAATCCCGCATAGAGCGAAAGCCTCCTTGCCTGGGCATCCCCTGTAGGAAAGCACAGCATTCTTGGGGAAAACAGAGTCGGTTCTGTGCGATGCATATGTCGCTTGCCTGTACAGAGTCTCCGAAGCACGGTGAAAGAAACCCGCATGGAGCGAAATCCTCTTGGCCCGGGCATCCCCTCTACTTGAGAGAGAAGCGTGGTTGTGCCTGTGGAAACAGCCTTAACGAAAGGTCATGAAACAGGAGAGCATGCATTGCAACAATAGCGGACAGGTGGCAAGACAAGTGTCACCCTCTCCGTTTGCTTAGAAAGCAGAGTCGGTTCTGCGGGCTGCTGCTCCTGCTTGCCTAGGCCAAGTCTCAAGGTGGGAGAAACCACCATACAGCGAAAGCCTCTTTGCCCAGGCTCCTCCTCTGGGAAAGCACAGCATTCGTTGGGAAATCTGAGTCGTTTTGTGGGATGCTGTTGCTACTTGCCTGAGCTAGTCTGCGCAGCACGGTGGAAGAAACCCGCATGGAGCGAAATTCTCTGGGTCCTAGCATCCCCACTGCCTGCGAGAGAAGCGTGGATGCACATCTGGAAAGGGCCTTAAGGATAGGGACACGGCTGACACCGTGTTCCCCGGGAGCAAGTCTGGGGAAGGAGCAGAACGCCTCCCCGGGAGAAGAGAAGGAGCCGTTGGCCTTGTTGTCGGGAAACAGTCGCAAAGCAGGAGAGATTGCCCTGGGAAGAACAGTGGGACGGTGGCAAGACAAGCGTCACCCGCTCCCTGTGCGTAGAGACGGAAGCCTGGCTTTAGGAAGACACGAGGGGATGGTTAGGGCAGACGCGCATACTCTGCTCTGAGGAAGGAGTCTGGGCAGAAGGAAGGCCTGTTCTGTGTGCCTTTTGTCCCAAGGGGACAGCATCTCCAAGGCCACCTGTCCCTAGGCAAGATGTGGGCATGCCACCAGGCGCCATAACCTGAACTCGCAGATACAGCTCCCTGGAAGAAAGGGGAGCCAGATGACATCTTCCTCCAAGAGGTGGCAGCTTTGGGGGAGGAAGGGGGTGTGTCGTGGAAGAAGAGGGGACAGTCCCCCACAGCTCCCCATCCCAGTGCACGGGCGCTGTGCAGGGTTCCTGTCGCTTCTCCTTTCCTATGTGGAAGGCGCTGGCCTAGTCCCCAAGTGCGCCTGAACTCGACAGCAAAAAGCCAAACCTTACTACGCCAGAAGAAGGCAGTTGGCAGGGATTGTCATCCTAGACCACGCACGCAGCTGCAGGGTGGTGGCTGTGTCTGCGAGGTTCAGCCTGGCACGGTGATCCCAGGGTGCGACCATGGAGCCCGGGATAGCAAAGCCCAAGTGGAACCAGCTCTCCCGCAGATCTCCTTCCCTGACGCGACAGAGCGAACGCCCAAAGCCTTGCTGAGGAAGCAGCAGCGAAGTGCGGTTCAGGCCAAGCTGAAAACCTCTGCCAAAGCATAGCAGTCGCTGGGAAAAAAGAGTCGGTTCTCTGGGCTGCTGTTGCTGCTTGCTTGAGCCTAGTATTGGCAGCACGGTGGCAGAATCCCGCATAGAGCGAAAGCCTCTTTGCCTGGGCATCCCCTCTAGGAAAGCACAGCATTCTTGGGGAAAACAGAGTCGGTTCTGTGCGATGCAGATGCCGCTTGCCTGAACATGGTCTCCGAAGCACGCTGTAAGAAACCCGCATGGAGCGAAATCCTCTTGGCCCGGGCATCCCCTGTACTTGAGAGCGAAGCGTGGTTGTGACTGTGGAAACAGTCTTAACGAAAGGTCATGAAACAGGAGAGCATGCATTGCAACAATAGCGGGCAGGTGGCAAGACAAGTGTCACCCTCTCTGTTTGCTTAGAAATCAGAGTCTGTTCTGCGGGCTGCTCCTCCTGCTTGCCTAGGCCAAGTCTCAAGGTGGGAGATACCACCCTACAGGGAAAGCCTCTTTGCCCAGGCTCCTCCTCTGGGAAAGCACAGCATTTGTTGGGAAATCTGAGTCGCTTTGTGGGATGCTGCTGCTGCTTGCCTGAGCTAGTCTGCGCAGCACGGTGGAAGAAACCCGCATGGAGCGAAATTCTCTTGGCCCTAGCATCGCCCCTGCCTGCGAGAGAAGCGTGGATGCACATCTGGAAAGGGACTTAAGGATAGGGACACGGCTGTCACCGTGATCTCCGGGAGCAAGTCTGGGGAAGGAGCAGAACGCCTCCCCGGGAGAAGAGAAGGAGCTATTGGCCTTGTCCAGAAACAGTCGCAAAGCAGGAGAGCCTGCCCTGGGAAGAACAGCGGGACGGTGGCATGACAAGCGTTACCCGCTCCCAATGCGTATAGACGGAAGCCTGGCTTTAGGAAGACAGGAAGGGACGGCTAGGGCAGGGGTGCATACGCCACTCTGAGGAAGGAGTCTGGGCAGAAGGCAGGCCTGTTCTGTGTGCGTCCTGTCCCAAGGGGAGAGCATCTCCGAGGCCATCTGTCCCTAGGGCAGACGTGGGCTTGCCACCAGGCGCCATAACCTGAACTCGCAGATACAGCTCCCTGGAAGAAAGGGCAGCCAGATACCATCTTCCTCCAAGAGGTGGCAGCGTTGGGGGTGGCAGCGGTGTGTCGGGGAAGAAGAGGGGACAGTCCCCCACTGCTCCCCATCCAAGTGCACGGGCGCTGTGGAGGGTTCCTGTCGCCTCTCCTTTCCTATTGCAAAGGCCCTGGCGTAGTCCCCGAGTCCGCCTGAACTCCAGAGCAAAAAGCCAAGCCTTACTACGCCAGGAGATGGCAGTTGGCAGGGAGTGTCATCCTAGACCACGCAAGCTGCTGCAGGGTGGTGGCTGTTTCTGCAAGTTCAGACTGGCAGGGTGATCCCAGGGTGCGACCATGGAGCCCGGGATAGCAAAGCCCAAGAGGCACCAGCTCTCCCGCAGATCTCCTTCCCTGACGCGACAGAGCAAACGCCCAAAGCCTTGCTGAGGAAGCAGCAGCGAAGTGCGGTTCAGGCCAAGCTGAAAACCTCTGCGAAAGCATAGCAGTCGCTGGGAAAAAAGAGTCGGTTCTCTGGGCTACTGTTGCTGCTTGCTTGAGCCTAGTATTGGCTGCACGGTGGCAGAATCCCGCATAGAGCGAAAGCCTCCTTGCCTGGGCATCCCCTGTAGGAAAGCACAGCATTCTTGGGGAAAACAGAGTCGGTTCTGTGCGATGCATATGTCGCTTGCCTGTACAGAGTCTCCGAAGCACGGTGAAAGAAACCCGCATGGAGCGAAATCCTCTTGGCCCGGGCATCCCCTCTACTTGAGAGAGAAGCGTCGTGGTGCCTGTGGAAACAGCCTTAACGAAAGGTCATGAAACAGGAGAGCATGCATTGCAACAATAGCGGACAGGTGGCAACACAAGTGTCACACTCTCCGTTTGCTTAGAAATTAGAGTCGGTTCTGCGGGCTGCTGTTCCTGCTTGCCTAGGCCTAGTCTCAAGGTGGGAGAAACCACCATACAGCGAAAGCCTCTTTGCCCAGGCTCCTCCTCTGGGAAAGCACAGCATTCGTTGGGAAATCTGAGTCGTTTTGTGGGATGCTGTTGCTACTTGCCTGAGCTAGTCTGCGCAGCACGGTGGAAGAAACCCGCATGGAGCGAAATTCTCTGGGTCCTAGCATCCCCACTGCCTGCGAGAGAAGCGTGGATGCACATCTGGAAAGGGCCTTAAGGATAGGGACACGGCTGACACCGTGTTCCCCGGGAGCAAGTCTGGGGAAGGAGCAGAACGCCTCCCCGGGAGAAGAGAAGGAGCCGTTGGCCTTGTTGTCGGGAAAGAGTCGCAAAGCAGGAGAGATTGCCCTGGGAAGAACAGTGGGACGGTGGCAAGACAAGCGTCACCCGCTCCCTGTGCGTAGAGACGGAAGCCTGGCTTTAGGAAGACACGAGGGGATGGCTAGGGCAGACGCGCATACTCTGCTCTGAGGAAGGAGTCTGGGCAGAAGGAAGGCCTGTTCTGTGTGCCTTTTGTCCCAAGGGGACAGCATCTCCAAGGCCACCTGTCCCTAGGCAAGATGTGGGCATGCCACCAGGCGCCATAACCTGAACTCGCAGATACAGCTCCCTGGAAGAAAGGGGAGCCAGATGACATCTTCCTCCAAGAGGTGGCAGCTTTGGGGGAGGAAGGGGGTGTGTCGTGGAAGAAGAGGGGACAGTCCCCCACAGCTCCCCATCCCAGTGCACGGGCGCTGTGCAGGGTTCCTGTCGCTTCTCCTTTCCTATGTGGAAGGCGCTGGCCTAGTCCCCAAGTGCGCCTGAACTCGACAGCAAAAAGCCAAGCCTTACTACGCCAGAAGAAGGCAGTTGGCAGGGATTGTCATCCTAGACCACGCACGCTGCTGCAGGGTGGTGGCTGTGTCTGCGAGGTTCAGCCTGGCACGGTGATCCCAGGGTGCGACCATGGAGCCCGGGATAGCAAAGCCCAAGTGGAACCAGCTCTCCCGCAGATCTCCTTCCCTGACGCGACAGAGCAAATGCCCAAAGCCTTGCTGAGGAAGCAGCAGCGAAGTGCGGTTCAGGCCAAGCTGAAAACCTCTGCCAAAGCATAGCAGTCGCTGGGAAAAAAGAGTCGGTTCTCTGGGCTGCTGTTGCTGCTTGCTTGAGCCTAGTATTGGCAGCACGGTGGCAGAATCCCGCATAGAGCGAAAGCCTCTTTGCCTGGGCATCCCCTCTAGGAAAGCACAGCATTCTTGGGGAAAACAGAGTCGGTTCTGTGCGATGCAGATGCCGCTTGCCTGAACATGGTCTCCGAAGCACGCTGTAAGAAACCCGCATGGAGCGAAATCCTCTTGGCCCGGGCATCCCCTGTACTTGAGAGCGAAGCGTGGTTGTGACTGTGGAAACAGTCTTAACGAAAGGTCATGAAACAGGAGAGCATGCATTGCAACAATAGCGGGCAGGTGGCAAGACAAGTGTCACCCTCTCTGTTTGCTTAGAAATCAGAGTCTGTTCTGCGGGCTGCTCCTCCTGCTTGCCTAGGCCAAGTCTCAAGGTGGGAGATACCACCCTACAGGGAAAGCCTCTTTGCCCAGGCTCCTCCTCTGGGAAAGCACAGCATTCGTTGGGAAATCTGAGTCGCTTTGTGGGATGCTGCTGCTGCTTGCCTGAGCTAGTCTGCGCAGCACGGTGGAAGAAAACCGCATGGAGCGAAATTCTCTTGGCCCTAGCATCGCCCCTGCCTGCGAGAGAAGCGTGGATGCACATCTGGAAAGGGACTTAAGGATAGGGACACGGCTGTCACCGTGATCTCCGGGAGCAAGTCTGGGGAAGGAGCAGAACGCCTCCCCGGGAGAAGAGAAGGAGCTGTTGGCCTTGTCTAGAAACAGTCGCAAAGCAGGAGAGCCTGCCCTGGGAAGAACAGCGGGACGGTGGCATGACAAGCGTCACCCGCTCCCAATGCGTATAGACGGAAGCCTGGCTTTAGGAAGACAGGAAGGGACGGCTAGGGCAGGGGCGCATACGCCACTCTGAGGAAGGAGTCTGGGCAGAAGGCAGGCCTGTTCTGTGTGCGTCCTGTCCCAAGGGGAGAGCATCTCCGAGGCCATCTGTCCCTAGGGCAGACGTGGGCTTGCCACCAGGCGCCATAACCTGAACTCGCAGATACAGCTCCCTGGAAGAAAGGGCAGCCAGATACCATCTTCCTCCAAGAGGTGGCAGCGTTGGGGGTGGCAGCGGTGTGTCGGGGAAGAAGTCGGGACAGTCCCCCACTGCTCCCCATCCAAGTGCACGGGCGCTGTGGAGGGTTCCTGTCGCCTCTCCTTTCCTATTGCAAAGGCCCTGGCGTAGTCCCCGAGTCCGCCTGAACTCCAGAGCAAAAAACCAAGCCTTACTACGCCAGGAGATGGCAGTTGGCAGGGAGTGTCATCCTAGACCACGCAAGCTGCTGCAGGGTGGTGGCTGTTTCTGCAAGTTCAGACTGGCAGGGTGATCCCAGGGTGCGACCATGGAGCCCGGGATAGCAAAGCCCAAGAGGCACCAGCTCTCCCGCAGATCTCCTTCCCTGACGCGACAGAGCAAACGCCCAAAGCCTTGCTGAGGAAACAGCAGCGAAGTGCGGTTCAGGCCAAGCTGAAAACCTCTGCGAAAGCATAGCAGTCGCTGGGAAAAAAGAGTCGGTTCTCTGGGCTACTGTTGCTGCTTGCTTGAGCCTAGTATTGGCTGCACGGTGGCAGAATCCCGCATAGAGCGAAAGCCTCCTTGCCTGGGCATCCCCTGTAGGAAAGCACAGCATTCTTGGGGAAAACAGAGTCGGTTCTGTGCGATGCATATGTCGCTTGCCTGTACAGAGTCTCCGAAGCACGGTGAAAGAAACCCGCATGGAGCGAAATCCTCTTGGCCCGGGCATCCCCTCTACTTGAGAGAGAAGCGTGGTTGTGCCTGTGGAAACAGCCTTAACGAAAGGTCATGAAACAGGAGAGCATGCATTGCAACAATAGCGGACAGGTGGCAAGACAAGTGTCACCCTCTCCGTTTGCTTAGAAAGCAGAGTCGGTTCTGCGGGCTGCTGCTCCTGCTTGCCTAGGCCAAGTCTCAAGGTGGGAGAAACCACCATACAGCGAAAGCCTCTTTGCCCAGGCTCCTCCTCTGGGAAAGCACAGCATTCGTTGGGAAATCTGAGTCGTTTTGTGGGATGCTGTTGCTACTTGCCTGAGCTAGTCTGCGCAGCAAGGTGGAAGAAACCCGCATGGAGCGAAATTCTCTGGGTCCTAGCATCCCCACTGCCTGCGAGAGAAGCGTGGATGCACATCTGGAAAGGGCCTTAAGGATAGGGACACGGCTGACACCGTGTTCCCCGGGAGCAAGTCTGGGGAAGGAGCAGAACGCCTCCCCGGGAGAAGAGAAGGAGCCGTTGGCCTTGTTGTCGGGAAACAGTCGCAAAGCAGGAGAGATTGCCCTGGGAAGAACAGTGGGACGGTGGCAAGACAAGCGTCACCCGCTCCCTGTGCGTAGAGACGGAAGCCTGGCTTTAGGAAGACACGAGGGGATGGTTAGGGCAGACGCGCATACTCTGCTCTGAGGAAGGAGTCTGGGCAGAAGGAAGGCCTGTTCTGTGTGCCTTTTGTCCCAAGGGGACAGCATCTCCAAGGCCACCTGTCCCTAGGCAAGATGTGGGCATGCCACCAGGCGCCATAACCTGAACTCGCAGATACAGCTCCCTGGAAGAAAGGGGAGCCAGATGACATCTTCCTCCAAGAGGTGGCAGCTTTGGGGGAGGAAGGGGGTGTGTCGTGGAAGAAGAGGGGACAGTCCCCCACAGCTCCCCATCCCAGTGCACGGGCGCTGTGCAGGGTTCCTGTCGCTTCTCCTTTCCTATGTGGAAGGCGCTGGCCTAGTCCCCAAGTGCGCCTGAACTCGACAGCAAAAAGCCAAACCTTACTACGCCAGAAGAAGGCAGTTGGCAGGGATTGTCATCCTAGACCACGCACGCAGCTGCAGGGTGGTGGCTGTGTCTGCGAGGTTCAGCCTGGCACGGTGATCCCAGGGTGCGACCATGGAGCCCGGGATAGCAAAGCCCAAGTGGAACCAGCTCTCCCGCAGATCTCCTTCCCTGACGCGACAGAGCGAACGCCCAAAGCCTTGCTGAGGAAGCAGCAGCGAAGTGCGGTTCAGGCCAAGCTGAAAACCTCTGCCAAAGCATAGCAGTCGCTGGGAAAAAAGAGTCGGTTCTCTGGGCTGCTGTTGCTGCTTGCTTGAGCCTAGTATTGGCAGCACGGTGGCAGAATCCCGCATAGAGCGAAAGCCTCTTTGCCTGGGCATCCCCTCTAAGAAAGCACAGCATTCTTGGGGAAAACAGAGTCGGTTCTGTGCGATGCAGATGCCGCTTGCCTGAACATGGTCTCCGAAGCACGCTGTAAGAAACCCGCATGGAGCGAAATCCTCTTGGCCCGGGCATCCCCTGTACTTGAGAGCGAAGCGTGGTTGTGACTGTGGAAACAGTCTTAACGAAAGGTCATGAAACAGGAGAGCATGCATTGCAACAATAGCGGGCAGGTGGCAAGACAAGTGTCACCCTCTCTGTTTGCTTAGAAATCAGAGTCTGTTCTGCGGGCTGCTCCTCCTGCTTGCCTAGGCCAAGTCTCAAGGTGGGAGATACCACCCTACAGGGAAAGCCTCTTTGCCCAGGCTCCTCCTCTGGGAAAGCACAGCATTTGTTGGGAAATCTGAGTCGCTTTGTGGGATGCTGCTGCTGCTTGCCTGAGCTAGTCTGCGCAGCACGGTGGAAGAAACCCGCATGGAGCGAAATTCTCTTGGCCCTAGCATCGCCCCTGCCTGCGAGAGAAGCGTGGATGCACATCTGGAAAGGGACTTAAGGATAGGGACACGGCTGTCACCGTGATCTCCGGGAGCAAGTCTGGGGAAGGAGCAGAACGCCTCCCCGGGAGAAGAGAAGGAGCTGTTGGCCTTGTCCAGAAACAGTCGCAAAGCAGGAGAGCCTGCCCTGGGAAGAACAGCGGGACGGTGGCATGACAAGCGTCACCCGCTCCCAATGCGTATAGACGGAAGCCTGGCTTTAGGAAGACAGGAGGGGACGGCTAGGGCAGGGGTGCATACGCCACTCTGAGGAAGGAGTCTGGGCAGAAGGCAGGCCTGTTCTGTGTGCGTCCTGTCCCAAGGGGAGAGCATCTCCGAGGCCATCTGTCCCTAGGGCAGACGTGGGCTTGCCACCAGGCGCCATAACCTGAACTCGCAGATACAGCTCCCTGGAAGAAAGGGCAGCCAGATACCATCTTCCTCCAAGAGGTGGCAGCGTTGGGGGTGGCAGCGGTGTGTCGGGGAAGAAGACGGGACAGTCCCCCACTGCTCCCCATCCAAGTGCACGGGCGCTGTGGAGGGTTCCTGTCGCCTCTCCTTTCCTATTGCAAAGGCCCTGGCGTAGTCCCCGAGTCCGCCTGAACTCCAGAGCAAAAAGCCAAGCCTTACTACGCCAGGAGATGGCAGTTGGCAGGGAGTGTCATCCTAGACCACGCAAGCTGCTGCAGGGTGGTGGCTGTTTCTGCAAGTTCAGACTGGCAGGGTGATCCCAGGGTGCGACCATGGAGCCCGGGATAGCAAAGCCCAAGAGGCACCAGCTCTCCCGCAGATCTCCTTCCCTGACGCGACAGAGCAAACGCCCAAAGCCTTGCTGAGGAAGCAGCAGCGAAGTGCGGTTCAGGCCAAGCTGAAAACCTCTGCGAAAGCATAGCAGTCGCTGGGAAAAAAGAGTCGGTTCTCTGGGCTACTGTTGCTGCTTGCTTGAGCCTAGTATTGGCTGCACGGTGGCAGAATCCCGCATAGAGCGAAAGCCTCCTTGCCTGGGCATCCCCTGTAGGAAAGCACAGCATTCTTGGGGAAAACAGAGTCGGTTCTGTGCGATGCATATGTCGCTTGCCTGTACAGAGTCTCCGAAGCACGGTGAAAGAAACCCGCATGGAGCGAAATCCTCTTGGCCCGGGCATCCCCTCTACTTGAGAGAGAAGCGTCGTGGTGCCTGTGGAAACAGCCTTAACGAAAGGTCATGAAACAGGAGAGCATGCATTGCAACAATAGCGGACAGGTGGCAACACAAGTGTCACACTCTCCGTTTGCTTAGAAATTAGAGTCGGTTCTGCGGGCTGCTGTTCCTGCTTGCCTAGGCCTAGTCTCAAGGTGGGAGAAACCACCATACAGCGAAAGCCTCTTTGCCCAGGCTCCTCCTCTGGGAAAGCACAGCATTCGTTGGGAAATCTGAGTCGGTTTGTGGGATGCTGTTGCTACTTGCCTGAGCTAGTCTGCGCAGCACGGTGGAAGAAACCCGCATGGAGCGAAATTCTCTGGGTCCTAGCATCCCCACTGCCTGCGAGAGAAGCGTGGATGCACATCTGGAAAGGGCCTTAAGGATAGGGACACGGCTGACACCGTGTTCCCCGGGAGCAAGTCTGGGGAAGGAGCAGAACGCCTCCCCGGGAGAAGAGAAGGAGCCGTTGGCCTTGTTGTCGGGAAAGAGTCGCAAAGCAGGAGAGATTGCCCTGGGAAGAACAGTGGGACGGTGGCAAGACAAGCGTCACCCGCTCCCTGTGCGTAGAGACGGAAGCCTGGCTTTAGGAAGACACGAGGGGATGGCTAGGGCAGACGCGCATACTCTGCTCTGAGGAAGGAGTCTGGGCAGAAGGAAGGCCTGTTCTGTGTGCCTTTTGTCCCAAGGGGACAGCATCTCCAAGGCCACCTGTCCCTAGGCAAGATGTGGGCATGCCACCAGGCGCCATAACCTGAACTCGCAGATACAGCTCCCTGGAAGAAAGGGGAGCCAGATGACATCTTCCTCCAAGAGGTGGCAGCTTTGGGGGAGGAAGGGGGTGTGTCGTGGAAGAAGAGGGGACAGTCCCCCACAGCTCCCCATCCCAGTGCACGGGCGCTGTGCAGGGTTCCTGTCGCTTCTCCTTTCCTATGTGGAAGGCGCTGGCCTAGTCCCCAAGTGCGCCTGAACTCGACAGCAAAAAGCCAAGCCTTACTACGCCAGAAGAAGGCAGTTGGCAGGGATTGTCATCCTAGACCACGCACGCTGCTGCAGGGTGGTGGCTGTGTCTGCGAGGTTCAGCCTGGCACGGTGATCCCAGGGTGCGACCATGGAGCCCGGGATAGCAAAGCCCAAGTGGAACCAGCTCTCCCGCAGATCTCCTTCCCTGACGCGACAGAGCAAATGCCCAAAGCCTTGCTGAGGAAGCAGCAGCGAAGTGGGGTTCAGGCCAAGCTGAAAACCTCTGCCAAAGCATAGCAGTCGCTGGGAAAAAAGAGTCGGTTCTCTGGGCTGCTGTTGCTGCTTGCTTGAGCCTAGTATTGGCAGCACGGTGGCAGAATCCCGCATAGAGCGAAAGCCTCTTTGCCTGGGCATCCCCTCTAGGAAAGCACAGCATTCTTGGGGAAAACAGAGTCGGTTCTGTGCGATGTAGATGCCGCTTGCCTGAACATGGTCTCCGAAGCACGCTGTAAGAAACCCGCATGGAGCGAAATCCTCTTGGCCCGGGAATCCCCTGTACTTGAGAGCGAAGCGTGGTTGTGACTGTGGAAACAGTCTTAACGAAAGGTCATGAAACAGGAGAGCATGCATTGCAACAATAGCGGGCAGGTGGCAAGACAAGTGTCACCCTCTCTGTTTGCTTAGAAATCAGAGTCTGTTCTGCGGGCTGCTCCTCCTGCTTGCCTAGGCCAAGTCTCAAGGTGGGAGATACCACCCTACAGGGAAAGCCTCTTTGCCCAGGCTCCTCCTCTGGGAAAGCACAGCATTCGTTGGGAAATCTGAGTCGCTTTGTGGGATGCTGCTGCTGCTTGCCTGAGCTAGTCTGCGCAGCACGGTGGAAGAAACCCGCATGGAGCGAAATTCTCTTGGCCCTAGCATCGCCCCTGCCTGCGAGAGAAGCGTGGATGCACATCTGGAAAGGGACTTAAGGATAGGGACACGGCTGTCACCGTGATCTCCGGGAGCAAGTCTGGGGAAGGAGCAGAACGCCTCCCCGGGAGAAGAGAAGGAGCTGTTGGCCTTGTCTAGAAACAGTCGCAAAGCAGGAGAGCCTGCCCTGGGAAGAACAGCGGGACGGTGGCATGACAAGCGTCACCCGCTCCCAATGCGTATAGACGGAAGCCTGGCTTTAGGAAGACAGGAAGGGACGGCTAGGGCAGGGGTGCATACGCCACTCTGAGGAAGGAGTCTGGGCAGAAGGCAGGCCTGTTCTGTGTGCGTCCTGTCCCAAGGGGAGAGCATCTCCGAGGCCATCTGTCCCTAGGGCAGACGTGGGCTTGCCACCAGGCGCCATAACCTGAACTCGCAGATACAGCTCCCTGGAAGAAAGGGCAGCCAGATACCATCTTCCTCCAAGAGGTGGCAGCGTTGGGGGTGGCAGCGGTGTGTCGGGGAAGAAGAGGGACAGTCCCCCACTGCTCCCCATCCAAGTGCACGGGCGCTGTGGAGGGTTCCTGTCGCCTCTCCTTTCCTATTGCAAAGGCCCTGGCGTAGTCCCCGAGTCCGCCTGAACTCCAGAGCAAAAAGCCAAGCCTTACTACGCCAGGAGATGGCAGTTGGCAGGGAGTGTCATCCTAGACCACGCAAGCTGCTGCAGGGTGGTGGCTGTTTCTGCAAGTTCAGACTGGCAGGGTGATCCCAGGGTGCGACCATGGAGCCCGGGACAAAAAAGCCCAAGAGGCACCAGCTCTCCCGCAGATCTCCTTCCCTGACGCGACAGAGCAAACGCCCAAAGCCTTGCTGAGGAAGCAGCAGCGAAGTGCGGTTCAGGCCAAGCTGAAAACCTCTGCGAAAGCATAGCAGTCGCTGGGAAAAAAAGGTCGGTTCTCTGGGCTACTGTTGCTGCTTGCTTGAGCCTAGTATTGGCAGCACGGTGGCAGAATCCCGCATAGAGCGAAAGCCTCTTTGCCTGGGCATACCCTCTAGGAAAGCACAGCATTCTTGGGGAAAACAGAGTCGGTTCTGTGCGATGCATATGTCGCTTGCCTGTACAGAGTCTCCGAAGCACGGTGAAAGAAACCCGCATGGAGCGAAATCCTCTTGGCCCGGGCATCCCCTCTACTTGAGAGAGAAGCGTGGTGGTGCCTGTGGAAACAGCCTTAACGAAAGGTCATGAAACAGGAGAGCATGCATTGCAACAATAGCGGACAGGTGGCAAGACAAGTGTCACCCTCTCCGTTTGCTTAGAAATCAGAGTCGGTTCTGCGGGCTGCTGCTCCTGCTTGCCTAGGCCAAGTCTCAAGGTGGGAGAAACCACCATACAGCGAAAGCCTCTTTGCCCAGGCTCCTCCTCTGGGAAAGCACAGCATTCGTTGGGAAATCTGAGTCGGTTTGTGGGATGCTGTTGCTACTTGCCTGAGCTAGTCTGCGCAGCACGGTGGAAGAAACCCGCATGGAGCGAAATTCTCTGGGTCCTAGCATCCCCACTGCCTGCGAGAGAAGCGTGGATGCACATCTGGAAAGGGCCTTAAGGATAGGGACACGGCTGACACCGTGTTCCCCGGGAGCAAGTCTGGGGAAGGAGCAGAACGCCTCCCCGGGAGAAGAGAATGAGCCGTTGGCCTTGTTGTCGGGAAACAGTCGCAAAGCAGGAGAGATTGCCCTGGGAAGAACAGTGGGACGGTGGCAAGACAAGCGTCACCCGCTCCCTGTGCGTAGAGACGGAAGCCTGGCTTTAGGAAGACACGAGGGGATGGCTAGGGCAGACGCGCATACTCTGCTCTGAGGAAGGAGTCTGGGCAGAAGGAAGGCCTGTTCTGTGTGCCTTTTGTCCCAAGGGGACAGCATCTCCAAGGCCACCTGTCCCTAGGCAAGATGTGGGCATGCCACCAGGCGCCATAACCTGAACTCGCAGATACAGCTCCCTGGAAGAAAGGGGAGCCAGATGACATCTTCCTCCAAGAGGTGGCAGCTTTGGGGGAGGAAGGGGGTGTGTCGTGGAAGAAGAGGGGACAGTCCCCCACAGCTCCCCATCCCAGTGCATGGGCGCTGTGCAGGGTTCCTGTCGCTTCTCCTTTCCTATGTGGAAGGCGCTGGCCTAGTCCCCAAGTCCGCCTGAACTCGAGAGCAAAAAGCCAAGCCTTACTACGCCAGAAGAAGGCAGTTGGCAGGGATTGTCATCCTAGACCACGCACGCTGCTGCAGGGTGGTGGCTGTGTCTGCGAGGTTCAGCCTGGCACGGTGATCCCAGGGTGCGACCATGGAGCCCGGGATAGAAAAGCCCAAGTGGAACCAGCTCTCCCGCAGATCTCCTTCCCTGACGCGACAGAGCAAACGCCCAAAGCCTTGCTGAGGAAGCAGCAGCGAAGTGCGGTTCAGGCCAAGCTGAAAACCTCTGCCAAAGCATAGCAGTCGCTGGGAAAAAAGAGTCGGTTCTCTGGGCTGCTGTTGCTGCTTGCTTGAGCCTAGTATTGGCAGCACGGTGGCAGAATCCCGTATAGAGCGAAAGCCTCTTTGCCTGGGCATCCCCTCTAGGAAAGCACAGCATTCTTGGGGAAAACAGAGTCGGTTCTGTGCGATGCAGATGCCGCTTGCCTGAACATGGTCTCCGAAGCACGCTGTAAGAAACACGCATGGAGCGAAATCCTCTTGGCCCGGGCATCCCCTGTACTTGAGAGCGAAGCGTGGTTGTGACTGTGGAAACAGTCTTAACGAAAGGTCATGAAACAGGAGAGCATGCATTGCAACAATAGCGGGCAGGTGGCAAGACAAGTGTCACCCTCTCCGTTTGCTTAGAAATCAGAGTCTGTTCTGCGGGCTGCTGCTCCTGTTTGCCTAGGCCAAGTCTCAAGGTGGGAGATACCACCCTACAGGGAAAGCCTCTTTGCCCATGCTCCTCCTCTGGGAAAGCACAGCATTCGTTGGGAAATCTGAGTCGCTTTGTGGGATGCTGCTGCTGCTTGCCTGAGCTAGTCTGCGCAGCACGGTGGAAGAAACCCGCATGGAGCGAAATTCTCTTGGCCCTAGCATCGCCACTGCCTGCGAGAGAAGCGTGGATGCACCTCTGGAAAGGGACTTAAGGATAGGGACACGGCTGTCACCGTGATCTCCGGGAGCAAGTCTGGGGAAGGAGCAGAACGCCTCCCCGGGAGAAAGGAAGGAGCTGTTGGCATTGTCCATAAACATTCGCAAAGCAGGAGAGCCTGCCCAGGGAAGAACAGCGGAACGGTGGCATGACAAGCGTCACCCGCTCCCAATGCGTATAGACGGAAGCCTGGCTTTAGGAAGACAGGAGGGGACGGCTAGGGCAGGCGCGCATACGCCACTCTGAGGAAGGAGTCTGGGCAGAAGGCAGGCCTGTTCTGTATGCCTCCTGTCCCAAGGGGAGAGCATCTCCGAGGCCACCTGTCCCTAGGGCAGACGTGGGCTTGCCACCAGGCGCCATAACCTGAACTCGCAGATACAGCTCCCTGGAAGAAAGGGCAGCCAGATACCATCTTCCTCCAAGAGGTGGCAGCATTGGGGCTGGCAGCGGTGTGTCGGGGAAGAAGAGGGGACAGTCCCCCACTGCTCCCCATCCAAGTGCACGGGCGCTGTGGAGGGTTCCTGTCGCCTCTCCTTTCCTATTGCAAAGGCACTGGCGTAGTCCCCGAGTCCGCCTGAACTCCAGAGCAAAAAGCCAAGCCTTACTACGCCAGGAGATGGCTGTTGGCAGGGAGTGTCATCCTAGACCACGCAAGCTGCTGCAGGGTGGTGGCTGTTTCTGCAAGTTCAGACTGGCAGGGTGATCCCAGGGTGCGACCATGGAGCCCGGGACAAAAAAGCCCAAGAGGCACCAGCTCTCCCGCAGATCTCCTTCCCTGACGCGACAGAGCAAACGCCCAAAGCCTTGCTGAGGAAGCAGCAGCGAAGTGCAGTTCAGGCCAAGCTGAAAACCTCTGCGAAAGCATAGCAGTCGCTGGGAAAAAAAGGTCGGTTCTCTGGGCTACTGTTGCTGCTTGCTTGAGCCTAGTATTGGCAGCACGGTGGCAGAATCCCGCATAGAGCGAAAGCCTCCTTGCCTGGGCATACCCTCTAGGAAAGCACAGCATTCTTGGGGAAAACAGAGTCGGTTCTGTGCGATGCATATGTCGCTTGCCTGTACAGAGTCTCCGAAGCACGGTGAAAGAAACCCGCATGGAGCGAAATCCTCTTGGCCCGGGCATCCCCTCTACTTGAGAGAGAAGCGTGGTGGTGCCTGTGGAAACAGCCTTAACGAAAGGTCATGAAACAGGAGAGCATGCATTGCAACAATAGCGGACAGGTGGCAAGACAAGTGTCACCCTCTCCGTTTGCTTAGAAAGCAGAGTCGGTTCTGCGGGCTGCTGCTCCTGCTTGCCTAGGCCAAGTCTCAAGGTGGGAGAAACCACCATACAGCGAAAGCCTCTTTGCCCAGGCTCCTCCTCTGGGAAAGCACAGCATTCGTTGGGAAATCTGAGTCGTTTTGTGGGATGCTGTTGCTACTTGCCTGAGCTTGTCTGCGCAGCACGGTGGAAGAAACCCGCATGGAGCGAAATTCTCTGGGTCCTAGCTTCCCCACTGCCTGCGAGAGAAGCGTGGATGCACATCTGGAAAGGGCCTTAAGGATAGGGACACGGCTGACACCGTGTTCCCCGGGAGAAAGTCTGGGAAAGGAGCAGAACGCCTCCCCGGGAGAAGAGAAGGAGCCGTTGGCCTTGTTGTCGGGAAACAGTCGCAAAGCAGGAGAGATTGCTCTGGGAAGAACAGTGGGACGGTGGCAAGACAAGCGTCACCCGCTCCCTGTGCGTAGAGACGGAAGCCTGGCTTTAGGAAGACACGAGGGGATGGCTAGGGCAGACGCGCATACTCTGCTCTGAGGAAGGAGTCTGGGCAGAAGGAAGGCCTGTTCTGTGTGCCTTTTGTCCCAAGGGGACAGCATCTCCAAGGCCACCTGTCCCTAGGCAAGATGTGGGCATGCCACCAGGCGCCATAACCTGAACTCGCAGATACAGCTCCCTGGAAGAAAGGGGAGCCAGATGACATCTTCCTCCAAGAGGTGGCAGCTTTGGGGGAGGAAGGGGGTGTGTCGTGGAAGAAGAGGGGACAGTCCCCCACAGCTCCCCATCCCAGTGCACGGGCGCTGTGCAGGGTTCCTGTCGCTTCTCCTTTCCTATGTGGAAGGCGCTGGCCTACTCCCCAAGTCCGCCTGAACTCGACAGCAAAAAGCCAAACCTTACTACGCCAGAAGAAGGCAGTTGGCAGGGATTGTCATCCTAGACCACGCACGCTGCTGCAGGGTGGTGGCTGTGTCTGCGAGGTTCAGCCTGGCACGGTGATCCCAGGGTGCGACCATGGAGCCCGGGATAGCAAAGCCCAAGTGGAACCAGCTCTCCCGCAGATCTCCTTCCCTGACGCGACAGAGCGAACGCCCAAAGCCTTGCTGAGGAAGCAGCAGCGAAGTGCGGTTCAGGCCAAGCTGAAAACCTCTGCCAAAGCATAGCAGTCGCTGGGAAAAAAGAGTCGGTTCTCTGGGCTGCTGTTGCTGCTTGCTTGAGCCTAGTATTGGCAGCACGGTGGCAGAATCCCGCATAGAGCGAAAGCCTCTTTGCCTGGGCATCCCCTCTAAGAAAGCACAGCATTCTTGGGGAAAACAGAGTCGGTTCTGTGCGATGCAGATGCCGCTTGCCTGAACATGGTCTCCGAAGCACGCTGTAAGAAACCCGCATGGAGCGAAATCCTCTTGGCCCGGGCATCCCCTGTACTTGAGAGCGAAGCGTGGTTGTGACTGTGGAAACAGTCTTAACGAAAGGTCATGAAACAGGAGAGCATGCATTGCAACAATAGCGGGCAGGTGGCAAGACAAGTGTCACCCTCTCTGTTTGCTTAGAAATCAGAGTCTGTTCTGCGGGCTGCTCCTCCTGCTTGCCTAGGCCAAGTCTCAAGGTGGGAGATACCACCCTACAGGGAAAGCCTCTTTGCCTAGGCTCCTCCTCTGGGAAAGCACAGCATTCGTTGGGAAATCTGAGTCGCTTTGTGGGATGCTGCTGCTGCTTGCCTGAGCTAGTCTGCGCAGCACGGTGGAAGAAACCCGCATGGAGCGAAATTCTCTTGGCCCTAGCATCGCCCCTGCCTGCGAGAGAAGCGTGGATGCACATCTGGAAAGGGACTTAAGGATAGGGACACGGCTGTCACCGTGATCTTCGGGAGCAAGTCTGGGGAAGGAGCAGAACGCCTCCCCGGGAGAAGAGAAGGAGCTGTTGGCCTTGTCCAGAAACAGTCGCAAAGCAGGAGAGCCTGCCCTGGGAAGAACAGCGGGACGGTGGCATGACAAGCGTCACCCGCTCCCAATGCGTATAGACGGAAGCCTGGCTTTAGGAAGACAGGAGGGGACGGCTAGGGCAGGGGTGCATACGCCACTCTGAGGAAGGAGTCTGGGCAGAAGGCAGGCCTGTTCTGTGTGCGTCCTGTCCCAAGGGGAGAGCATCTCCGAGGCCATCTGTCCCTAGGGCAGACGTGGGCTTGCCACCAGGCGCCATAACCTGAACTCGCAGATACAGCTCCCTGGAAGAAAGGGCAGCCAGATACCATCTTCCTCCAAGAGGTGGCAGCGTTGGGGGTGGCAGCGGTGTGTCGGGGAAGAAGACGGGACAGTCCCCCACTGCTCCCCATCCAAGTGCACGGGCGCTATGGAGGGTTCCTGTCGCCTCTCCTTTCCTATTGCAAAGGCCCTGGCGTAGTCCCCGAGTCCGCCTGAACTCCAGAGCAAAAAGCCAAGCCTTACTACGCCAGGAGATGGCAGTTGGCAGGGAGTGTCATCCTAGACCACGCAAGCTGCTGCAGGGTGGTGGCTGTTTCTGCAAGTTCAGACTGGCAGGGTGATCCCAGGGTGCGACCATGGAGCCCGGGATAGCAAAGCCCAAGAGGCACCAGCTCTCCCGCAGATCTCCTTCCCTGACGCGACAGAGCAAACGCCCAAAGCCTTGCTGAGGAAGCAGCAGCGAAGTGCGGTTCAGGCCAAGCTGAAAACCTCTGCGAAAGCATAGCAGTCGCTGGGAAAAAAGAGTCGGTTCTCTGGGCTACTGTTGCTGCTTGCTTGAGCCTAGTATTGGCTGCACGGTGGCAGAATCCCGCATAGAGCGAAAGCCTCCTTGCCTGGGCATCCCCTGTAGGAAAGCACAGCATTCTTGGGGAAAACAGAGTCGGTTCTGTGCGATGCATATGTCGCTTGCCTGTACAGAGTCTCCGAAGCACGGTGAAAGAAACCCGCATGGAGCGAAATCCTCTTGGCCCGGGCATCCCCTCTACTTGAGAGCGAAGCGTGGTGGTGCCTGTGGAAACAGCCTTAACGAAAGGTCATGAAACAGGAGAGCATGCATTGCAACAATAGCGGACAGGTGGCAACACAAGTGTCACACTCTCCGTTTGCTTAGAAATTAGAGTCGGTTCTGCGGGCTGCTGTTCCTGCTTGCCTAGGCCTAGTCTCAAGGTGGGAGAAACCACCATACAGCGAAAGCCTCTTTGCCCAGGCTCCTCCTCTGGGAAAGCACAGCATTCGTTGGGAAATCTGAGTCGGTTTGTGGGATGCTGTTGCTACTTGCCTGAGCTAGTCTGCGCAGCACGGTGGAAGAAACCCGCATGGAGCGAAATTCTCTGGGTCCTAGCATCCCCACTGCCTGCGAGAGAAGCGTGGATGCACATCTGGAAAGGGCCTTAAGGATAGGGACACGGCTGACACCGTGTTCCCCGGGAGCAAGTCTGGGGAAGGAGCAGAACGCCTCCCCGGGAGAAGAGAAGGAGCCGTTGGCCTTGTTGTCGGGAAAGAGTCGCAAAGCAGGAGAGATTGCCCTGGGAAGAACAGTGGGACGGTGGCAAGACAAGCGTCACCCGCTCCCTGTGCGTAGAGACGGAAGCCTGGCTTTAGGAAGACACGAGGGGATGGCTAGGGCAGACGCGCATACTCTGCTCTGAGGAAGGAGTCTGGGCAGAAGGAAGGCCTGTTCTGTGTGCCTTTTGTCCCAAGGGGACAGCATCTCCAAGGCCACCTGTCCCTAGGCAAGATGTGGGCATGCCACCAGGCGCCATAACCTGAACTCGCAGATACAGCTCCCTGGAAGAAAGGGGAGCCAGATGACATCTTCCTCCAAGAGGTGGCAGCTTTGGGGGAGGAAGGGGGTGTGTCGTGGAAGAAGAGGGGACAGTCCCCCACAGCTCCCCATCCCAGTGCACGGGCGCTGTGCAGGGTTCCTGTCGCTTCTCCTTTCCTATGTGGAAGGCGCTGGCCTAGTCCCCAAGTGCGCCTGAACTCGACAGCAAAAAGCCAAGCCTTACTACGCCAGAAGAAGGCAGTTGGCAGGGATTGTCATCCTAGACCACGCACGCTGCTGCAGGGTGGTGGCTGTGTCTGCGAGGTTCAGCCTGGCACGGTGATCCCAGGGTGCGACCATGGAGCCCGGGATAGCAAAGCCCAAGTGGAACCAGCTCTCCCGCAGATCTCCTTCCCTGACGCGACAGAGCAAATGCCCAAAGCCTTGCTGAGGAAGCAGCAGCGAAGTGCGGTTCAGGCCAAGCTGAAAACCTCTGCGAAAGCATAGCAGTCGCTGGGAAAAAAGAGTCGGTTCTCTGGGCTGCGGTTGCTGCTTGCTTGAGCCTAATATTGGCAGCACGGTGGCAGAATCCCGCATAGAGCGAAAGCCTCTTTGCCTGGGCATCCCCTCTAGGAAAGCACAGCATTCTTGGGGAAAACAGAGTCGGTTCTGTGCGATGCAGATGCCGCTTGCCTGAACATGGTCTCCGAAGCACGCTGTAAGAAACCCGCATGGAGCGAAATCCTCTTGGCCCGGGCATCCCCTCTACTTGAGAGAGAAGCGTGGTTGTGCCTGTGGAAACAGCCTTAACGAAAGGTCATGAAACAGGAGAGCATGCATTGCAACAATAGCGGACAGGTGGCAAGACAAGTGTCACCCTCTCCGTTTGCTTAGAAATCAGAGTCGGTTCTGCGGGCTGCTGCTCCTGCTTGCCTAGGCCAAGTCTCAAGGTGGGAGAACCCACCATACAGCGAAAGCCTCTTTGCCCAAGCTCCTCCTCTGGGAAAGCACAGCATTCGTTGGGAAATCTGAGTCGCTTTGTGGGATGCTGTTGCTACTTGACTGAGCTAGTCTGCGCAGCACGGTGGAAGAAACCCGCATGGAGCGAAATTCTCTGGGTCCTAGCATCCCCACTGCCTGCGAGAGAAGCGTGGATGCACATCTGGAAAGGGCCTTAAGGATAGGGACACGGCTGACACCGTGTTCCCCGGAAGCAAGTCTGGGGAAGGAGCAGAACGCCTCCCCGGGAGAAGAGAAGGAGCCGTTGGCCTTGTTGTCGGGAAACAGTCGCAAAGCAGGAGAGATTGCCCTGGGAAGAACAGTGGGACGGTGGCAAGACAAGCGTCACCCGCTCCCTGTGCGTAGAGACGGAAGCCTGGCTTTAGGAAGACACGAGGGGATGGCTAGGGCAGACGCGCATACTCTGCTCTGAGGAAGGAGTCTGGGCAGAAGGAAGGCCTGTTCTGTGTGCCTTTTGTCCCAAGGGGACAGCATCTCCAAGGCCACCTGTCCCTAGGCAAGATGTGGGCATGCCACCAGGCGCCATAACCTGAACTCGCAGATACAGCTCCCTGGAAGAAAGGGGAGCCAGATGACATCTTCCTCCAAGAGGTGGCAGCTTTGGGGGAGGAAGGGGGTGTGTCGTGGAAGAAGAGGGGACAGTCCCCCACAGCTCCCCATCCCAGTGCACGGGCGCTGTGCAGGGTTCCTGTCGCTTCTCCTTTCCTATGTGGAAGGCGCTGGCCTAGTCCCCAAGTCCGCCTGAACTCGAGAGCAAAAAGCCAAGCCTTACTACGCCAGAAGAAGGCAGTTGGCAGGGATTGTCATCCTAGACCACGCACGCTGCTGCAGGGTGGTGGCTGTGTCTGCGAGGTTCAGCCTGGCACGGTGATCCCAGGGTGCGACCATGGAGCCCGGGATAGCAAAGCCCAAGTGGAACCAGCTCTCCCGCAGATCTCCTTCCCTGACGCGACAGAGCAAACGCCCAAAGACTTGCTGAGGAAGCAGCAGCGAAGTGCGGTTCAGGCCAAGCTGAAAACCTCTGCGAAAGCATAGCAGTCGCTGGGAAAAAAGTGTCGGTTCTCTGGGCTGCGGTTGCTGCTTGCTTGAGCCTAATATTGGCAGCACGGTGGCAGAATCCCGCATAGAGCGAAAGCCTCTTTGCCTGGGCATCCCCTCTAGGAAAGCACAGCATTCTTGGGGAAAACAGAGTCGGTTCTGTGCGATGCAGATGCCGCTTGCCTGAACATGGTCTCCGAAGCACGCTGTAAGAAACCCGCATGGAGCGAAATCCTCTTGGCCCGGGCATCCCCTGTACTTGAGAGCGAAGCGTGGTTGTGACTGTGGAAACAGTCTTAACGAAAGGTCATGAAACAGGAGAGCATGCATTGCAACAATAGCGGGCAGGTGGCAAGAAAAGTGTCACCCTCTCCGTTTCATTAGAAATCAGAGTCTGTTCTGCGGGCTGCTGCTCCTGCTTGCCTAGGCCAAGTCTCAAGGTGGGAGATACCACCCTACAGGGAAAGCCTCTTTGCCCATGCTCCTCCTCTGGGAAAGCACAGCATTCGTTGGGAAATCTGAGTCGCTTTGTGGGATGCTGCTGCTGCTTGCCTGAGCTAGTCTGCGCAGCACGGTGGAAGAAACCCGCATGGAGCGAAATTCTCTTGGCCCTAGCATTGCCACTGCCTGCGAGAGAAGCGTGGATGCACCTCTGGAAAGGGACTTAAGGATAGGGACACGGCTGTCACCGTGATCTCCGGGAGCAAGTCTGGGGAAGGAGCAGAACGCCTCCCCGGGAGAAGAGAAGGAGCTGTTGGCCTTGTCCAGAAACAGTCGCAAAGCAGGAGAGCCGGCCCTGGGAAGAACAGCGGGACGGTGGCATGACAAGCGTCACCCGCTCCCAATGCGTATAGACGGAAGCCTGGCTTTAGGAAGACAGGAGGGGACGGCTAGGGCAGGCGCGCATACGCCACTCTGAGGAAGGAGTCTGGGCAGAAGGCAGGCCTGTTCTGTGTGCCTCCTGTCCCAAGGGGAGAGCATCTCCGAGGCCACCTGTCCCTAGGGCAGACGTGGGCTTGCCACCAGGCGCCATAACCTGAACTCGCAGATACAGCTCCCTGGAAGAAAGGGCAGCCAGATACCATCTTCCTCCAAGAGGTGGCAGCGTTGGGGGTGGCAGCGGTGTGTCGGGGAAGAAGAGGGACAGTCCCCCACTGCTCCCCATCCAAGTGCACGGGCGCTGTGGAGGGTTCCTGTCGCCTCTCCTTTCCTATTGCAAAGTCACTGGCGTAGTCCCCGAGTCCGCCTGAACTCCAGAGCAAAAAGCCAAGCCTTACTACGCCAGGAGATGGCAGTTGGCAGGGAGTGTCATCCTAGACCACGCAAGCTGCTGCAGGGTGGTGGCTGTTTCTGCAAGTTCAGACTGGCAGGGTGATCCCAGGGTGCGACCATGGAGCCCGGGACAAAAAAGCCCAAGAGGCACCAGCTCTCCCGCAGATCTCCTTCCCTGACGCGACAGAGCAAACGCCCAAAGCCTTGCTGAGGAAGCAGCAGCGAAGTGCGGTTCAGGCCAAGCTGAAAACCTCTGCGAAAGCATAGCAGTCGCTGGGAAAAAAAGGTCGGTTCTCTGGGCTACTGTTGCTGCTTGCTTGAGCCTAGTATTGGCAGCACGGTGGCAGAATCCCGCATAGAGCGAAAGCCTCTTTGCCTGGGCATACCCTCTAGGAAAGCACAGCATTCTTGGGGAAAACAGAGTCGGTTCTGTGCGATGCATATGTCGCTTGCCTGTACAGAGTCTCCGAAGCACGGTGAAAGAAACCCGCATGGAGCGAAATCCTCTTGGCCCGGGCATCCCCTCTACTTGAGAGAGAAGCGTGGTTGTGCCTGTGGAAACAGCCTTAACGAAAGGTCATGAAACAGGAGAGCATGCATTGCAACAATAGCGGACAGGTGGCAAGACAAGTGTCACCCTCTCCGTTTGCTTAGAAAGCAGAGTCGGTTCTGCAGGCTGCTGCTCCTGCTTGCCTAGGCCAAGTCTCAAGGTGGGAGAAACCACCATACAGCGAAAGCCTCTTTGCCCAGGCTCCTCCTCTGGGAAAGCACAGCATTCGTTGGGAAATCTGAGTCGCTTTGTGGGATGCTGTTGCTACTTGCCTGAGCTAGTCTGCGCAGCACGGTGGAAGAAACCCGCATGGAGCGAAATTCTCTGGGTCCTAGCATCCCCACTGCCTGCGAGAGAAGCGTGGATGCACATCTGGAAAGGGCCTTAAGGATAGGGACACGGCTGACACCGTGTTCCCCGGGAGAAAGTCTGGGGAAGGAGCAGAACGCTTCCCCGGGAGAAGAGAAGGAGCCGTTGGCCTTGTTGTCGGGAAACAGTCGCAAAGCAGGAGAGATTGCCCTGGGAAGAACAGTGGGACGGTGGCAAGACAAGCGTCACCCGCTCCCTGTGCGTAGAGACGGAAGCCTGGCTTTAGGAAGACACGAGGGGATGGCTAGGGCAGACGCGCATACTCTGCTCTGAGGAAGGAGTCTGGGCAGAAGGAAGGCCTGTTCTGTGTGCCTTTTGTCCCAAGGGGACAGCATCTCCAAGGCCACCTGTCCCTAGGCAAGATGTGGGCATGCCACCAGGCGCCATAACCTGAACTCGCAGATACAGCTCCCTGGAAGAAAGGGGAGCCAGATGACATCTTCCTCCAAGAGGTGGCAGCTTTGGGGGAGGAAGGGGGTGTGTCGTGGAAGAAGAGGGGACAGTCCCCCACAGCTCCCCATCCCAGTGCACGGGCGCTGTGCAGGGTTCCTGTCGCTTCTCCTTTCCTATGTGGAAGGCGCTGGCCTAGTCCCCAAGTCCGCCTGAACTCGACAGAAAAAAGCCAAACCTTACTACGCCAGAAGAAGGCAGTTGGCAGGGATTGTCATCCTAGACCACGCACGCAGCTGCAGGGTGGTGGCTGTGTCTGCGAGGTTCAGCCTGGCACGGTGATCCCAGGGTGCGACCATGGAGCCCGGGAGAGCAAAGCCCAAGTGGAACCAGCTCTCCCGCAGATCTCCTTCCCTGACGCGACAGAGCGAACGCCCAAAGCCTTGCTGAGGAAGCAGCAGCGAAGTGCGGTTCAGGCCAAGCTGAAAACCTCTGCGAAAGCATAGCAGTCGCTGGGAAAAAAGTGTCGGTTCTCTGGGCTGCGGTTGCTGCTTGCTTGAGCCTAATATTGGCAGCACGGTGGCAGAATCCCGCATAGAGCGAAAGCCTCTTTGCCTGGGCATCCCCTCTAGGAAAGCACAGCATTCTTGGGGAAAACAGAGTCGGTTCTGTGCGATGCAGATGCCGCTTGCCTGAACATGGTCTCCGAAGCACGCTGTAAGAAACCCGCATGGAGCGAAATCCTCTTGGCCCGGGCATCCCCTGTACTTGAGAGCGAAGCGTGGTTGTGACTGTGGAAACAGTCTTAACGAAAGGTCATGAAACAGGAGAGCATGCATTGCAACAATAGCGGGCAGGTGGCAAGAAAAGTGTCACCCTCTCCGTTTCATTAGAAATCAGAGTCTGTTCTGCGGGCTGCTGCTCCTGCTTGCCTAGGCCAAGTCTCAAGGTGGGAGATACCACCCTACAGGGAAAGCCTCTTTGCCCATGCTCCTCCTCTGGGAAAGCACAGCATTCGTTGGGAAATCTGAGTCGCTTTGTGGGATGCTGCTGCTGCTTGCCTGAGCTAGTCTGCGCAGCACGGTGGAAGAAACCCGCATGGAGCGAAATTCTCTTGGCCCTAGCATTGCCACTGCCTGCGAGAGAAGCGTGGATGCACCTCTGGAAAGGGACTTAAGGATAGGGACACGGCTGTCACCGTGATCTCCGGGAGCAAGTCTGGGGAAGGAGCAGAACGCCTCCCCGGGAGAAGAGAAGGAGCTGTTGGCCTTGTCCAGAAACAGTCGCAAAGCAGGAGAGCCGGCCCTGGGAAGAACAGCGGGACGGTGGCATGACAAGCGTCACCCGCTCCCAATGCGTATAGACGGAAGCCTGGCTTTAGGAAGACAGGAGGGGACGGCTAGGGCAGGCGCGCATACGCCACTCTGAGGAAGGAGTCTGGGCAGAAGGCAGGCCTGTTCTGTGTGCCTCCTGTCCCAAGGGGAGAGCATCTCCGAGGCCACCTGTCCCTAGGGCAGACGTGGGCTTGCCACCAGGCGCCATAACCTGAACTCGCAGATACAGCTCCCTGGAAGAAAGGGCAGCCAGATACCATCTTCCTCCAAGAGGTGGCAGCGTTGGGGGTGGCAGCGGTGTGTCGGGGAAGAAGAGGGACAGTCCCCCACTGCTCCCCATCCAAGTGCACGGGCGCTGTGGAGGGTTCCTGTCGCCTCTCCTTTCCTATTGCAAAGTCACTGGCGTAGTCCCCGAGTCCGCCTGAACTCCAGAGCAAAAAGCCAAGCCTTACTACGCCAGGAGATGGCAGTTGGCAGGGAGTGTCATCCTAGACCACGCAAGCTGCTGCAGGGTGGTGGCTGTTTCTGCAAGTTCAGACTGGCAGGGTGATCCCAGGGTGCGACCATGGAGCCCGGGACAAAAAAGCCCAAGAGGCACCAGCTCTCCCGCAGATCTCCTTCCCTGACGCGACAGAGCAAACGCCCAAAGCCTTGCTGAGGAAGCAGCAGCGAAGTGCGGTTCAGGCCAAGCTGAAAACCTCTGCGAAAGCATAGCAGTCGCTGGGAAAAAAAGGTCGGTTCTCTGGGCTACTGTTGCTGCTTGCTTGAGCCTAGTATTGGCAGCACGGTGGCAGAATCCCACATAGAGCGAAAGCCTCTTTGCCTGGGCATACCCTCTAGGAAAGCACAGCATTCTTGGGGAAAACAGAGTCGGTTCTGTGCGATGCATATGTCGCTTGCCTGTACAGAGTCTCCGAAGCACGGTGAAAGAAACCCGCATGGAGCGAAATCCTCTTGGCCCGGGCATCCCCTCTACTTGAGAGAGAAGCGTGGTTGTGCCTGTGGAAACAGCCTTAACGAAAGGTCATGAAACAGGAGAGCATGCATTGCAACAATAGCGGACAGGTGGCAAGACAAGTGTCACCCTCTCCGTTTGCTTAGAAAGCAGAGTCGGTTCTGCAGGCTGCTGCTCCTGCTTGCCTAGGCCAAGTCTCAAGGTGGGAGAAACCACCATACAGCGAAAGCCTCTTTGCCCAGGCTCCTCCTCTGGGAAAGCACAGCATTCGTTGGGAAATCTGAGTCGCTTTGTGGGATGCTGTTGCTACTTGCCTGAGCTAGTCTGCGCAGCACGGTGGAAGAAACCCGCATGGAGCGAAATTCTCTGGGTCCTAGCATCCCCACTGCCTGCGAGAGAAGCGTGGATGCACATCTGGAAAGGGCCTTAAGGATAGGGACACGGCTGACACCGTGTTCCCCGGGAGAAAGTCTGGGGAAGGAGCAGAACGCTTCCCCGGGAGAAGAGAAGGAGCCGTTGGCCTTGTTGTCGGGAAACAGTCGTAAAGCAGGAGAGATTGCCCTGGGAAGAACAGTGGGACGGTGGCAAGACAAGCGTCACCCGCTCCCTGTGCGTAGAGACGGAAGCCTGGCTTTAGGAAGACACGAGGGGATGGCTAGGGCAGACGCGCATACTCTGCTCTGAGGAAGGAGTCTGGGCAGAAGGAAGGCCTGTTCTGTGTGCCTTTTGTCCCAAGGGGACAGCATCTCCAAGGCCACCTGTCCCTAGGCAAGATGTGGGCATGCCACCAGGCGCCATAACCTGAACTCGCAGATACAGCTCCCTGGAAGAAAGGGGAGCCAGATGACATCTTCCTCCAAGAGGTGGCAGCTTTGGGGGAGGAAGGGGGTGTGTCGTGGAAGAAGAGGGGACAGTCCCCCACAGCTCCCCATCCCAGTGCACGGGCGCTGTGCAGGGTTCCTGTCGCTTCTCCTTTCCTATGTGGAAGGCGCTGGCCTAGTCCCCAAGTCCGCCTGAACTCGACAGAAAAAAGCCAAACCTTACTACGCCAGAAGAAGGCAGTTGGCAGGGATTGTCATCCTAGACCACGCACGCAGCTGCAGGGTGGTGGCTGTGTCTGCGAGGTTCAGCCTGGCACGGTGATCCCAGGGTGCGACCATGGAGCCCGGGAGAGCAAAGCCCAAGTGGAACCAGCTCTCCCGCAGATCTCCTTCCCTGACGCGACAGAGCGAACGCCCAAAGCCTTGCTGAGGAAGCAGCAGCGAAGTGCGGTTCAGGCCAAGCTGAAAACCTCTGCCAAAGCATAGCAGTCGCTGGGAAAAAAGAGTCGGTTCTCTGGGCTGCTGTTGCTGCTTGCTTGAGCCTAGTATTGGCAGCACGGTGGCAGAATCCCGCATAGAGCGAAAGCCTCTTTGCCTGGGCATCCCCTCTAAGAAAGCACAGCATTCTTGGGGAAAACAGAGTCGGTTCTGTGCGATGCAGATGCCGCTTGCCTGAACATGGTCTCCGAAGCACGCTGTAAGAAACCCGCATGGAGCGAAATCCTCTTGGCCCGGGCATCCCCTGTACTTGAGAGCGAAGCGTGGTTGTGACTGTGGAAACAGTCTTAACGAAAGGTCATGAAACAGGAGAGCATGCATTGCAACAATAGCGGGCAGGTGGCAAGACAAGTGTCACCCTCTCCGTTTCATTAGAAATCAGAGTCTGTTCTGCGGGCTGCTCCTCCTGCTTGCCTAGGCCAAGTCTCAAGGTGGGAGATACCACCCTACAGGGAAAGCCTCTTTGCCTAGGCTCCTCCTCTGGGAAAGCACAGCATTCGTTGGGAAATCTGAGTCGCTTTGTGGGATGCTGCTGCTGCTTGCCTGAGCTAGTCTGCGCAGCACGGTGGAAGAAACCCGCATGGAGCGAAATTCTCTTGGCCCTAGCATCGCCCCTGCCTGCGAGAGAAGCGTGGATGCACATCTGGAAAGGGACTTAAGGATAGGGACACGGCTGTCACCGTGATCTTCGGGAGCAAGTCTGGGGAAGGAGCAGAACGCCTCCCCGGGAGAAGAGAAGGAGCTGCTGGCCTTGTCCAGAAACAGTCGCAAAGCAGGAGAGCCGGCCCTGGGAAGAACAGCGGGACGGTGGCATGACAAGCGTCACCCGCTCCCAATGCGTATAGACGGAAGCCTGGCTTTAGGAAGACAGGAGGGGACGGCTAGGGCAGGCGCGCATACGCCACTCTGAGGAAGGAGTCTGGGCAGAAGGCAGGCCTGTTCTGTGTGCCTCCTGTCCCAAGGGGAGAGCATCTCCGAGGCCACCTGTCCCTAGGGCAGACGTGGGCTTGCCACCAGGCGCCATAACCTGAACTCGCAGATACAGCTCCCTGGAAGAAAGGGCAGCCAGATACCATCTTCCTCCAAGAGGTGGCAGCGTTGGGGGTGGCAGCGGTGTGTCGGGGAAGAAGAGGGACAGTCCCCCACTGCTCCCCATCCAAGTGCACGGGCGCTGTGGAGGGTTCCTGTCGCCTCTCCTTTCCTATTGCAAAGGCCCTGGCGTAGTCCCCGAGTCTGCCTGAACTCCAGAGCAAAAAGCCAAGCCTTACTACGCCAGGAGATGGCAGTTGGCAGGGAGTGTCATCCTAGACCACGCAAGCTGCTGCAGGGTGGTGGCTGTTTCTGCAAGTTCAGACTGGCAGGGTGATCCCAGGGTGCGACCATGGAGCCCGGGACAAAAAAGCCCAAGAGGCACCAGCTCTCCCGCAGATCTCCTTCCCTGACGCGACAGAGCAAACGCCCAAAGCCTTGCTGAGGAAGCAGCAGCGAAGTGCGGTTCAGGCCAAGCTGAAAACCTCTGCGAAAGCATAGCAGTCGCTGGGAAAAAAGAGTCGGTTCTCTGGGCTACTGTTGCTGCTTGCTTGAGCCTAGTATTGGCAGCACGGTGGCAGAATCCCGCATAGAGCGAAAGCCTCTTTGCCTGGGCATACCCTCTAGGAAAGCACAGCATTCTTGGGGAAAACAGAGTCGGTTCTGTGCGATGCATATGTCGATTGCCTGTACAGAGTCTCCGAAGCACGGTGAAAGAAACCCGCATGGAGCGAAATCCTCTTGGCCCGGGCATCCCCTCTACTTGAGAGAGAAGCGTGGTTGTGCCTGTGGAAACAGCCTTAACGAAAGGTCATGAAACAGGAGAGCATGCATTGCAACAATAGCGGACAGGTGGCAAGACAAGTGTCACCCTCTCCGTTTGCTTAGAAATCAGAGTCGGTTCTGCGGGCTGCTGCTCCTGCTTGCCTAGGCCAAGTCTCAAGGTGGGAGAAACCACCATACAGCGAAAGCCTCTTTGCCCAGGCTCCTCCTCTGGGAAAGCACAGCATTCGTTGGGAAATCTGAGTCGCTTTGTGGGATGCTGTTGCTACTTGACTGAGCTAGTCTGCGCAGCACGGTGGAAGAAACCCGCATGGAGCGAAATTCTCTGGGTCCTAGCATCCCCACTGCCTGCGAGAGAAGCGTGGATGCACATCTGGAAAGGGCCTTAAGGATAGGGACACGGCTGACACCGTGTTCCCCGGGAGCAAGTCTGGGGAAGGAGCAGAACGCCTCCCCGGGAGAAGAGAAGGAGCCGTTGGCCTTGTTGTCGGGAAACAGTCGCAAAGCAGGAGAGATTGCCCTGGGAAGAACAGTGGGACGGTGGCAAGACAAGCGTCACCCGCTCCCTGTGCGTAGAGACGGAAGCCTGGCTTTAGGAAGACACGAGGGGATGGCTAGGGCAGACGCGCATACTCTGCTCTGAGGAAGGAGTCTGGGCAGAAGGAAGGCCTGTTCTGTGTGCCTTTTGTCCCAAGGGGACAGCATCTCCAAGGCCACCTGTCCCTAGGCAAGATGTGGGCATGCCACCAGGCGCCATAACCTGAACTCGCAGATACAGCTCCCTGGAAGAAAGGGGAGCCAGATGACATCTTCCTCCAAGAGGTGGCAGCTTTGGGGGAGGAAGGGGGTGTGTCGTGGAAGAAGAGGGGACAGTCCCCCACAGCTCCCCATCCCAGTGCACGGGCGCTGTGCAGGGTTCCTGTCGCTTCTCCTTTCCTATGTGGAAGGCGCTGGCCTAGTCCCCAAGTCCGCCTGAACTCGAGAGCAAAAAGCCAAGCCTTACTACGCCAGAAGAAGGCAGTTGGCAGGGATTGTCATCCTAGACCACGCACGCTGCTGCAGGGTGGTGGCTGTGTCTGCGAGGTTCAGCCTGGCACGGTGATCCCAGGGTGCGACCATGGAGCCCGGGATAGAAAAGCCCAAGTGGAACCAGCTCTCCCGCAGATCTCCTTCCCTGACGCGACAGAGCAAACGCCCAAAGCATTGCTGAGGAAGCAGCAGCGAAGTGCGGTTCAGGCCAAGCTGAAAACCTCTGCCAAAGCATAGCAGTCGCTGGGAAAAAAGAGTCGGTTCTCTGGGCTGCTGTTGCTGCTTGCTTGAGCCTAGTATTGGCAGCACGGTGCCAGAATCCCGCATAGAGCGAAAGCCTCTTTGCCTGGGCATCCCCTCTAGGAAAGCACAGCATTCTTGGGGAAAACAGAGTCGGTTCTGTGCGATGCAGATGCCGCTTGCCTGAACATGGTCTCCGAAGCACGCTGTAAGAAACCCGCATGGAGCGAAATCCTCTTGGCCCGGGCATCCCCTGTACTTGAGAGCGAAGCGTGGTTGTGACTGTGGAAACAGTCTTAACGAAAGGTCATGAAACAGGAGAGCATGCATTGCAACAATAGCGGGCAGGTGGCAAGACAAGTGTCACCCTCTCCGTTTGCTTAGAAATCAGAGTCGGTTCTGCGGGCTGCTGCTCCTGCTTGCCTAGGCCAAGTCTCAAGGTGGGAGATACCACCCTACAGGGAAAGCCTCTTTGCCCATGCTCCTCCTCTGGGAAAGCACAGCATTCGTTGGGAAAACTGAGTCGCTTTGTGGGATGCTGCTGCTGCTTGCCTGAGCTAGTCTGCACAGCACGGTGGAAGAAACCCGCATGGAGCGAAATTCTCTTGTCCCTAGCATCGCCACTGCCTGCGAGAGAAGCGTGGATGCACCTCTGGAAAGGGACTTAAGGATAGGGACACGGCTGTCACCGTGATCTCCGGGAGCAAGTCTGGGGAAGGAGCAGAACGCCTCCCTGGGAGAAAGGAAGGAGCTGTTGGCCTTGTCCAGAAACAGTCGCAAAGCAGGAGAGCCTGCCCAGGGAAGAACAGCGGAACGGTGGCATGACAAGCGTCACCCGCTCCCAATGCGTATAGACGGAAGCCTGGCTTTAGGAAGACAGGAGGGGACGGCTAGGGCAGGCGCGCATACGCCACTCTGAGGAAGGAGTCTGGGCAGAAGGCAGGCCTGTTCTGTATGCCTCCTGTCCCAAGCGGAGAGCATCTCCCAGGCCACCTGTCCCTAGGGCAGACGTGGGCTTGCCACCAGGCGCCATAACCTGAACTCGCAGATACAGCTCCCTGGAAGAAAGGGCAGCCAGATACCATCTTCCTCCAAGAGGTGGCAGCGTTGGGGCTGGCAGCGGTGTGTCGGGGAAGAAGAGGGGACAGTCCCCCACTGCTCCCCATCCAAGTGCACGGGCGCTGTGGAGGGTTCCTGTCGCCTCTCCTTTCCTATTGCAAAGGCACTGGCGTAGTCCCCGAGTCCGCCTGAACTCCAGAGCAAAAAGCCAAGCCTTACTACGCCAGGAGATGGCAGTTGGCAGGGAGTGTCATCCTAGACCACGCAAGCTGCTGCAGGGTGGTGGCTGTTTCTGCAAGTTCAGACTGGCAGGGTGATCCCAGGGTGCGACCATGGAGCCCGGGACAAAAAAGCCCAAGAGGCACCAGCTCTCCCGCAGATCTCCTTCCCTGACGCGACAGAGCGAACGCCCAAAGCCTTGCTGAGGAAGCAGCAGCGAAGTGCGGTTCAGGCCATGCTGAAAACCTCTGCGAAAGCATAGCAGTCGCTGGGAAAAAAGAGTCGGTTCTCTGGGCTACTGTTGCTGCTTGCTTGAGCCTAGTATTGGCAGCACGGTGGCAGAATCCCGCATAGAGCGAAAGCCTCTTTGCCTGGGCATACCCTCTAGGAAAGCACAGCATTCTTGGGGAAAACAGAGTCGGTTCTGTGCGATTCATATGTCGCTTGCCTGTACAGAGTCTCCGAAGCACGGTGAAAGAAACCCGCATGGAGCGAAATCCTCTTGGCCCGGGCATCCCCTCTACTTGAGAGAGAAGCGTGGTTGTGCCTGTGGAAACAGCCTTAACGAAAGGTCATGAAACAGGAGAGCATGCATTGCAACAATAGCGGACAGGTGGCAAGACAAGTGTCACCCTCTCCGTTTGCTTAGAAAGCAGAGTCGGTTCTGCGGGCTGCTGCTCCTGCTTGCCTAGGCCAAGTCTCAAGGTGGGAGAAACCACCATACAGCGAAAGCCTCTTTGCCCAGGCTCCTCCTCTGGGAAAGCACAGCATTCGTTGGGAAATCTGAGTCGTTTTGTGGGATGCTGTTGCTACTTGCCTGAGCTAGTCTGCGCAGCACGGTGGAAGAAACCCGCATGGAGCGAAATTCTCTGGGTCCTAGCATCCCCACTGCCTGCGAGAGAAGCGTGGATGCACATCTGGAAAGGGCCTTAAGGATAGGGACACGGCTGACACCGTGTTCCCCGGGAGCAAGTCTGGGGAAGGAGCAGAACGCCTCCCCGGGAGAAGAGAAGGAGCCGTTGGCCTTGTTGTCGGGAAACAGTCGCAAAGCAGGAGAGATTGCCCTGGGAAGAACAGTGGGACGGTGGCAAGACAAGCGTCACCCGCTCCCTGTGCGTAGAGACGGAAGCCTGGCTTTAGGAAGACACGAGGGGATGGTTAGGGCAGACGCGCATACTCTGCTCTGAGGAAGGAGTCTGGGCAGAAGGAAGGCCTGTTCTGTGTGCCTTTTGTCCCAAGGGGACAGCATCTCCAAGGCCACCTGTCCCTAGGCAAGATGTGGGCATGCCACCAGGCGCCATAACCTGAACTCGCAGATACAGCTCCCTGGAAGAAAGGGGAGCCAGATGACATCTTCCTCCAAGAGGTGGCAGCTTTGGGGGAGGAAGGGGGTGTGTCGTGGAAGAAGAGGGGACAGTCCCCCACAGCTCCCCATCCCAGTGCACGGGCGCTGTGCAGGGTTCCTGTCGCTTCTCCTTTCCTATGTGGAAGGCGCTGGCCTAGTCCCCAAGTGCGCCTGAACTCGACAGCAAAAAGCCAAACCTTACTACGCCAGAAGAAGGCAGTTGGCAGGGATTGTCATCCTAGACCACGCACGCAGCTGCAGGGTGGTGGCTGTGTCTGCGAGGTTCAGCCTGGCACGGTGATCCCAGGGTGCGACCATGGAGCCCGGGATAGCAAAGCCCAAGTGGAACCAGCTCTCCCGCAGATCTCCTTCCCTGACGCGACAGAGCGAACGCCCAAAGCCTTGCTGAGGAAGCAGCAGCGAAGTGCGGTTCAGGCCAAGCTGAAAACCTCTGCCAAAGCATAGCAGTCGCTGGGAAAAAAGAGTCGGTTCTCTGGGCTGCTGTTGCTGCTTGCTTGAGCCTAGTATTGGCAGCACGGTGGCAGAATCCCGCATAGAGCGAAAGCCTCTTTGCCTGGGCATCCCCTCTAAGAAAGCACAGCATTCTTGGGGAAAACAGAGTCGGTTCTGTGCGATGCAGATGCCGCTTGCCTGAACATGGTCTCCGAGCACGCTGTAAGAAACCCGCATGGAGCGAAATCCTCTTGGCCCGGGCATCCCCTGTACTTGAGAGCGAAGCGTGGTTGTGACTGTGGAAACAGTCTTAACGAAAGGTCATGAAACAGGAGAGCATGCATTGCAACAATAGCGGGCAGGTGGCAAGACAAGTGTCACCCTCTCTGTTTGCTTAGAAATCAGAGTCTGTTCTGCGGGCTGCTCCTCCTGCTTGCCTAGGCCAAGTCTCAAGGTGGGAGATACCACCCTACAGGGAAAGCCTCTTTGCCCAGGCTCCTCCTCTGGGAAAGCACAGCATTTGTTGGGAAATCTGAGTCGCTTTGTGGGATGCTGCTGCTGCTTGCCTGAGCTAGTCTGCGCAGCACGGTGGAAGAAACCCGCATGGAGCGAAATTCTCTTGGCCCTAGCAACGCCCCTGCCTGCGAGAGAAGCGTGGATGCACATCTGGAAAGGGACTTAAGGATAGGGACACGGCTGTCACCGTGATTTCCGGGAGCAAGTCTGGGGAAGGAGCAGAACGCCTCCCCGGGAGAAGAGAAGGAGCTGTTGGCCTTGTCCAGAAACAGTCGCAAAGCAGGAGAGCCTGCCCTGGGAAGAACAGCGGGACGGTGGCATGACAAGCGTCACCCGCTCCCAATGCGTATAGACGGAAGCCTGGCTTTAGGAAGACAGGAGGGGACGGCTAGGGCAGGGGTGCATACGCCACTCTGAGGAAGGAGTCTGGGCAGAAGGCAGGCCTGTTCTGTGTGCGTCCTGTCCCAAGGGGAGAGCATCTCCGAGGCCATCTGTCCCTAGGGCAGACGTGGGCTTGCCACCAGGCGCCATAACCTGAACTCGCAGATACAGCTCCCTGGAAGAAAGGGCAGCCAGATACCATCTTCCTCCAAGAGGTGGCAGCGTGGGGGTGGCAGCGGTGTGTCGGGGAAGAAGACGGGACAGTCCCCCACTGCTCCCCATCCAAGTGCACGGGCGCTGTGGAGGGTTCCTGTCGCCTCTCCTTTCCTATTGCAAAGGCCCTGGCGTAGTCCCCGAGTCCGCCTGAACTCCAGAGCAAAAAGCCAAGCCTTACTACGCCAGGAGATGGCAGTTGGCAGGGAGTGTCATCCTAGACCACGCAAGCTGCTGCAGGGTGGTGGCTGTTTCTGCAAGTTCAGACTGGCAGGGTGATCCCAGGGTGCGACCATGGAGCCCGGGATAGCAAAGCCCAAGAGGCACCAGCTCTCCCGCAGATCTCCTTCCCTGACGCGACAGAGCAAACGCCCAAAGCCTTGCTGAGGAAGCAGCAGCGAAGTGCGGTTCAGGCCAAGCTGAAAACCTCTGCGAAAGCATAGCAGTCGCTGGGAAAAAAGAGTCGGTTCTCTGGGCTACTGTTGCTGCTTGCTTGAGCCTAGTATTGGCTGCACGGTGGCAGAATCCCGCATAGAGCGAAAGCCTCCTTGCCTGGGCATCCCCTGTAGGAAAGCACAGCATTCTTGGGGAAAACAGAGTCGGTTCTGTGCGATGCATATGTCGCTTGCCTGTACAGAGTCTCCGAAGCACGGTGAAAGAAACCCGCATGGAGCGAAATCCTCTTGGCCCGGGCATCCCCTCTACTTGAGAGAAAAGCGTCGTGCTGCCTGTGGAAACAGCCTTAACGAAAGGTCATGAAACAGGAGAGCATGCATTGCAACAATAGCGGACAGGTGGCAACACAAGTGTCACACTCTCCGTTTGCTTAGAAATTAGAGTCGGTTCTGCGGGCTGCTGTTCCTGCTTGCCTAGGCCTAGTCTCAAGGTGGGAGAAACCACCATACAGCGAAAGCCTCTTTGCCCAGGCTCCTCCTCTGGGAAAGCACAGCATTCGTTGGGAAATCTGAGTCGGTTTGTGGGATGCTGTTGCTACTTGCCTGAGCTAGTCTGCGCAGCACGGTGGAAGAAACCCGCATGGAGCGAAATTCTCTGGGTCCTAGCATCCCCACTGCCTGCGAGAGAAGCGTGGATGCACATCTGGAAAGGGCCTTAAGGATAGGGACACGGCTGACACCGTGTTCCCCGGGAGCAAGTCTGGGGAAGGAGCAGAACGCCTCCCCGGGAGAAGAGAAGGAGCCGTTGGCCTTGTTGTCGGGAAAGAGTCGCAAAGCAGGAGAGATTGCCCTGGGAAGAACAGTGGGACGGTGGCAAGACAAGCGTCACCCGCTCCCTGTGCATAGAGACGGAAGCCTGGCTTTAGGAAGACACGAGGGGATGGCTAGGGCAGACGCGCATACTCTGCTCTGAGGAAGGAGTCTGGGCAGAAGGAAGGCCTGTTCTGTGTGCCTTTTGTCCCAAGGGGACAGCATCTCCAAGGCCACCTGTCCCTAGGCAAGATGTGGGCATGCCACCAGGCGCCATAACCTGAACTCGCAGATACAGCTCCCTGGAAGAAAGGGGAGCCAGATGACATCTTCCTCCAAGAGGTGGCAGCTTTGGGGGAGGAAGGGGGTGTGTCGTGGAAGAAGAGGGGACAGTCCCCCACAGCTCCCCATCCCAGTGCACGGGCGCTGTGCAGGGTTCCTGTCGCTTCTCCTTTCCTATGTGGAAGGCGCTGGCCTAGTCCCCAAGTGCGCCTGAACTCGACAGCAAAAAGCCAAGCCTTACTACGCCAGAAGAAGGCAGTTGGCAGGGATTGTCATCCTAGACCACGCACGCTGCTGCAGGGTGGTGGCTGTGTCTGCGAGGTTCAGCCTGGCACGGTGATCCCAGGGTGCGACCATGGAGCCCGGGATAGCAAAGCCCAAGTGGAACCAGCTCTCCCGCAGATCTCCTTCCCTGACGCGACAGAGCAAATGCCCAAAGCCTTGCTGAGGAAGCAGCAGCGAAGTGCGGTTCAGGCCAAGCTGAAAACCTCTGCCAAAGCATAGCAGTCGCTGGGAAAAAAGAGTCGGTTCTCTGGGCTGCTGTTGCTGCTTGCTTGAGCCTAGTATTGGCAGCACGGTGGCAGAATCCCGCATAGAGCGAAAGCCTCTTTGCCTGGGCATCCCCTCTAGGAAAGCACAGCATTCTTGGGGAAAACAGAGTCGGTTCTGTGCGATGCAGATGCCGCTTGCCTGAACATGGTCTCCGAAGCACGCTGTAAGAAACCCGCATGGAGCGAAATCCTCTTGGCCCGGGCATCCCCTGTACTTGAGAGCGAAGCGTGGTTGTGACTGTGGAAACAGTCTTAACGAAAGGTCATGAAACAGGAGAGCATGCATTGCAACAATAGCGGGCAGGTGGCAAGACAAGTGTCACCCTCTCTGTTTGCTTAGAAATCAGAGTCTGTTCTGCGGGCTGCTCCTCCTGCTTGCCTAGGCCAAGTCTCAAGGTGGGAGATACCACCCTACAGGGAAAGCCTCTTTGCCCAGGCTCCTCCTCTGGGAAAGCACAGCATTCGTTGGGAAATCTGAGTCGCTTTGTGGGATGCTGCTGCTGCTTGCCTGAGCTAGTCTGCGCAGCACGGTGGAAGAAACCCGCATGGAGCGAAGTTCTCTTGGCCCTAGCATCGCCCCTGCCTGCGAGAGAAGCGTGGATGCACATCTGGAAAGGGACTTAAGGATAGGGACACGGCTGTCACCGTGATCTCCGGGAGCAAGTCTGGGGAAGGAGCAGAACGCCTCCCCGGGAGAAGAGAAGGAGCTGTTGGCCTTGTCTAGAAACAGTCGCAAAGCAGGAGAGCCTGCCCTGGGAAGAACAGCGGGACGGTGGCATGACAAGCGTCACCCGCTCCCAATGCGTATAGACGGAAGCCTGGCTTTAGGAAGACAGGAAGGGACGGCTAGGGCAGGGGTGCATACGCCACTCTGAGGAAGGAGTCTGGGCAGAAGGCAGGCCTGTTCTGTGTGCGTCCTGTCCCAAGGGGAGAGCATCTCCGAGGCCATCTGTCCCTAGGGCAGACGTGGGCTTGCCACCAGGCGCCATAACCTGAACTCGCAGATACAGCTCCCTGGAAGAAAGGGCAGCCAGATACCATCTTCCTCCAAGAGGTGGCAGCGTTGGGGGTGGCAGCGGTGTGTCGGGGAAGAAGTCGGGACAGTCCCCCACTGCTCCCCATCCAAGTGCACGGGCGCTGTGGAGGGTTCCTGTCGCCTCTCCTTTCCTATTGCAAAGGCCCTGGCGTAGTCCCCGAGTCCGCCTGAACTCCAGAGCAAAAAACCAAGCCTTACTACGCCAGGAGATGGCAGTTGGCAGGGAGTGTCATCCTAGACCACGCAAGCTGCTGCAGGGTGGTGGCTGTTTCTGCAAGTTCAGACTGGCAGGGTGATCCCAGGGTGCGACCATGGAGCCCGGGATAGCAAAGCCCAAGAGGCACCAGCTCTCCCGCAGATCTCCTTCCCTGACGCGACAGAGCAAACGCCCAAAGCCTTGCTGAGGAAACAGCAGCGAAGTGCGGTTCAGGCCAAGCTGAAAACCTCTGCGAAAGCATAGCAGTCGCTGGGAAAAAAGAGTCGGTTCTCTGGGCTACTGTTGCTGCTTGCTTGAGCCTAGTATTGGCTGCACGGTGGCAGAATCCCGCATAGAGCGAAAGCCTCCTTGCCTGGGCATCCCCTGTAGGAAAGCACAGCATTCTTGGGGAAAACAGAGTCGGTTCTGTGCGATGCATATGTCGCTTGCCTGTACAGAGTCTCCGAAGCACGGTGAAAGAAACCCGCATGGAGCGAAATCCTCTTGGCCCGGGCATCCCCTCTACTTGAGAGAGAAGCGTGGTTGTGCCTGTGGAAACAGCCTTAACGAAAGGTCATGAAACAGGAGAGCATGCATTGCAACAATAGCGGACAGGTGGCAACACAAGTGTCACACTCTCCGTTTGCTTAGAAATTAGAGTCGGTTCTGCGGGCTGCTGTTCCTGCTTGCCTAGGCCTAGTCTCAAGGTGGGAGAAACCACCATACAGCGAAAGCCTCTTTGCCCAGGCTCCTCCTCTGGGAAAGCACAGCATTCGTTGGGAAATCTGAGTCGGTTTGTGGGATGCTGTTGCTACTTGCCTGAGCTAGTCTGCGCAGCACGGTGGAAGAAACCCGCATGGAGCGAAATTCTCTGGGACCTAGCATCCCCACTGCCTGCGAGAGAAGCGTGGATGCACATCTGGAAAGGGCCTTAAGGATAGGGACACGGCTGACACCGTGTTCCCCGGGAGCAAGTCTGGGGAAGGAGCAGAACGCCTCCCCGGGAGAAGAGAAGGAGCCGTTGGCCTTGTTGTCGGGAAAGAGTCGCAAAGCAGGAGAGATTGCCCTGGGAAGAACAGTGGGACGGTGGCAAGACAAGCGTCACCCGCTCCCTGTGCGTAGAGACGGAAGCCTGGCTTTAGGAAGACACGAGGGGATGGCTAGGGCAGACGCGCATACTCTGCTCTGAGGAAGGAGTCTGGGCAGAAGGAAGGCCTGTTCTGTGTGCCTTTTGTCCCAAGGGGACAGCATCTCCAAGGCCACCTGTCCCTAGGCAAGATGTGGGCATGCCACCAGGCGCCATAACCTGAACTCGCAGATACAGCTCCCTGGAAGAAAGGGGAGCCAGATGACATCTTCCTCCAAGAGGTGGCAGCTTTGGGGGAGGAAGGGGGTGTGTCGTGGAAGAAGAGGGGACAGTCCCCCACAGCTCCCCATCCCAGTGCACGGGCGCTGTGCAGGGTTCCTGTCGCTTCTCCTTTCCTATGTGGAAGGCGCTGGCCTAGTCCCCAAGTGCGCCTGAACTCGACAGCAAAAAGCCAAGCCTTACTACGCCAGAAGAAGGCAGTTGGCAGGGATTGTCATCCTAGACCACGCACGCTGCTGCAGGGTGGTGGCTGTGTCTGCGAGGTTCAGCCTGGCACGGTGATCCCAGGGTGCGACCATGGAGCCCGGGATAGCAAAGCCCAAGTGGAACCAGCTCTCCCGCAGATCTCCTTCCCTGACGCGACAGAGCAAATGCCCAAAGCCTTGCTGAGGAAGCAGCAGCGAAGTGCGGTTCAGGCCAAGCTGAAAACCTCTGCTAAAGCATAGCAGTCGCTGGGAAAAAAGAGTCGGTTCTCTGGGCTGCTGTTGCTGCTTGCTTGAGCCTAGTATTGGCAGCACGGTGGCAGAATCCCGCATAGAGCGAAAGCCTCTTTGCCTGGGCATCCCCTCTAGGAAAGCACAGCATTCTTGGGGAAAACAGAGTCGGTTCTGTGCGATGCAGATGCCGCTTGCCTGAACATGGTCTCCGAAGCACGCTGTAAGAAACCCGCATGGAGCGAAATCCTCTTGGCCCGGGCATCCCCTGTACTTGAGAGCGAAGCGTGGTTGTGACTGTGGAAACAGTCTTAACGAAAGGTCATGAAACAGGAGAGCATGCATTGCAACAATAGCGGGCAGGTGGCAAGACAAGTGTCACCCTCTCTGTTTGCTTAGAAATCAGAGTCTGTTCTGCGGGCTGCTCCTCCTGCTTGCCTAGGCCAAGTCTCAAGGTGGGAGATACCACCCCACAGGGAAAGCCTCTTTGCCCAGGCTCCTCCTCTGGGAAAGCACAGCATTCGTTGGGAAATCTGAGTCGCTTTGTGGGATGCTGCTGCTGCTTGCCTGAGCTAGTCTGCGCAGCACGGTGGAAGAAACCCGCATGGAGCGAAATTCTCTTGGCCCTAGCATCGCCACTGCCTGCGAGAGAAGCGTGGATGCACATCTGGAAAGGGACTTAAGGATAGGGACACGGCTGTCACCGTGATTTCCGGGAGCAAGTCTGGGGAAGGAGCAGAACGCCTCCCCGGGAGAAAGGAAGGAGCTGTTGGCCTTGTCCAGAAACAGTCGCAAAGCAGGAGAGCCTGCCCAGGGAAGAACAGCGGGACGGTGGCATGACAAGCGTCACCTGCTCCCAATGCGTATAGACGGAAGCCTGGCTTTAGGAAGACAGGAGGGGACGGCTAGGGCAGGCGCGCATACGCCACTCTGAGGAAGGAGTCTGGGCAGAAGGCAGGCCTGTTCTGTGTGCCTCCTGTCCCAAGGGGAGAGCATCTCCGAGGCCACCTGTCTCTAGGGCAGACGTGGGCTTGCCACCAGGCGCCATAACCTGAACTCGCAGATACAGCTCCCTGGAAGAAAGGGCAGCCAGATACCATCTTCCTCCAAGAGGTGGCAGCGTTGGGGGTGGCAGCGGTTTGTCGGGGAAGAAGAGGGGACAGTCCCCCACTGCTCCCCATCCAAGTGCACGGGCGCTGTGGAGGGTTCCTGTCGCCTCTCCTTTCCTATTGCAAAGGCACTGGCGTAGTCCCCGAGTCCGCCTGAACCTCAGAGCAAAAAGCCAAGCCTTACTACGCCAGGAGATGGCAGTTGGCAGGGAGTGTCATCCTAGACCACGCAAGCTGCTGCAGGGTGGTGGCTGTTTCTGCAAGTTCAGACTGGCAGGGTGATCCCAGGGTGCGACCATGGAGCCCGGGACAAAAAAGCCCAAGAGGCACCAGCTCTCCCGCAGATCTCCTTCCCTGACGCGACAGAGCGAACGCCCAAAGCCTTGATGAGGAATAAGCAGCGAAGTGCGGTTCAGGCCAAGCTGAAAACCTCTGCGAAAGCATAGCAGTCGCTGGGAAAAAAGAGTCGGTTCTCTGGGCTACTGTTGCTGCTTGCTTGAGCCTAGTATTGGCAGCACGGTGGCAGAATCCCGCATAGAGCGAAAGCCTCCTTGCCTGGGCTTCCCCTCTAGGAAAGCACAGCATTCTTGGGGAAAACAGAGTCGGTTCTGTGCGATGCATATGTCGCTTGCCTGTACAGAGTCTCCGAAGCACGGTGAAAGAAACCCGCATGGAGAGAAATCCTCTTGGCCCGGGCATCCCCTCTACTTGAGAGAGAAGCGTGGTTGTGCCTGTGGAAACAGCCTTAACGAAAGGTCATGAAACAGGAGAGCATGCATTGCAACAATAGCGGACAGGTGGCAAGACAAGTGTCACCCTCTCCGTTTGCTTAGAAATCAGAGTCGGTTCTGCGGGCTGCTGCTCCTGCTTGCCTAGGCCAAGTCTCAAGGTGGGAGAAACCACCATACAGCGAAAGCCTCTTTGCCCAGGCTCCTCCTCTGGGAAAGCACAGCATTCGTTGGGAAATCTGAGTCGTTTTGTGGGATGCTGTTGCTACTTGCCTGAGCTAGTCTGCGCAGCACGGTGGAAGAAACCCGCATGGAGCGAAATTCTCTGGGTCCTAGCATCCCCACTGCCTGCGAGAGAAGCGTGGATGCACATCTGGAAAGGGCCTTAAGGATAGGGACACGGCTGACACCGTGTTCACCGGGAGCAAGTCTGGGGAAGGAGCAGAACGCCTCCCCGGGAGAAGAGAAGGAGCCGTTGGCCTTGTTGTCGGGAAAGAGTCGCAAAGCAGGAGAGATTGCCCTGGGAAGAACAGTGGGACGGTGGCAAGACAAGCGTCACCCGCTCCCTGTGCGTAGAGACGGAAGCCTGGCTTTAGGAAGACACGAGGGGATGGCTAGGGCAGACGCGCATACTCTGCTCTGAGGAAGGAGTCTGGGCAGAAGGAAGGCCTGTTCTGTGTGCCTTTTGTCCCAAGGGGACAGCATCTCCAAGGCCACCTGTCCCTAGGCAAGATGTGGGCATGCCACCAGGCGCCATAACCTGAACTCGCAAATACAGCTCCCTGGAAGAAAGGGCAGCCAGATGACATCTTCCTCCAAGGGGTGGCAGCTTTGGGGGAGGAAGGGGGTGTGTCGTGGAAGAAGAGGGGACAGTCCCCCACAGCTCCCCATCCCAGTGCACGGGCGCTGTGCAGGGTTCCTGTCGCTTCTCCTTTCCTATGTGGAAGGTGCTGGCCTAGTCCCCAAGTCCGCCTGAACTCGCGAGCAAAAAGCCAAGCCTTACTACGCCAGAAGAAGGCAGTTGGCAGGGATTGTCATCCTAGACCACGCACGCTGCTGCAGGGTGGTGGCTGTGTCTGCGAGGTTCAGCCTGGCACGGTGATCCCAGGGTGCGACCATGGAGCCTGGGATAGCAAAGCCCAAGTGGAACCAGCTCTCCCGCAGATCTCCTTCCCTGACGCGACAGAGCAAACGCCCAAAGCCTTGCTGAGGAAGCAGCAGCGAAGTGCGGTTCAGGCCAAGCTGAAAACCTCTGCCAAAGCATAGCAGTCGCTGGGAAAAAAGAGTCGGTTCTCTGGGCTGCTGTTGCTGCTTGCTTGAGCCTAGTATTGGCAGCACGGTGGCAGAATCCCGCATAGAGCGAAAGAATCTTTGCCTGGGCATCCCCTCTAGGAAAGCACAGCATTCTTGGGGAAAACAGAGTCGGTTCTGTGCGATGCAGATGCCGCTTGCCTGAACATGGTCTCCGAAGCACGCTGTAAGAAACCCGCATGGAGCGAAATCCTCTTGGCCCGGGCATCCCCTGTACTTGAGAGCGAAGCGTGGTTGTGACTGTGGAAACAGTCTTAACGATAGGTCATGAAACAGGAGAGCATGCATTGCAACAATAGCGGGCAGGTGGCAAGAGAAGTGTCACCCTCTCCGTTTGCTTAGAAATCAGAGTCTGTTCTGCGGGCTGCTGCTCCTGCTTGCCTAGGCCAAGTCTCAAGGTGGGAGATACCACCCTACAGGGAAAGCCTCTTTGCCCAGGCTCCTCCTCTGGGAAAGCACAGCATTCGTTGGGAAATCTGATTTGCTTTGTGGGATGCTGCTGCTGCTTGCCTGAGCTAGTCTGCGCAGCACGGTGGAAGAAACCCGCATGGAGCGAAATTCTCTTGGCCCTAGCATCGCCACTGCCTGCGATAGAAGCGTGGATGCACATCTGGAAAGGGACTTAAGGATAGGGACACGGCTGTCACCGTGATCTCCGGGAGCAAGTCTGGGGAAGGAGCACAACGCCTCCCCGGGAGAAAGGAAGGAGCTGTTGGCCTTGTCCAGAAACAGTCGCAAAGCAGGAGAGCCTGCCCAGGGAAGAACAGCGGGACGGTGGCATGACAAGCGTCACCCGCTCCCAATGCGTATAGACGGAAGCCTGGCTTTAGGAAGACAGGAGGGGATGGCTAGGGCAGGCGCGCATACGCCACTCTGAGGAAGGAGTCTGGGCAGAAGGCAGGCCTGTTCTGTGTGCCTCCTGTCCCAAGGGGAGAGCATCTCCGAGGCCACCTGTCCCTAGGGCAGACGTGGGCTTGCCACCAGGCGCCATAACCTGAACTCGCAGATACAGCTCCCTGGAAGAAAGGGCAGCCAGATACCATCTTCCTCCAAGAGGTGGCAGCGTTGGGGGTGGCAGCGGTGTGTCGGGGAAGAAGAGGGGACAGTCCCCCACTGCTCCCCATCCAAGTGCACGGGCGCTGTGGAGGGTTCCTGTCGCCTCTCCTTTCCTATTGCAAAGGCACTGGCGTAGTCCCCGAGTCCGCCTGAACCTCAGAGCAAAAAGCCAAGCCTTACTACGCCAGGAGATGGCAGTTGGCAGGGAGTGTCATCCTAGACCACGCAAGCTGCTGCAGGGTGGTGGCTGTTTCTGCAAGTTCAGACTGGCAGGGTGATCCCAGGGTGCGACCATGGAGCCCGGGACAAAAAAGCCCAAGAGGCACCAGCTCTCCCGCAGATCTCCTTCCCTGACGCGATAGAGCGAACGCCCAAAGCCTTGATGAGGAATCAGCAGCGAAGGGCGGTTCAGGCCAAGCTGAAAACCTCTGCGAAAGCATAGCAGTCGCTGGGAAAAAAGAGTCGGTTCTCTGGGCTACTGTTGCTGCTTGCTTGAGCCTAGTATTGGCAGCACGGTGGCAGAATCCCGCATAGAGCGAAAGCCTCCTTGCCTGGGCATCCCCTCTAGGAAAGCACAGCATTCTTGGGGAAAACAGAGTCGGTTCTGTGCGATGCATATGTCGCTTGCCTGTACAGAGTCTCCGAAGCACGGTGAAAGAAACCCGCATGGAGCGAAATCCTCTTGGCCCGGGCATCCCCTCTACTTGAGAGAGAAGCGTGGTTGTGCCTGTGGAAACAGCCTTAACGAAAGGTCATGAAACAGGAGAGCATGCATTGCAACAATAGCGGACAGGTGGCAAGACAAGTGTCACCCTCTCCGTTTGCTTAGAAAGCAGAGTCGGTTCTGCGGGCTGCTGCTCCTGCTTGCCTAGGCCAAGTCTCAAGGTGGGAGAAACCACCATACAGCGAAAGCCTCTTTGCCCAGGCTCCTCCTCTGGGAAAGCACAGCATTCGTTGGGAAATCTGAGTCGTTTTGTGGGATGCTGTTGCTACTTGCCTGAGCTAGTCTTCGCAGCACGGTGGAAGAAACCCGCATGGAGCGAAATTCTCTGTGTCCTAGCATCCCCACTGCCTGCGAGAGAAGCGTGGATGCACATCTGGAAAGGGCCTTAAGGATAGGGACACGGCTGACACCGTGTTCACCGGGAGCAAGTCTGGGGAAGGAGCAGAACGCCTCCCCGGGAGAAGAGAAGGAGCCGTTGGCCTTGTTGTCGGGAAACAGTCGCAAAGCAGGAGAGATTGCCCTGGGAAGAACAGTGGGACGGTGGCAAGACAAGCGTCACCCGCTCCCTGTGCGTAGAGACGGAAGCCTGGCTTTAGGAAGACACGAGGGGATGGCTAGGGCAGACGCGCATACTCTGCTCTGAGGAAGGAGTCTGGGCAGAAGGAAGGCCTGTTCTGTGTGCCTTTTGTCCCAAGGGGACAGCATCTCCAAGGCCACCTGTCCCTAGGCAAGATGTGGGCATGCCACCAGGCGCCATAACCTGAACTCGCAGATACAGCTCCCTGGAAGAAAGGGGAGCCAGATGACATCTTCCTCCAAGAGGTGGCAGCTTTGGGGGAGGAAGGGGGTGTGTCGTGGAAGAAGAGGGGACAGTCCCCCACAGCTCCCCATCCCAGTGCACGGGCGCTGTGCAGGGTTCCTGTCGCTTCTCCTTTCCTATGTAGAAGGCGCTGGCCTAGTCCCCAAGTCCGCCTGAACTCGGGAGCAAAAAGCCAAGCCTTACTACGCCAGAAGAAGGCTGTTGGCAGGGATTGTCATCCTAGACCACGCACGCTGCTGCAGGGTGGTGGCTGTGTCTGCGAGGTTCAGCCTGGCACGGTGATCCCAGGGTGCGACCATGGAGCCCGGGATAGCAAAGCCCAAGTGGAACCAGCTCTCCCGCAGATCTCCTTCCCTGACGCGACAGAGCAAACGCCCAAAGCCTTGCTGAGGAAGCAGCAGCGAAGTGCGGTTCAGGCCAAGCTGAAAACCTCTGCCAAAGCATAGCAGTCGCTGGGAAAAAAGAGACGGTTCTCTGGGCTGCTGTTGCTGCTTGCTTGAGCCTAGTATTGGAAGCACGGTGGCAGAATCCCGCATAGAGCGAAAGCCTCTTTGCCTGGGCATCCCCTCTAGGAAAGCACAGCATTCTTGGGGAAAACAGAGTCGGTTCTGTGAGATGCAGATGCCGCTTGCCTGAACATGGTCTCCGAAGCACGCTGTAAGAAACCCGCATGGAGCGAAATCCTCTTGGCCCGGGCATACCCTGTACTTGAGAGCGAAGCGTGGTTGTGACTGTGGAAACAGTCTTAACGAAAGGTCATGAAACAGGGAGCATGCATTGCAACAATAGCGGACAGGTGGCAAGACAAGTGTCACCCTCTCCGTTTGCTTAGAAATCAGAGTCGGTTCTGCGGGCTGCTGCTCCTGCTTGCCTAGGCCAAGTCTCAAGGTAGGAGAAACCACCATACAGCGAAAGCCTCTGTGCCCACGCTCCTCCTCTGGGAAAGCACAGCATTCGTTGGGAAATCTGAGTCGCTTTGTGGGATGCTGTTGCTACTTGCCTGAGCTAGTCTGCGCACCACGGTGGAAGAAACCCGCATGGAGCGAAATTCTCTGGGTCCTAGCATCCCCACTGCCTGCGAGAGAAGCGTGGATGCACATCTGGAAAGGGCCTTAAGGATAGGGACACGGCTGACACTGTGTTCCCCGGGAGCAAGTCTGGGGAAGGAGCAGAACGCCACCCCGGGAGAAGAGAAGGAGCCGTTGGCCTTGTTGTCGGGAAACAGTCGCAAAGCAGGAGAGATTGCCCTGGGAAGAACAGTGGGACGGTGGCAAGACAAGCGTCACCCACTCCCTGTGCGTAGAGACGGAAGCCTGGCTTTAGGAAGACACGAGGGGATGGCTAGGGCAGACGCGCATACTCTGCTCTGAGGAAGGAGTCTGGGCAGAAGGAAGGCCTGTTCTGTGTGCCTTTTGTCCCAAGGGGACAGCATCTCCAAGGCCACCTGTCCCTAGGCAAGGTGTGGGCATGCCACCAGGCGCCATAACCTGAACTCGCAGATACAGCTCCCTGGAAGAAAGGGGAGCCAGATGACATCTTCCTCCAAGAGGTGGCAGCTTTGGGGGAGGAAGGGAGTGTGTCGTGGAAGAAGAGGGGACAGTCCCCCACAGCTCCCAATCCCAGTGCACGGGCGCTGTGCAGGGTTCCTGTCGCTTCTCCGTTCCTATGTGGAAGGCGCTGGCCTAGTCCCCAAGTCCGCCTGAACTCGAGAGCAAAAAGCCAAGCCTTACTACGCCAGAAGAAGGCAGTTGGCAGGGATTGTCATCCTAGACCACGCACGCTGCTGCAGGGTGGTGGCTGTGTCTGCGAGGTTCAGCCTGGCACGGTGATCCCAGGGTGCGACCATGGAGCCCGGGATAGCAAAGCCCAAGTGGAACCAGCTCTCCCGCAGATCTCCTTCCCTGACGCGACAGAGCAAACGCCCAAAGCCTTGCTGAGGAAGCAGCAGCGAAGTGCGGTTCAGGCCAAGCTGAAAACCTCTGCCAAAGCATAGCAGTCGCTGGCTAAAAAGAGTCGGTTCTCTGGGCTGCTGTTGCTGCTTGCTTGAGCCTAGTATTGGCAGCACGGTGGCAGAATCCCGCATAGAGCGAAAGCCTCTTTGCCTGGGCATCCCCTCTAGGAAAGCACAGCATTCTTGGGGAAAACAGAGTCGGTTCTGTGCGATGCAGATGCCGCTTGCCTGAACATGGTCTCCGAAGCACGCTGTAAGAAACCCGCATGGAACGAAATCCTCTTGGCCCGGGCATCCCCTGTAATTGAGAGCGAAGAGTGGTTGTGACTGTGGAAACAGTCTTAACGAAAGGTCATGAAACAGGAGAGCATGCATTGCAACAATAGCGGGCAGGTGGCAAGACAAGTGTCACCCTCTCCGTTTCATTAGAAATCAGAGTCTGTTCTGCGGGCTGCTGCTCCTGCTTGCCTAGGCCAAGTCTCAAGGTGGGAGATACCACCCTACAGGGAAAGCCTCTTTGCCCAGGCTCCTCCTCTGGGAAAGCACAGCATTCGTTGGGAAATCTGAGTCGCTTTGTGGGATGATGCTGCTGCTTGCCTGAGCTAGTCTGCGCAGCACGGTGGAAGAAACCCGCATGGAGCGAAATTCTCTTGGCCCTAGCATCGCCACTGCCTGCGAGAGAAGCGTGGATGCACATCTGGAAAGGGACTTAAGGATAGGGACAGGGCTGTCACCGTGATCTCCGGGAGCAAGTCTGGGGAAGGAGCAGAACGCCTCCCCGGGAGAAAGGAAGGAGCTGTTGGCCTTGTCCAGAAACAGTCGCAAAGCAGGAGAGCCTGCCCAGGGAAGAACAGCGGGACGGTGGCATGACAAGCGTCACCCGCTCCCAATGCGTATAGACGGAAGCCTGGCTTTAGGAAGACAGGAGGGGACGGCTAGGGCAGGCGCGCATACGCCACTCTGAGGAAGGAGTCTGGGCAGAAGGCAGGCCTGTTCTGTGTGCCTCTTGTCCCACGGGGAGAGCATCGCCGAGGCCACCTGTCCCTAGGGCAGACGTGGGCTTGCCACCAGGCGCTATAACCTGAACTCGCAGATACAGCTCCCTGGAAGAAAGGGCAGCCAGATACCATCTTCCTCCAAGAGGTGGCAGCGTTGGGGGTGGCAGCGGTGTGTCGGGGAAGAAGAGGGGACAGTCCCCCACTGCTCCCCATCCAAGTGCACGGGCGCTGTGGAGGGTTCCTGTCGCCTCTCCTTTCCTATTGCAAAGGCACTGGCGTAGTCCCCGAGTCCGCCTGAACCTCAGAGCAAAAAGCCAAGCCTTACTACGCCAGGAGATGGCAGTTGGCAGGGAGTGTCATCCTAGACCACGCAAGCTGCTGCAGGGTGGTGGCTGTTTCTGCAAGTTCAGACTGGCAGGGTGATCCCAGGGTGCGACCATGGAGCCCGGGACAAAAAAGCCCAAGAGGCACCAGCTCTCCCGCAGATCTCCTTCCCTGACGCGACAGAGCGAACGCCCAAAGCCTTGCTGAGGAAGCAGCAGCGAAGTGCGGTTCAGGCCAAGCTGAAAACCTCTGCGAAAGCATAGCAGTCGCTGGGAAAAAAGAGTCGGTTCTCTGGGCTACTGTTGCTGCTTGCTTGAGCCTAGTATTGGCAGCACGGTGGCAGAATCCCGCATAGAGCGAAAGCCTCCTTGCCTGGGCATCCCCTCTAGGAAAGCACAGCATTCTTGGGGAAAACAGAGTCGGTTCTGTGCGATTCATATGTCGCTTGCCTGTACAGAGTCTCCGAAGCACGGTGAAAGAAACCCGCATGGAGCGAAATCCTCTTGGCCCGGGCATCCCCTCTACTTGAGAGAGAAGCGTGGTTGTGCCTGTGGAAACAGCCTTAACGAAAGGTCATGAAACAGGAGAGCATGCATTGCAACAATAGCGGACAGGTGGCAAGACAAGTGTCACCCTCTCCGTTTGCTTAGAAAGCAGAGTCGGTTCTGCGGGCTGCTGCTCCTGCTTGCCTAGGCCAAGTCTCAAGGTGGGAGAAACCACCATACAGCGAAAGCCTCTTTGCCCAGGCTCCTCCTCTGGGAAAGCACAGCATTCGTTGGGAAATCTGAGTCGTTTTGTGGGATGCTGTTGCTACTTGCCTGAGCTAGTCTGCGCAGCACGGTGGAAGAAACCCGCATGGAGCGAAATTCTCTGGGTCCTAGCATCCCCACTGCCTGCGAGAGAAGCGTGGATGCACATCTGGAAAGGGCCTTAAGGATAGGGACACGGCTGACACCGTGTTCACCGGGAGCAAGTCTGGGGAAGGAGCAGAACGCCTCCCCGGGAGAAGAGAAGGAGCCGTTGGCCTTGTTGTCGGGAAACAGTCGCAAAGCAGGAGAGATTGCCCTGGGAAGAACAGTGGGACGGTGGCAAGACAAGCGTCACCCGCTCCCTGTGCGTAGAGACGGAAGCCTGGCTTTAGGAAGACACGAGGGGATGGCTAGGGCAGACGCGCATACTCTGCTCTGAGGAAGGAGTCTGGGCAGACGGAAGGCCTGTTCTGTGTGCCTTTTGTCCCAAGGGGACAGCATCTCCAAGGCCACCTGTCCCTAGGCAAGATGTGGGCATGCCACCAGGCGCCATAACCTAAACTCGCAGATACAGCTCCCTGGAAGAAAGGGGAGCCAGATGACATCTTCCTCCAAGAGGTGGCAGCTTTGGGGGAGGAAGGGGGTGTGTCGTGGAAGAAGAGGGGACAGTCCCCCACAGCTCCCCATCCCAGTGCACGGGCGCTGTGCAGGGTTCCTGTCGCTTCTCCTTTCCTATGTGGAAGGCGCTGGCCTAGTCCCCAAGTCCGCCTGAACTCGAGAGCAAAAAGCCAAGCCTTACTACGCCAGAAGAAGGCAGTTGGCAGGGATTGTCATCCTAGACCACGCACGCTGCTGCAGGGTGGTGGCTGTGTCTGCGAGGTTCAGCCTGGCACGGTGATCCCAGGGTGCGACCATGGAGCCCGGGATAGCAAAGCCCAAGTGGAACCAGCTCTCCCGCAGATCTCCTTCCCTGACGCGACAGAGCAAACGCCCAAAGCCTTGCTGAGGAAGCAGCAGCGAAGTGCGGTTCAGGCCAAGCTGAAAACCTCTGCGAAAGCATAGCAGTCGCTGGGAAAAAAGAGTCGGTTCTCTGGGCTGCGGTTGCTGCTTGCTTGAGCCTAATATTGGCAGCACGGTGGCAGAATCCCGCATAGAGCGAAAGCCTCTTTGCCTGGGCATCCCCTCTAGGAAAGCACAGCATTCTTGGGGAAAACAGAGTCGGTTCTGTGCGATGCAGATGCCGCTTGCCTGAACATGGTCTCCGAAGCACGCTGTAAGAAACCCGCATGGAGCGAAATCCTCTTGGCCCGGGCATCCCCTGTACTTGAGAGCGAAGCGTGGTTGTGACTGTGGAAACAGTCTTAACGAAAGGTCATGAAACAGGAGAGCATGCATTGCAACAATAGCGGGCAGGTGGCAAGAAAAGTGTCACCCTCTCCGTTTCATTAGAAATCAGAGTCTGTTCTGCGGGCTGCTGCTCCTGCTTGCCTAGGCCAAGTCTCAAGGTGGGAGATACCACCCTACAGGGAAAGCCTCTTTGCCCATGCTCCTCCTCTGGGAAAGCACAGCATTCGTTGGGAAATCTGAGTCGCTTTGTGGGATGCTGCTGCTGCTTGCCTGAGCTAGTCTGCGCAGCACGGTGGAAGAAACCCGCATGGAGCGAAATTCTCTTGGCCCTAGCATTGCCACTGCCTGCGAGAGAAGCGTGGATGCACCTCTGGAAAGGGACTTAAGGATAGGGACACGGCTGTCACCGTGATCTCCGGGAGCAAGTCTGGGGAAGGAGCAGAACGCCTCCCCGGGAGAAGAGAAGGAGCTGTTGGCCTTGTCCAGAAACAGTCGCAAAGCAGGAGAGCCGGCCCTGGGAAGAACAGCGGGACGGTGGCATGACAAGCGTCACCCGCTCCCAATGCGTATAGACGGAAGCCTGGCTTTAGGAAGACAGGAGGGGACGGCTAGGGCAGGCGCGCATACGCCACTCTGAGGAAGGAGTCTGGGCAGAAGGCAGGCCTGTTCTGTGTGCCTCCTGTCCCAAGGGGAGAGCATCTCCGAGGCCACCTGTCCCTAGGGCAGACGTGGGCTTGCCACCAGGCGCCATAACCTGAACTCGCAGATACAGCTCCCTGGAAGAAAGGGCAGCCAGATACCATCTTCCTCCAAGAGGTGGCAGCGTTGGGGGTGGCAGCGGTGTGTCGGGGAAGAAGAGGGACAGTCCCTTCTGCTCCCCATCCAAGTGCACGGGCGCTGTGGAGGGTTCCTGTCGCCTCTCCTTTCCTATTGCAAAGGCACTGGCGTAGTCCCCGAGTCCGCCTGAACTCCAGTGCAAAAAGCCAAGCCTTACTACGCTAGGAGATGGCAGTTGGCAGGGAGTGTCATCCTAGACCACGCAAGATGCTGCAGGGTGGTGGCTGTTTCTGCAAGTTCAGACTGGCAGGGTGATCCCAGGGTGCGACCATGGAGCCCGGGACAAAAAAGCCCAAGAGGCACCAGCTCTCCCGCAGATCTCCTTCCCTGACGCGACAGAGCAAACGCCCAAAGCCTTGCTGAGGAAGCAGCAGCGAAGTGCGGTTCAGGCCAAGCTGAAAACCTCTGCGAAAGCATAGCAGTCGCTGGGAAAAAAAGGTCGGTTCTCTGGGCTACTGTTGCTGCTTGCTTGAGCCTAGTATTGGCAGCATGGTGGCAGAATCCCGCATAGAGCGAAAGCCTCTTTGCGTGGGCATACCCTCTAGGAAAGCACAGCATTCTTGGGGAAAACAGAGTCGGTTCTGTGCGATGCATATGTCGCTTGCCTGTACAGAGTCTCCGAAGCACGGTGAAAGAAACCCGCATGGAGCGAAATCCTCTTGGCCCGGGCATCCCCTCTACTTGAGAGAGAAGCGTGGTTGTGCCTGTGGAAACAGCCTTAACGAAAGGTCATGAAACAGGAGAGCATGCATTGCAACAATAGCGGACAGGTGGCAAGACAAGTGTCACCCTCTCCGTTTGCTTAGAAAGCAGAGTCGGTTCTGCGGGCTGCTGCTCCTGCTTGCCTAGGCCAAGTCTCAAGGTGGGAGAAACCACCATACAGCGAAAGCCTCTTTGCCCAGGCTCCTCCTCTGGGAAAGCACAGCATTCGTTGGGAAATCTGAGTCGCTTTGTGGGATGCTGTTGCTACTTGCCTGAGCTAGTCTGCGCAGCACGGTGGAAGAAACCCGCATGGAGCGAAATTCTCTGGGTCTTAGCATCCCCACTGCCTGCGAGAGAAGCGTGGATGCACATCTGGAAAGGGCCTTAAGGATAGGGACACGGCTGACACCGTGTTCCCCGGGAGAAAGTCTGGGGAAGGAGCAGAACGCTTCCCCGGGAGAAGAGAAGGAGCCGTTGGCCTTGTTGTCGGGAAACAGTCGCAAAGCAGGAGAGATTGCCCTGGGAAGAACAGTGGGACGGTGGCAAGACAAGCGTCACCCGCTCCCTGTGCGTAGAGGCGGAAGCCTGGCTTTAGGAAGACACGAGGGGATGGCTAGGGCAGACGCGCATACTCTGCTCTGAGGAAGGAGTCTGGGCAGAAGGAAGGCCTGTTCTGTGTGCCTTTTGTCCCAAGGGGACAGCATCTCCAAGGCCACCTGTCCCTAGGCAAGATGTGGGCATGCCACCAGGCGCCATAACCTGAACTCGCAGATACAGCTCCCTGGAAGAAAGGGGAGCCAGATGACATCTTCCTCCAAGAGGTGGCAGCTTTGGGGGAGGAAGGGGGTGTGTCGTGGAAGAAGAGGGGACAGTCCCCCACAGCTCCCCATCCCAGTGCACGGGCGCTGTGCAGGGTTCCTGTCGCTTCTCCTTTCCTATGTGGAAGGCGCTGGCCTAGTCCCCAAGTCCGCCTGAACTCGAGAGCAAAAAGCCAAGCCTTACTACGCCAGAAGAAGGCAGTTGGCAGGGATTGTCATCCTAGACCACGCACGCTGCTGCAGGGTGGTGGCTGTGTCTGCGAGGTTCAGCCTGGCACGGTGATCCCAGGGTGCGACCATGGAGCCCGGGATAGAAAAGCCCAAGTGGAACCAGCTCTCCCGCAGATCTCCTTTCCTGACGCGACAGAGCGAACGCCCAAAGCCTTGCTGAGGAAGCAGCAGCGAAGTGCGGTTCAGGCCAAGCTGAAAACCTCTGCCAAAGCATAGCAGTCGCTGGGAAAAAAGAGTCGGTTCTCTGGGCTGCTGTTGCTGCTTGCTTGAGCCTAGTATTGGCAGCACGGTGGCAGAATCCCGCATAGAGCGAAAGCCTCTTTGCCTGGGCATCCCCTCTAGGAAAGCACAGCATTCTTGGGGAAAACAGAGTCGGTTCTGTGCGATGCAGATGCCGCTTGCCTGAACATGGTCTCCGAAGCACGCTGTAAGAAACCCGCATGGAGCGAAATCCTCTTGGCCCGGGCATCCCCTGTACTTGAGAGCGAAGCGTGGTTGTGACTGTGGAAACAGTCTTAACGAAAGGTCATGAAACAGGAGAGCATGCATTGCAACAATAGCGGGCAGGTGGCAAGACAAGTGTCACCCTCTCCGTTTGCTTAGAAATCAGAGTCGGTTCTGCGGGCTGCTGCTCCTGCTTGCCTAGGCCAAGTCTCAAGGTGGGAGATACCACCCTACAGGGAAAGCCTCTTTTCCATGCTCCTCCTCTGGGAAAGCACAGCATTCGTTGGGAAATCTGAGTCGCTTTGTGGGATGCTGCTGCTGCTTGCCTGAGCTAGTCTGCGCAGCACGGTGGAAGAAACCCGCATGGAGCGAAATTCTCTTGGCCCTAGCATCGCCACTGCCTGCGAGAGAAGCGTGGATGCACCTCTGGAAAGGGACTTAAGGATAGGGACACGGCTGTCACCGTGATCTCCGGGAGCAAGTCTGGGGAAGGAGCAGAACGCCTCCCCGGGAGAAAGGAAGGAGCTGTTGGCCTTGTCCAGAAACAGTCGCAAAGCAGGAGAGCCTGCCCAGGGAAGAACAGCGGAACGGTGGCATGACAAGCGTCACCCGCTCCCAATGCGTATAGACGGAAGCCTGGCTTTAGGAAGACAGGAGGGGACGGCTAGGGCAGGCGCGCATACGCCACTCTGAGGAAGGAGTCTGGGAAGAAGGCAGGCCTGTTCTGTATGCCTCCTGTCCCAAGCGGAGAGCATCTCCCAGGCCACCTGTCCCTAGGGCAGACGTGGGCTTGCCACCAGGCGCCATAACCTGAACTCGCAGATACAGCTCCCTGGAAGAAAGGGCAGCCAGATACCATCTTCCTCCAAGAGGTGGCAGCGTTGGGGGTGGCAGCGGTGTGTCGGGGAAGAAGAGGGGACAGTCCCCCACTGCTCCCCATCCAAGTGCACGGGCGCTGTGGAGGGTTCCTGTCGCCTCTCCTTTCCTATTGCAAAGGCACTGGCGTAGTCCCCGAGTCCGCCTGAACTCCAGAGCAAAAAGCCAAGCCTTACTACGCCAGGAGATGGCAGTTGGCAGGGAGTGTCATCCTAGACCACGCAAGCTGCTGCAGGGTGGTGGCTGTTTCTGCAAGTTCAGACTGGCAGGGTGATCCCAGGGTGCGACCATGGAGCCCGGGACAAAAAAGCCCAAGAGGCACCAGCTCTCCCGCAGATCTCCTTCCCTGACGCGACAGAGCGAACGCCCAAAGCCTTGCTGAGGAAGCAGCAGCGAAGTGCGGTTCAGGCCAAGCTGAAAACCTCTGCGAAAGCATAGCAGTCGCTGGGAAAAAAGAGTCGGTTCTCTGGGCTACTGTTGCTGCTTGCTTGAGCCTAGTATTGGCAGCACGGTGGCAGAATCCCGCATAGAGCGAAAGCCTCCTTGCCTGGGCATCCCCTGTAGGAAAGCACAGCATTCTTGGGGAAAACAGAGTCGGTTCTGTGCGATTCATATGTCGCTTGCCTGTACAGAGTCTCCGAAGCACGGTGAAAGAAACCCGCATGGAGCGAAATCCTCTTGGCCCGGGCATCCCCTCTACTTGAGAGAGAAGCGTGGTTGTGCCTGTGGAAACAGCCTTAACGAAAGGTCATGAAACAGGAGAGCATGCATTGCAACAATAGCGGACAGGTGGCAAGACAAGTGTCACCCTCTCCGTTTGCTTAGAAAGCAGAGTCGGTTCTGCGGGCTGCTGCTCCTGCTTGCCTAGGCCAAGTCTCAAGGTGGGAGAAACCACCATACAGCGAAAGCCTCTTTGCCCAGGCTCCTCCTCTGGGAAAGCACAGCATTCGTTGGGAAATCTGAGTCGTTTTGTGGGATGCTGTTGCTACTTGCCTGAGCTAGTCTGCGCAGCACGGTGGAAGAAACCCGCATGGAGCGAAATTCTCTGGGTCCTAGCATCCCCACTGCCTGCGAGAGAAGCGTGGATGCACATCTGGAAAGGGCCTTAAGGATAGGGACACGGCTGACACCGTGTTCCCCGGGAGCAAGTCTGGGGAAGGAGCAGAACGCCTCCCCGGGAGAAGAGAAGGAGCCGTTGGCCTTGTTGTCGGGAAACAGTCGCAAAGCAGGAGAGATTGCCCTGGGAAGAACAGTGGGACGGTGGCAAGACAAGCGTCACCCGCTCCCTGTGCGTAGAGACGGAAGCCTGGCTTTAGGAAGACACGAGGGGATGGTTAGGGCAGACGCGCATACTCTGCTCTGAGGAAGGAGTCTGGGCAGAAGGAAGGCCTGTTCTGTGTGCCTTTTGTCCCAAGGGGACAGCATCTCCAAGGCCACCTGTCCCTAGGCAAGATGTGGGCATGCCACCAGGCGCCATAACCTGAACTCGCAGATACAGCTCCCTGGAAGAAAGGGGAGCCAGATGACATCTTCCTCCAAGAGGTGGCAGCTTTGGGGGAGGAAGGGGGTGTGTCGTGGAAGAAGAGGGGACAGTCCCCCACAGCTCCCCATCCCAGTGCACGGGCGCTGTGCAGGGTTCCTGTCGCTTCTCCTTTCCTATGTGGAAGGCGCTGGCCTAGTCCCCAAGTGCGCCTGAACTCGACAGCAAAAAGCCAAACCTTACTACGCCAGAAGAAGGCAGTTGGCAGGGATTGTCATCCTAGACCACGCACGCAGCTGCAGGGTGGTGGCTGTGTCTGCGAGGTTCAGCCTGGCACGGTGATCCCAGGGTGCGACCATGGAGCCCGGGATAGCAAAGCCCAAGTGGAACCAGCTCTCCCGCAGATCTCCTTCCCTGACGCGACAGAGCGAACGCCCAAAGCCTTGCTGAGGAAGCAGCAGCGAAGTGCGGTTCAGGCCAAGCTGAAAACCTCTGCCAAAGCATAGCAGTCGCTGGGAAAAAAGAGTCGGTTCTCTGGGCTGCTGTTGCTGCTTGCTTGAGCCTAGTATTGGCAGCACGGTGGCAGAATCCCGCATAGAGCGAAAGCCTCTTTGCCTGGGCATCCCCTCTAAGAAAGCACAGCATTCTTGGGGAAAACAGAGTCGGTTCTGTGCGATGCAGATGCCGCTTGCCTGAACATGGTCTCCGAAGCACGCTGTAAGAAACCCGCATGGAGCGAAATCCTCTTGGCCCGGGCATCCCCTGTACTTGAGAGCGAAGCGTGGTTGTGACTGTGGAAACAGTCTTAACGAAAGGTCATGAAACAGGAGAGCATGCATTGCAACAATAGCGGGCAGGTGGCAAGACAAGTGTCACCCTCTCTGTTTGCTTAGAAATCAGAGTCTGTTCTGCGGGCTGCTCCTCCTGCTTGCCTAGGCCAAGTCTCAAGGTGGGAGATACCACCCTACAGGGAAAGCCTCTTTGCCCAGGCTCCTACTCTGGGAAAGCACAGCATTCGTTGGGAAATCTGAGTCGCTTTGTGGGATGCTGCTGCTGCTTGCCTGAGCTAGTCTGCGCAGCACGGTGGAAGAAACCCGCATGGAGCGAAATTCTCTTGGCCCTAGCATCGCCCCTGCCTGCGAGAGAAGCGTGGATGCACATCTGGAAAGGGACTTAAGGATAGGGACACGGCTGTCACCGTGATCTCCGGGAGCAAGTCTGGGGAAGGAGCAGAACGCCTCCCCGGGAGAAGAGAAGGAGCTGTTGGCCTTGTCCAGAAACAGTCGCAAAGCAGGAGAGCCTGCCCTGGGAAGAACAGCGGGACGGTGGCATGACAAGCGTCACCCGCTCCCAATGCGTATAGACGGAAGCCTGGCTTTAGGAAGACAGGAGGGGACGGCTAGGGCAGGGGTGCATACGCCACTCTGAGGAAGGAGTCTGGGCAGAAGGCAGGCCTGTTCTGTGTGCGTCCTGTCAAAAGGGGAGAGCATCTCCGAGGCCATCTGTCCCTAGGGCAGACGTGGGCTTGCCACCAGGCGCCATAACCTGAACTCGCAGATACAGCTCCCTGGAAGAAAGGGCAGCCAGATACCATCTTCCTCCAAGAGGTGGCAGCGTTGGGGGTGGCAGCGGTGTGTCGGGGAAGAAGACGGGACAGTCCCCCACTGCTCCCCATCCAAGTGCACGGGCGCTGTGGAGGGTTCCTGTCGCCTCTCCTTTCCTATTGCAAAGGCCCTGGCTTAGTCCCCGAGTCCGCCTGAACTCCAGAGCAAAAAGCCAAGCCTTACTACGCCAGGAGATGGCAGTTGGCAGGGAGTGTCATCCTAGACCACGCAAGCTGCTGCAGGGTGGTGGCTGTTTCTGCAAGTTCAGACTGGCAGGGTGATCCCAGGGTGCGACCATGGAGCCCGGGATAGCAAAGCCCAAGAGGCACCAGCTCTCCCGCAGATCTCCTTCCCTGACGCGACAGAGCAAACGCCCAAAGCCTTGCTGAGGAAGCAGCAGCGAAGTGCGGTTCAGGCCAAGCTGAAAACCTCTGCGAAAGCATAGCAGTCGCTGGGAAAAAAGAGTCGGTTCTCTGGGCTACTGTTGCTGCTTGCTTGAGCCTAGTATTGGCTGCACGGTGGCAGAATCCCGCATAGAGCGAAAGCCTCCTTGCCTGGGCATCCCCTGTAGGAAAGCGCAGCATTCTTGGGGAAAACAGAGTCGGTTCTGTGCGATGCATATGTCGCTTGCCTGTACAGAGTCTCCGAAGCACGGTGAAAGAAACCCGCATGGAGCGAAATCCTCTTGGCCCGGGCATACCCTGTACTTGAGAGCGAAGCGTGGTTGTGACTGTGGAAACAGTCTTAACGAAAGGTCATGAAACAGGAGAGCATGCATTGCAACAATAGCGGACAGGTGGCAACACAAGTGTCACACTCTCCGTTTGCTTAGAAATCAGAGTCGGTTCTGCGGGCTGCTGCTCCTGCTTGCCTAGGCCAAGTCTCAAGGTGGGAGAAACCACCATACAGCGAAAGCCTCTTTGCCCAGGCTCCTCCTCTGGGAAAGCACAGCATTCGTTGGGAAATCTGAGTCGCTTTGTGGGATGCTGTTGCTACTTGCCTGAGCTAGTCTGCGCAGCACGGTGGAAGAAACCCGCATGGAGCGAAATTCTCTGGGTCCTAGCATCCCCACTGCCTGCGAGAGAAGCGTGGATGCACATCTGGAAAGGGCCTTAAGGATAGGGACACGGCTGACACCGTGTTCCCCGGGAGCAAGTCTGGGGAAGGAGCAGAACGCCTCCCCGGGAGAAGAGAAGGAGCCGTTGGCCTTGTTGTCGGGAAAGAGTCGCAAAGCAGGAGAGATTGCCCTGGGAAGAACAGTGGGACGGTGGCAAGACAAGCGTCACCCGCTCCCTGTGCGTAGAGACGGAAGCCTGGCTTTAGGAAGACACGAGGGGATGGCTAGGGCAGACGCGCATACTCTGCTCTGAGGAAGGAGTCTGGGCAGAAGGAAGGCCTGTTCTGTGTGCCTTTTGTCCCAAGGGGACAGCATCTCCAAGGCCACCTGTCCCTAGGCAAGATGTGGGCATGCCACCAGGCGCCATAACCTGAACTCGCAGATACAGCTCCCTGGAAGAAAGGGGAGCCAGATGACATCTTCCTCCAAGAGGTGGCAGCTTTGGGGGAGGAAGGGGGTGTGTCGTGGAAGAAGAGGGGACAGTCCCCCACAGCTCCCCATCCCAGTGCACGGGCGCTGTGCAGGGTTCCTGTCGCTTCTCCTTTCCTATGTGGAAGGCCCTGGCCTAGTCCCCAAGTGCGCCTGAACTCGACAGCAAAAAGCCAAGCCTTACTACGCCAGAAGAAGGCAGTTGGCAGGGATTGTCATCCTAGACCACGCACGCTGCTGCAGGGTGGTGGCTGTGTCTGCGAGGTTCAGCCTGGCACGGTGATCCCAGGGTGCGACCATGGAGCCCGGGATAGCAAAGCCCAAGTGGAACCAGCTCTCCCGCAGATCTCCTTCCCTGACGCGACAGAGCAAATGCCCAAAGCCTTGCTGAGGAAGCAGCAGCGAAGTGCGGTTCAGGCCAAGCTGAAAACCTCTGCCAAAGCATAGCAGTCGCTGGGAAAAAAGAGTCGGTTCTCTGGGCTGCTGTTGCTGCTTGCTTGAGCCTAGTATTGGCAGCACGGTGGCAGAATCCCGCATAGAGCGAAAGCCTCTTTGCCTGGGCATCCCCTCTAGGAAAGCACAGCATTCTTGGGGAAAACAGAGTCGGTTCTGTGCGATGCAGATGCCGCTTGCCTGAACATGGTCTCCGAAGCACGCTGTAAGAAACCCGCATGGAGCGAAATCCTCTTGGCCCGGGCATCCCCTGTACTTGAGAGCGAAGCGTGGTTGTGACTGTGGAAACAGTCTTAACGAAAGGTCATGAAACAGGAGAGCATGCATTGCAACAATAGCGGGCAGGTGGCAAGACAAGTGTCACCCTCTCTGTTTGCTTAGAAATCAGAGTCTGTTCTGCGGGCTGCTGCTCCTGCTTGCCTAGGCCAAGTCTCAAGGTGGGAGATACCACCCTACAGGGAAAGCCTCTTTGCCCAGGCTCCTCTTCTGGGAAAGCACAGCATTCGTTGGGTAATCTGAGTCGCTTTGTGGGATGCTGCTGCTGCTTGCCTGAGCTAGTCTGCGCAGCACGGTGGAAGAAACCCGCATGGAGCGAAATTCTCTTGGCCCTAGCATCGCCCCTGCCTGCGAGAGAAGCGTGGATGCACATCTGGAAAGGGACTTAAGGATAGGGACACGGCTGTCACCGTGATCTCCGGGAGCAAGTCTGGGGAAGGAGCAGAACGCCTCCCCGGGAGAAGAGAAGGAGCTGTTGGCCTTGTCTAGAAACAGTCGCAAAGCAGGAGAGCCTGCCCTGGGAAGAACAGCGGGACGGTGGCATGACAAGCGTCACCCGCTCCCAATGCGTATAGACGGAAGCCTGGCTTTAGGAAGACAGGAAGGGACGGCTAGGGCAGGGGTGCATACGCCACTCTGAGGAAGGAGTCTGGGCAGAAGGCAGGCCTGTTCTGTGTGCGTCCTGTCCCAAGGGGAGAGCATCTCCGAGGCCATCTGTCCCTAGGGCAGACGTGGGCTTGCCACCAGGCGCCATAACCTGAACTCGCAGATACAGCTCCCTGGAAGAAAGGGCAGCCAGATACCATCTTCCTCCAAGAGGTGGCAGCGTTGGGGGTGGCAGCGGTGTGTCGGGGAAGAAGTCGGGACAGTCCCCCACTGCTCCCCATCCAAGTGCACGGGCGCTGTGGAGGGTTCCTGTCGCCTCTCCTTTCCTATTGCAAAGGCCCTGGCGTAGTCCCCGAGTCCGCCTGAACTCCAGAGCAAAAAACGAAGCCTTACTACGCCAGGAGATGGCAGTTGGCAGGGAGTGTCATCCTAGACCACGCAAGCTGCTGCAGGGTGGTGGCTGTTTCTGCAAGTTCAGACTGGCAGGGTGATCCCAGGGTGCGACCATGGAGCCCGGGATAGCAAAGCCCAAGAGGCACCAGCTCTCCCGCAGATCTCCTTCCCTGACGCGACAGAGCAAACGCCCAAAGCCTTGCTGAGGAAACAGCAGCGAAGTGCGGTTCAGGCCAAGCTGAAAACCTCTGCGAAAGCATAGCAGTCGCTGGGAAAAAAGAGTCGGTTCTCTGGGCTACTGTTGCTGCTTGCTTGAGCCTAGTATTGGCTGCACGGTGGCAGAATCCCGCATAGAGCGAAAGCCTCCTTGCCTGGGCATCCCCTGTAGGAAAGCACAGCATTCTTGGGGAAAACAGAGTCGGTTCTGTGCGATGCATATGTCGCTTGCCTGTACAGAGTCTCCGAAGCACGGTGAAAGAAACCCGCATGGAGCGAAATCCTCTTGGCCCGGGCATACCCTGTACTTGAGAGCGAAGCGTGGTTGTGACTGTGGAAACAGTCTTAACGAAAGGTCATGAAACAGGGAGCATGCATTGCAACAATAGCGGGCAGGTGGCAAGACAAGTGTCACCCTCTCCGTTTGCTTAGAAATCAGAGTCGGTTCTGCGGGCTGCTGCTCCTGCTTGCCTAGGCCAAGTCTCAAGGTAGGAGAAACCACCATACAGCGAAAGCCTCTGTGCCCACGCTCCTCCTCTGGGAAAGCACAGCATTCGTTGGGAAATCTGAGTCGCTTTGTGGGATGCTGTTGCTACTTGCCTGAGCTAGTCTGCGCACCACGGTGGAAGAAACCCGCATGGAGCGAAATTCTCTGGGTCCTAGCATCCCCACTGCCTGCGAGAGAAGCGTGGATGCACATCTGGAAAGGGCCTTAAGGATAGGGACACGGCTGACACCGTGTTCCCCGGGAGCAAGTCTGGGGAAGGAGCAGAACGCCACCCCGGGAGAAGAGAAGGAGCCGTTGGCCTTGTTGTCGGGAAACAGTCGCAAAGCAGGAGAGATTGCCCTGGGAAGAACAGTGGGACGGTGGCAAGACAAGCGTCACCCGCTCCCTGTGCGTAGAGACGGAAGCCTGGCTTTAGGAAGACACGAGGGGATGGCTAGGGCAGACGCGCATACTCTGTTCTGAGGAAGGAGTCTGGGCAGAAGGAAGGCCTGTTCTGTGTGCCTTTTGTCCCAAGGGGACAGCATCTCCAAGGCCACCTGTCCCTAGGCAAGATGTGGGCATGCCACCAGGCGCCATAACCTGAACTCGCAGATACAGCTCCCTGGAAGAAAGGGGAGCCAGATGACATCTTCCTCCAAGAGGTGGCAGCTTTGGGGGAGGAAGGGAGTGTGTCGTGGAAGAAGAGGGGACAGTCCCCCACAGCTCCCAATCCCAGTGCACGGGCGCTGTGCAGGGTTCCTGTCGCTTCTCCGTTCCTATGTGGAAGGCGCTGGCCTAGTCCCCAAGTCCGCCTGAACTCGAGAGCAAAAAGCCAAGCCTTACTACGCCAGAAGAAGGCAGTTGGCAGGGATTGTCATCCTAGACCACGCACGCTGCTGCAGGGTGGTGGCTGTGTCTGCGAGGTTCAGCCTGGCACGGTGATCCCAGGGTGCGACCATGGAGCCCGGGATAGCAAAGCCCAAGTGGAACCAGCTCTCCCGCAGATCTCCTTCCCTGACGCGACAGAGCAAACGCCCAAAGCCTTGCTGAGGAAGCAGCAGCGAAGTGCGGTTCAGGCCAAGCTGAAAACCTCTGCCAAAGCATAGCAGTCGCTGGCTAAAAAGAGTCGGTTCTCTGGGCTGCTGTTGCTGCTTGCTTGAGCCTAGTATTGGCAGCACGGTGGCAGAATCCCGCATAGAGCGAAACACTCTTTGCCTGGGCATCCCCTCTAGGAAAGCACAGCATTCTTGGGGAAAACAGAGTCGGTTCTGTGCGATGCAGATGCCGCTTGCCTGAACATGGTCTCCGAAGCACGCTGTAAGAAACCCGCATGGAACGAAATCCTCTTGGCCCGGGCATCCCCTGTAATTGAGAGCGAAGAGTGGTTGTGACTGTGGAAACAGTCTTAACGAAAGGTCATGAAACAGGAGAGCATGCATTGCAACAATAGCGGGCAGGTGGCAAGACAAGTGTCACCCTCTCCGTTTCATTAGAAATCAGAGTCTGTTCTGCGGGCTGCTGCTCCTGCTTGCCTAGGCCAAGTCTCAAGGTGGGAGATACCACCCTACAGGGAAAGCCTCTTTGCCCAGGCTCCTCCTCTGGGAAAGCACAGCATTCGTTGGGAAATCTGAGTCGCTTTGTGGGATGCTGCTGCTGCTTGCCTGAGCTAGTCTGCGCAGCACGGTGGAAGAAACCCGCATGGAGCGAAATTCTCTTGGCCCTAGCATCGCCACTGCCTGCGAGAGAAGCGTGGATGCACATCTGGAAAGGGACTTAAGTATAGGGACAGGGCTGTCACCGTGATCTCCGGGAGCAAGTCTGGGGAAGGAGCACAACGCCTCCCCGGGAGAAAGGAAGGAGCTGTTGGCCTTGTCCAGAAACAGTCGCAAAGCAGGAGAGCCTGCCCAGGGAAGAACAGCGGGACGGTGGCATGACAAGCGTCACCCGCTCCCAATGCGTATAGACGGAAGCCTGGCTTTAGGAAGACAGGAGGGGACGGCTAGGGCAGGCGCGCATACGCCACTCTGAGGAAGGAGTCTGGGCAGAAGGCAGGCCTGTTCTGTGTGCCTCTTGTCCCAAGGGGAGAGCATCTCCGAGGCCACCTGTCCCTAGGGCAGACGTGGGCTTGCCACCAGGCGCCATAACCTGAACTCGCAGATACAGCTCCCTGGAAGAAAGGGCAGCCAGATACCATCTTCCTCCAAGAGGTGGCAGCGTTGGGGGTGGCAGCGGTGTGTCGGGGAAGAAGAGGGGACAGTCCCCCACTGCTCCCCATCCAAGTGCACGGGCGCTGTGGAGGGTTCCTGTCGCCTCTCCTTTCCTATTGCAAAGGCACTGGCGTAGTCCCCGAGTCCGCCTGAACCTCAGAGCAAAAAGCCAAGCCTTACTACGCCAGGAGATGGCAGTTGGCAGGGAGTGTCATCCTAGACCACGCAAGCTGCTGCAGGGTGGTGGCTGTTTCTGCAAGTTCAGACTGGCAGGGTGATCCCAGGGTGCGACCATGGAGCCCGGGACAAAAAAGCCCAAGAGGCACCAGCTCTTCCGCAGATTTCCTTCCCTGACGCGATAGAGCGAACGCCCAAAGCCTTGATGAGGAATCAGCAGCGAAGGGCGGTTCAGGCCAAGCTGAAAACCTCTGCGAAAGCATAGCAGTCGCTGGGAAAAAAGAGTCGGTTCTCTGGGCTACTGTTGCTGCTTGCTTGAGCCTAGTATTGGCAGCACGGTGGCAGAATCCCGCATAGAGCGAAAGCCTCCTTGCCTGGGCATCCCCTCTAGGAAAGCACAGCATTCTTGGGGAAAACAGAGTCGGTTCTGTGCGATGCATATGTCGCTTGCCTGTACAGAGTCTCCGAAGCACGGTGAAAGAAACCCGCATGGAGCGAAATCCTCTTGGCCCGGGCATCCCCTCTACTTGAGAGAGAAGCGTGGTTGTGCCTGTGGAAACAGCCTTAACGAAAGGTCATGAAACAGGAGAGCATGCATTGCAACAATAGCGGACAGGTGGCAAGACAAGTGTCACCCTCTCCGTTTGCTTAGAAAGCAGAGTCGGTTCTGCGGGCTGCTGCTCCTGCTTGCCTAGGCCAAGTCTCAAGGTGGGAGAAACCACCATACAGCGAAAGCCTCTTTGCCCAGGCTCCTCCTCTGGGAAAGCACAGCATTCGTTGGGAAATCTGAGTCGTTTTGTGGGATGCTGTTGCTACTTGCCTGAGCTAGTCTGCGCAGCACGGTGGAAGAAACCCGCATGGAGCGAAATTCTCTGGGTCCTAGCATCCCCACTGCCTGCGAGAGAAGCGTGGATGCACATCTGGAAAGGGCCTTAAGGATAGGGACACGGCTGACACCGTGTTCACCGGGAGCAAGTCTGGGGAAGGAGCAGAACGCCTCCCCGGGAGAAGAGAAGGAGCCGTTGGCCTTGTTGTCGGGAAACAGTCGCAAAGCAGGAGAGATTGCCCTGGGAAGAACAGTGGGACGGTGGCAAGACAAGCGTCACCCGCTCCCTGTGCGTAGAGACGGAAGCCTGGCTTTAGGAAGACACGAGGGGATGGCTAGGGCAGACGCGCATACTCTGCTCTGAGGAAGGAGTCTGGGCAGAAGGAAGGCCTGTTCTGTGTGCCTTTTGTCCCAAGGGGACAGCATCTCCAAGGCCACCTGTCCCTAGGCAAGATGTGGGCATGCCACCAGGCGCCATAACCTGAACTCGCAGATACAGCTCCCTGGAAGAAAGGGGAGCCAGATGACATCTTCCTCCAAGAGGTGGCAGCTTTGGGGGAGGAAGGGGGTGTGTCGTGGAAGAAGAGGGGACAGTCCCCCACAGCTCCCCATCCCAGTGCACGGGCGCTGTGCAGGGTTCCTGTCGCTTCTCCTTTCCTATGTGGAAGGCGCTGGACTAGTCCCCAAGTGCGCCTGAACTCGAGAGCAAAAAGCCAAGCCTTACTACGCCAGAAGAAGGCTGTTGGCAGGGATTGTCATCCTAGACCACGCACGCTGCTGCAGGGTGGTGGCTGTGTCTGCGAGGTTCAGCCTGGCACGGTGATCCCAGGGTGCGACCATGGAGCCCGGGATAGCAAAGCCCAAGTGGAACCAGCTCTCCCGCAGATCTCCTTCCCTGACGCGACAGAGCAAACGCCCAAAGCCTTGCTGAGGAAGCAGCAGCGAAGTGCGGTTCAGACCAAGCTGAAAACCTCTGCCAAAGCATAGCAGTCGCTGGGAAAAAAGAGACGGTTCTCTGGGCTGCTGTTGCTGCTTGCTTGAGCCTAGTATTGGAAGCACGGTGGCAGAATCCCGCATAGAGCGAAAGCCTCTTTGCCTGGGCATCCCCTCTAGGAAAGCACAGCATTCTTGGGGAAAACAGAGTCGGTTCTGTGAGATGCAGATGCCGCTTGCCTGAACATGGTCTCCGAAGCACGCTGTAAGAAACCCGCATGGAGCGAAATCCTCTTGGCCCGGGCATACCCTGTACTTGAGAGCGAAGCGTGGTTGTGACTGTGGAAACAGTCTTAACGAAAGGTCATGAAACAGGGAGCATGCATTGCAACAATAGCGGGCAGGTGGCAAGACAAGTGTCACCCTCTCCGTTTGCTTAGAAAGCAGAGTCGGTTCTGCGGGCTGCTGCTCCTGCTTGCCTAGGCCAAGTCTCAAGGTAGGAGAAACCACCATACAGCGAAAGACTCTGTGCCCACGCTCCTCCTCTGGGAAAGCACAGCATTCGTTGGGAAATCTGAGTCGCTTTGTGGGATGCTGTTGCTACTTGCCTGAGCTAGTCTGCGCACCACGGTGGAAGAAACCCGCATGGAGCGAAATTCTCTGGGTCCTAGCATCCCCACTGCCTGCGAGAGAAGCGTGGATGCACATCTGGAAAGGGCCTTAAGGATAGGGACACGGCTGACACCGTGTTCCCCGGGAGCAAGTCTGGGGAAGGAGCAGAACGCCACCCCGGGAGAAGAGAAGGAGCCGTTGGCCTTGTTGTCGGGAAACAGTCGCAAAGCAGGAGAGATTGCCCTGGGAAGAACAGTGGGACGGTGGCAAGACAAGCGTCACCCGCTCCCTGTGCGTAGAGACGGAAGCCTGGCTTTAGGAAGACACGAGGGGATGGCTAGGGCAGACGCGCATACTCTGTTCTGAGGAAGGAGTCTGGGCAGAAGGAAGGCCTGTTCTGTGTGCCTTTTGTCCCAAGGGGACAGCATCTCCAAGGCCACCTGTCCCTAGGCAAGATGTGGGCATGCCACCAGGCGCCATAACCTGAACTCGCAGATACAGCTCCCTGGAAGAAAGGGGAGCCAGATGACATCTTCCTCCAAGAGGTGGCAGCTTTGGGGGAGGAAGGGAATGTGTCGTGGAAGAAGAGGGGACAGTCCCCCACAGCTCCCAATCCCAGTGCACGGGCGCTGTGCAGGGTTCCTGTCGCTTCTCCGTTCCTATGTGGAAGGCGCTGGCCTAGTCCCCAAGTCCGCCTGAACTCGAGAGCAAAAAGCCAAGCCTTACTACGCCAGAAGAAGGCAGTTGGCAGGGATTGTCATCCTAGACCACGCACGCTGCTGCAGGGTGGTGGCTGTGTCTGCGAGGTTCAGCCTGGCACGGTGATCCCAGGGTGCGACCATGGAGCCCGGGATAGCAAAGCCCAAGTGGAACCAGCTCTCCCGCAGATCTCCTTCCCTGACGCGACAGAGCAAACGCCCAAAGCCTTGCTGAGGAAGCAGCAGCGAAGTGCGGTTCAGGCCAAGCTGAAAACCTCTGCCAAAGCATAGCAGTCGCTGGCTAAAAAGAGTCGGTTCTCTGGGCTGCTGTTGCTGCTTGCTTGAGCCTAGTATTGGCAGCACGGTGGCAGAATCCCGCATAGAGCGAAAGACTCTTTGCCTGGGCATCCCCTCTAGGAAAGCACAGCATTCTTGGGGAAAACAGAGTCGGTTCTGTGCGATGCAGATGCCGCTTGCCTGAACATGGTCTCCGAAGCACGCTGTAAGAAACCCGCATGGAACGAAATCCTCTTGGCCCGGGCATCCCCTGTAATTGAGAGCGAAGAGTGGTTGTGACTGTGGAAACAGTCTTAACGAAAGGTCATGAAACAGGAGAGCATGCATTGCAACAATAGCGGGCAGGTGGCAAGACAAGTGTCACCCTCTCCGTTTCATTAGAAATCAGAGTCTGTTCTGCGGGCTGCTGCTCCTGCTTGCCTAGGCCAAGTCTCAAGGTGGGAGATACCACCCTACAGGGAAAGCCTCTTTGCCCAGGCTCCTCCTCTGGGAAAGCACAGCATTCGTTGGGAAATCTGAGTCGCTTTGTGGGATGCTGCTGCTGCTTGCCTGAGCTAGTCTGCGCAGCACGGTGGAAGAAACCCGCATGGAGCGAAATTCTCTTGGCCCTAGCATCGCCACTGCCTGCGAGAGAAGCGTGGATGCACATCTGGAAAGGGACTTAAGGATAGGGACAGGGCTGTCACCGTGATCTCCGGGAGCAAGTCTGGGGAAGGAGCAGAACGCCTCCCCGGGAGAAAGGAAGGAGCTGTTGGCCTTGTCCAGAAACAGTCGCAAAGCAGGAGAGCCTGCCCAGGGAAGAACAGCGGGACGGTGGCATGACAAGCGTCACCCGCTCCCAATGCGTATAGACGGAAGCCTGGCTTTAGGAAGACAGGAGGGGACGGCTAGGGCAGGCGCGCATACGCCACTCTGAGGAAGGAGTCTGGGCAGAAGGCAGGCCTGTTCTGTGTGCCTCTTGTCCCACGGGGAGAGCATCTCCGAGGCCACCTGTCCCTAGGGCAGACGTGGGCTTGCCACCAGGCGCTATAACCTGAACTCGCAGATACAGCTCCCTGGAAGAAAGGGCAGCCAGATACCATCTTCCTCCAAGAGGTGGCAGCGTTGGGGGTGGCAGCGGTGTGTCGGGGAAGAAGAGGGGACAGTCCCCCACTGCTCCCCATCCAAGTGCACGGGCGCTGTGGAGGGTTCCTGTCGCCTCTCCTTTCCTATTGCAAAGGCACTGGCGTAGTCCCCGAGTCCGCCTGAACCTCAGAGCAAAAAGCCAAGCCTTACTACGCCAGGAGATGGCAGTTGGCAGGGAGTGTCATCCTAGACCACGCAAGCTGCTGCAGGGTGGTGGCTGTTTCTGCAAGTTCAGACTGGCAGGGTGATCCCAGGGTGCGACCATGGAGCCCGGGACAAAAAAGCCCAAGAGGCACCAGCTCTCCCGCAGATCTCCTTCCCTGACGCGACAGAGCGAACGCCCAAAGCCTTGCTGAGGAAGCAGCAGCGAAGTGCGGTTCAGGCCAAGCTGAAAACCTCTGCGAAAGCATAGCAGTCGCTGGGAAAAAAGAGTCGGTTCTCTGGGCTACTGTTGCTGCTTGCTTGAGCCTAGTATTGGCAGCACGGTGGCAGAATCCCGCATAGAGCGAAAGCCTCCTTGCCTGGGCATCCCCCCTAGGAAAGCACAGCATTCTTGGGGAAAACAGAGTCGGTTCTGTGCGATGCATATGTCGCTTGCCTGTACAGAGTCTCCGAAGCACGGTGAAAGAAACCCGCATGGAGCGAAATCCTCTTGGCCCGGGCATCCCCTCTACTTGAGAGAGAAGCGTGGTTGTGCCTGTGGAAACAGCCTTAACGAAAGGTCATGAAACAGGAGAGCATGCATTGCAACAATAGCGGACAGGTGGCAAGACAAGTGTCACACTCTCCGTTTGCTTAGAAAGCAGAGTCGGTTCTGCGGGCTGCTGCTCCTGCTTGCCTAGGCCAAGTCTCAAGGTGGGAGAAACCACCATACAGCGAAAGCCTCTTTGCCCAGGCTCCTCCTCTGGGAAAGCACAGCATTCGTTGGGAAATCTGAGTCGTTTTGTGGGATGCTGTTGCTACTTGCCTGAGCTAGTCTGCGCAGCACGGTGGAAGAAACCCGCATGGAGCGAAATTCTCTGGGTCCTAGCATCCCCACTGCCTGCGAGAGAAGCGTGGATGCACATCTGGAAAGGGCCTTAAGGATAGGGACACGGCTGACACCGTGTTCACCGGGAGCAAGTCTGGGGAAGGAGCAGAACGCCTCCCCGGGAGAAGAGAAGGAGCCGTTGGCCTTGTTGTCGGGAAACAGTCGCAAAGCAGGAGAGATTGCCCTGGGAAGAACAGTGGGACGGTGGCAAGACAAGCGTCACCCGCTCCCTGTGCGTAGAGACGGAAGCCTGGCTTTAGGAAGACACGAGGGGATGGCTAGGGCAGACGCGCATACTCTGCTCTGAGGAAGGAGTCTGGGCAGAAGGAAGGCCTGTTCTGTGTGCCTTTTGTCCCAAGGGGACAGCATCTCCAAGGCCACCTGTCCCTAGGCAAGATGTGGGCATGCCACCAGGCGCCATAACCTGAACTCGCAGATACAGCTCCCTGGAAGAAAGGGGAGCCAGATGACATCTTCCTCCAAGAGGTGGCAGCTTTGGGGGAGGAAGGGGGTGTGTCGTGGAAGAAGAGGGGACAGTCCCCCACAGCTCCCCATCCCAGTGCACGGGCGCTGTGCAGGGTTCCTGTCGCTTCTCCTTTCCTATGTGGAAGGCGCTGGCCTAGTCCCCAAGTCCGCCTGAACTCGGGAGCAAAAAGCCAAGCCTTACTACGCCAGAAGAAGGCTGTTGGCAGAGGTTGTCATCCTAGACCACGCACGCTGCTGCAGGGTGGTGGCTGTGTCTGCGAGGTTCAGCCTGGCACGGTGATCCCAGGGTGCGACCATGGAGCCCGGGATAGCAAAGCCCAAGTGGAACCAGCTCTCCCGCAGATCTCCTTCCCTGACGCGACAGAGCAAACGCCCAAAGCCTTGCTGAGGAAGCAGCAGCGAAGTGCGGTTCAGGCCAAGCTGAAAACCTCTGCCAAAGCATAGCAGTCGCTGGGAAAAAAGAGACGGTTCTCTGGGCTGCTGTTGCTGCTTGCTTGAGCCTAGTAATGGAAGCACGGTGGCAGAATCCCGCATAGAGCGAAAGCCTCTTTGCCTGGGCATCCCCTCTAGGAAAGCACAGCATTCTTGGGGAAAACAGAGTCGGTTCTGTGAGATGCAGATGCCGCTTGCCTGAACATGGTCTCCGAAGCACGCTGTAAGAAACCCGCATGGAGCGAAATCCTCTTGGCCCGGGCATACCCTGTACTTGAGAGCGAAGCGTGGTTGTGACTGTGGAAACAGTCTTAACGAAAGGTCATGAAACAGGAGAGCATGCATTGCAACAATAGCGGGCAGGTGGCAAGACAAGTGTCACCCTCTCCGTTTGCTTAGAAATCAGAGTCGGTTCTGCGGGCTGCTGCTCCTGCTTGCCTAGGCCAAGTCTCAAGGTAGGAGAAACCACCATACAGCGAAAGCCTCTGTGCCCACGCTCCTCCTCTGGGAAAGCACAGCATTCGTTGGGAAATCTGAGTCGCTTTGTGGGATGCTGTTGCTACTTGCCTGAGCTAGTCTGCGCACCACGGTGGAAGAAACCCGCATGGAGCGAAATTCTCTGGGTCCTAGCATCCCCACTGCCTGCGAGAGAAGCGTGGATGCACATCTGGAAAGGGCCTTAAGGATAGGGACACGGCTGACACCGTGTTCCCCGGGAGCAAGTCTGGGGAAGGAGCAGAACGCCACCCCGGGAGAAGAGAAGGAGCCGTTGGCCTTGTTGTCGGGAAACAGTCGCAAAGCAGGAGAGATTGCCCTGGGAAGAACAGTGGGACGGTGGCAAGACAAGCGTCACCCGCTCCCTGTGCGTAGAGACGGAAGCCTGGCTTTAGGAAGACACGAGGGGATGGCTAGGGCAGACGCGCATACTCTGCTCTGAGGAAGGAGTCTGGGCAGAAGGAAGGCCTGTTCTGTGTGCCTTTTGTCCCAAGGGGACAGCATCTCCAAGGCCACCTGTCCCTAGGCAAGATGTGGGCATGCCACCAGGCGCCATAACCTGAACTCGCAGATACAGCTCCCTGGAAGAAAGGGGAGCCAGATGACATCTTCCTCCAAGAGGTGGCAGCTTTGGGGGAGGAAGGGAGTGTGTCGTGGAAGAAGAGGGGACAGTCCCCCACAGCTCCCCATCCCAGTGCACGGGCGCTGTGCAGGGTTCCTGTCGCTTCTCCGTTCCTATGTGGAAGGCGCTGGCCTAGTCCCCAAGTCCGCCTGAACTCGAGAGCAAAAAGCCAAGCCTTACTACGCCAGAAGAAGGCAGTTGGCAGGGATTGTCATCCTAGACCACGCACGCTGCTGCAGGGTGGTGGCTGTGTCTGCGAGGTTCAGCCTGGCACGGTGATCCCAGGGTGCGACCATGGAGCCCGGGATAGCAAAGCCCAAGTGGAACCAGCTCTCCCGCAGATCTCCTTCCCTGACGCGACAGAGCAAACGCCCAAAGCCTTGCTGAGGAAGCAGCAGCGAAGTGCGGTTCAGGCCAAGCTGAAAACCTCTGCCAAAGCATAGCAGTCGCTGGCTAAAAAGAGTCGGTTCTCTGGGCTGCTGTTGCTGCTTGCTTGAGCCTAGTATTGGCAGCACGGTGGCAGAATCCCGCATAGAGCGAAAGCCTCTTTGCCTGGGCATCCCCTCTAGGAAAGCACAGCATTCTTGGGGAAAACAGAGTCGGTTCTGTGCGATGCAGATGCCGCTTGCCTGAACATGGTCTCCGAAGCACGCTGTAAGAAACCCGCATGGAACGAAATCCTCTTGGCCCGGGCATCCCCTGTAATTGAGAGCGAAGAGTGGTTGTGACTGTGGAAACAGTCTTAACGAAAGGTCATGAAACAGGAGAGCATGCATTGCAACAATAGCGGGCAGGTGGCAAGACAAGTGTCACCCTCTCCGTTTCATTAGAAATCAGAGTCTGTTCTGCGGGCTGCTGCTCCTGCTTGCCTAGGCCAAGTCTCAAGGTGGGAGATACCACCCTACAGGGAAAGCCTCTTTGCCCAGGCTCCTCCTCTGGGAAAGCACAGCATTCGTTGGGAAATCTGAGTCGCTTTGTGGGATGCTGCTGCTGCTTGCCTGAGCTAGTCTGCGCAGCACGGTGGAAGAAACCCGCATGGAGCGAAATTCTCTTGGCCCTAGCATCGCCACTGCCTGCGAGAGAAGCGTGGATGCACATCTGGAAAGGGACTTAAGGATAGGGACAGGGCTGTCACCGTGATCTCCGGGAGCAAGTCTGGGGAAGGAGCAGAACGCCTCCCCGGGAGAAAGGAAGGAGCTGTTGGCCTTGTCCAGAAACAGTCGCAAAGCAGGAGAGCCTGCCCAGGGAAGAACAGCGGGACGGTGGCATGACAAGCGTCACCCGCTCCCAATGCGTATAGACGGAAGCCTGGCTTTAGGAAGACAGGAGGGGACGGCTAGGGCAGGCGCGCATACGCCACTCTGAGGAAGGAGTCTGGGCAGAAGGCAGGCCTGTTCTGTGTGCCTCTTGTCCCACGGGGAGAGCATCTCCGAGGCCACCTGTCCCTAGGGCAGACGTGGGCTTGCCACCAGGCGCCATAACCTGAACTCGCAGATACAGCTCCCTGGAAGAAAGGGCAGCCAGATACCATCTTCCTCCAAGAGGTGGCAGCGTTGGGGGTGGCAGCGGTGTGTCGGGGAAGAAGAGGGGACAGTCCCCCACTGCTCCCCATCCAAGTGCACGGGCGCTGTGGAGGGTTCCTGTCGCCTCTCCTTTCCTATTGCAAAGGCACTGGCGTAGTCCCCGAGTCCGCCTGAACCTCAGAGCAAAAAGCCAAGCCTTACTACGCCAGGAGATGGCAGTTGGCAGGGAGTGTCATCCTAGACCACGCAAGCTGCTGCAGGGTGGTGGCTGTTTCTGCAAGTTCAGACTGGCAGGGTGATCCCAGGGTGCGACCATGGAGCCCGGGACAAAAAAGCCCAAGAGGCACCAGCTCTCCCGCAGATCTCCTTCCCTGACGCGACAGAGCGAACGCCCAAAGCCTTGCTGAGGAAGCAGCAGCGAAGTGCGGTTCAGGCCAAGCTGAAAACCTCTGCGAAAGCATAGCAGTCGCTGGGAAAAAAGAGTCGGTTCTCTGGGCTACTGTTGCTGCTTGCTTGAGCCTAGTATTGCCAGCACGGTGGCAGAATCCCGCATAGAGCGAAAGCCTCCTTGCCTGGGCATCCCCCCTAGGAAAGCACAGCATTCTTGGGGAAAACAGAGTCGGTTCTGTGCGATGCATATGTCGCTTGCCTGTACAGAGTCTCCGAAGCACGGTGAAAGAAACCCGCATGGAGCGAAATCCTCTTGGCCCGGGCATCCCCTCTACTTGAGAGAGAAGCGTGGTTGTGCCTGTGGAAACAGCCTTAACGAAAGGTCATGAAACAGGAGAGCATGCATTGCAACAATAGCGGACAGGTGGCAAGACAAGTGTCACCCTCTCCGTTTGCTTAGAAAGCAGAGTCGGTTCTGCGGGCTGCTGCTCCTGCTTGCCTAGGCCAAGTCTCAAGGTGGGAGAAACCACCATACAGCGAAAGCCTCTTTGCCCAGGCTCCTCCTCTGGGAAAGCACAGCATTCGTTGGGAAATCTGAGTCGTTTTGTGGGATGCTGTTGCTACTTGCCTGAGCTAGTCTGCGCAGCACGGTGGAAGAAACCCGCATGGAGCGAAATTCTCTGGGTCCTAGCATCCCCACTGCCTGCGAGAGAAGCGTGGATGCACATCTGGAAAGGGCCTTAAGGATAGGGACACGGCTGACACCGTGTTCACCGGGAGCAAGTCTGGGGAAGGAGCAGAACGCCTCCCCGGGAGAAGAGAATGAGCCGTTGGCCTTGTTGTCGGGAAACAGTCGCAAAGCAGGAGAGATTGCCCTGGGAAGAACAGTGGGACGGTGGCAAGACAAGCGTCACCCGCTCCCTGTGCGTAGAGACGGAAGCCTGGCTTTAGGAAGACACGAGGGGATGGCTAGGGCAGACGCGCATACTCTGCTCTGAGGAAGGAGTCTGGGCAGAAGGAAGGCCTGTTCTGTGTGCCTTTTGTCCCAAGGGGACAGCATCTCCAAGGCCACCTGTCCCTAGGCAAGATGTGGGCATGCCACCAGGCGCCATAACCTGAACTCGCAGATACAGCTCCCTGGAAGAAAGGGGAGCCAGATGACATCTTCCTCCAAGAGGTGGCAGCTTTGGGGGAGGAAGGGGGTGTGTCGTGGAAGAAGAGGGGACAGTCCCCCACAGCTCCCCATCCCAGTGCACGGGCGCTGTGCAGGGTTCCTGTCGCTTCTCCTTTCCTATGTGGAAGGCGCTGGCCTAGTCCCCAAGTCCGCCTGAACTCGAGAGCAAAAAGCCAAGCCTTACTACGCCAGAAGAAGGCAGTTGGCAGGGATTGTCATCCTAGACCACGCACGCTGCTGCAGGGTGGTGGCTGTGTCTGCGAGGTTCAGCCTGGCACGGTGATCCCAGGGTGCGACCATGGAGCCCGGGATAGCAAAGCCCAAGTGGAACCAGCTCTCCCGCAGATCTCCTTCCCTGACGCGACAGAGCAAACGCCCAAAGCCTTGCTGAGGAAGCAGCAGCGAAGTGCGGTTCAGGCCAAGCTGAAAACCTCTGCCAAAGCATAGCAGTCGCTGGGAAAAAAGAGACGGTTCTCTGGGCTGCTGTTGCTGCTTGCTTGAGCCTAGTAATGGAAGCACGGTGGCAGAATCCCGCATAGAGCGAAAGCCTCTTTGCCTGGGCATCCCCTCTAGGAAAGCACAGCATTCTTGGGGAAAACAGAGTCGGTTCTGTGAGATGCAGATGCCGCTTGCCTGAACATGGTCTCCGAAGCACGCTGTAAGAAACCCGCATGGAGCGAAATCCTCTTGGCCCGGGCATACCCTGTACTTGAGAGCGAAGCGTGGTTGTGACTGTGGAAACAGTCTTAACGAAAGGTCATGAAACAGGAGAGCATGCATTGCAACAATAGCGGGCAGGTGGCAAGACAAGTGTCACCCTCTCCGTTTGCTTAGAAATCAGAGTCTGTTCTGCGGGCTGCTGCTCCTGCTTGCCTAGGCCAAGTCTCAAGGTGGGAGATACCACCCTACAGGGAAAGCCTCTTTGCCCAGGCTCCTCCTCTGGGAAAGCACAGCATTCGTTGGGAAATCTGAGTCACTTTGTGGGATGCTGCTGCTGCTTGCCTGAGCTAGTCTGCGCAGCACGGTGGAAGTAACCCGCATGGAGCGAAATTCTCTTGGCCCTAGCATCGCCACTGCCTGCGAGAGAAGCGTGGATGCACCTCTGGAAAGGGACTTAAGGATAGGGACACGGCTGTCACCGTGATCTCCGGGAGCAAGTCTGGGGAAGGAGCAGAACGCCTCCCCGGGAGAAGAGAAGGAGCTGTTGGCCTTGTCCAGAAACAGTCGCAAAGCAGGAGAGCCTGCCCTGGGAAGAACAGCGGGACGGTGGCATGACAAGCGTCACCCGCTCCCAATGCGTAGAGACGGAAGCCTGGCTTTAGGAAGACAGGAGGGGACGGCTAGGGCAGGCGCGCATACGCCACTCTGAGGAAGGAGTCTGGGCAGAAGGCAGGACTGTTCTGTGTGCCTCCTGTCCCAAGGGGAGAGCAGCTCCAAGGCCACCTGTCCCTAGGGCAGACGTGGGCTTGCCACCAGGCGCCATAACCTGAACTCGCAGATACAGCTCCCTGGAAGAAAGGGCAGCCAGATACCATCTTCCTCCAAGAGGTGGCAGCGTTGGGGGTGGCAGCGGTGTGTCGGGGAAGAAGAGGGACAGTCCCCCACTGCTCCCCATCCAAGTGCATGGGCGCTGTGGAGGGTTCCTGTCGCCTCTCCTTTCCTATTGCAAAGGCACTGGCGTAGTCCCCGAGTCTGCCTGAACTCCAGAGCAAAAAGCCAAGCCCTACTACGCCAGGAGATGGCAGTTGGCAGGGAGTGTCATCGTAGACCACGCAAGCTGCTGCATGGTGGTGGCTGTTTCTGCAAGTTCAGACTGGCAGGGTGATCCCAGGGTGCGACCATGGAGCCCGGGACAAAAAAGCCCAAGAGGCACCAGCTCTCCCGCAGATCTCCTTCCCTGACGCGACAGAGCGAACGCCCAAAGACTTGCTGAGGAAGCAGCAGCGAAGTGCGGTTCAGGCAAAGCTGAAAACCTCTGCGAAAGCATAGCAGTCGCTGGGAAAAAAGAGTCGGTTCTCTGGGCTACTCTTGCTGCTTGCTTGAGCCTAGTATTGGCAGCACGGTGGCAGAATCCCGCATAGAGCGAAAGCCTCCTTGCCTGGGCATCCCCTCTAGGAAAGCACAGAATTCTTGGGGAAACAGAGTCGGTTCTGTGCGATGCATATGTCGCTTGCCTGTACAGAGTCTCCGAAGCACGGTGAAAGAAACCCGCATGGAGCGAAATCCTCTTGGCCCGGGCATCCCCTCTACTTGAGAGAGAAGCGTGGTTGTGCCTGTGGAAACAGCCTTAACGAAAGGTCATGAAACAGGAGAGCATGCATTGCAACAATAGCGGACAGGTGGCAAGACAAGTGTCACCCTCTCCGTTTGCTTAGAAATCAGAGTCGGTTCTGCGGGCTGCTGCTCCTGCTTGCCTAGGCCAAGTCTCAAGGTAGGAGAAACCACCATACAGCGAAAGCCTCTGTGCCCAGGCTCCTCCTCTGGGAAAGCACAGCATTCGTTGGGAAATCTGAGTCGCTTTGTGGGATGCTGTTGCTACTTGCCTGAGCTAGTCTGCGCACCACGGTGGAAGAAACCCGCATGGAGCGAAATTCTCTGGGTCCTAGCATCCCCACTGCCTGCGAGAGAAGCGTGGATGCACATCTGGAAAGGGCCTTAAGGATAGGGACACGGCTGACACCGTGTTCCCCGGGAGCAAGTCTGGGGAAGGAGCAGAACGCCTCCCCGGGAGAAGAGAAGGAGCCGTTGGCCTTGTTGTCGGGAAAGAGTCGCAAAGCAGGAGAGATTGCCCTGGGAAGAACAGTGGGACGGTGGCAAGACAAGCGTCACCCGCTCCCTGTGCGTAGAGACGGAAGCCTGGCTTTAGGAAGACACGAGGGGATGGCTAGGGCAGACGCGCATACTCTGCTCTGAGGAAGGAGTCTGGGCAGAAGGAAGGCCTGTTCTGTGTGCCTTTTGTCCCAAGGGGACAGCATCTCCAAGGCCACCTGTCCCTAGGCAAGATGTGGGCATGCCACCAGGCGCCATAACCTGAACTCGCAGATACAGCTCCCTGGAAGAAAGGGCAGCCAGATGACATCTTCCTCCAAGAGGTGGCAGCTTTGGGGGAGGAAGGGGGTGTGTCGTGGAAGAAGAGGGGACAGTCCCCCACAGCTCCCCATCCCAGTGCACGGGCGCTGTGCAGGGTTCCTGTCGCTTCTCCTTTCCTATGTGGAAGGCGCTGGCCTAGTCCCCAAGTCCGCCTGAACTCGAGAGCAAAAAGCCAAGCCTTACTACGCCAGAAGAAGGCAGTTGGCAGGGATTGTCATCCTAGACCACGCACGCTGCTGCAGGGTGGTGGCTGTGTCTGCGAGGTTCAGCCTGGCACGGTGATCCCAGGGTGCGACCATGGAGCCCGGGATAGCAAAGCCCAAGTGGAACCAGCTCTCCCGCAGATCTCCTTCCCTGACGCGACAGAGCAAACGCCCAAAGCCTTGCTGAGGAAGCAGCAGCGAAGTGCGGTTCAGGCCAAGCTGAAAACCTCTGCGAAAGCATAGCAGTCGCTGGGAAAAAAGAGTCGGTTCTCTGGGCTGCTGTTGCTGCTTGCTTGAGCCTAGTATTGGCAGCACGGTGGCAGAATCCCGCATAGAGCGAAAGCCTCTTTGCCTGGGCATCCCCTCTAGGAAAGCACAGCATTCTTGGGGAAAACAGAGTCGGTTCTGTGCGATGCAGATGCCGCTTGCCTGAACATGGTCTCCGAAGCACGCTGTAAGAAACCCGCATGGAGCGAAATCCTCTTGGCCCGGGCATCCCCTGTACTTGAGAGCGAAGCGTGGTTGTGACTGTGGAAACAGTCTTAACGAAAGGTCATGAAACAGGAGAGCATGCATTGCAACAATAGCGGGCAGGTGGCAAGACAAGTGTCACCCTCTCCGTTTCATTAGAAATCAGAGTCTGTTCTGCGGGCTGCTGCTCCTGCTTGCCTAGGCCAAGTCTCAAGGTGGGAGATACCACCCTACAGGGAAAGCCTCTTTGCCCAGGCTCCTCCTCTGGGAAAGCACAGCATTCGTTGGGAAATCTGAGTCGCTTTGTGGGATGCTGCTGCTGCTTGCCTGAGCTAGTCTGCGCAGCACGGTGGAAGAAACCCGCATGGAGCGAAATTCTCTTGGCCCTAGCATCGCCACTGCCTGCGAGAGAAGCGTGGATGCACATCTGGAAAGGGACTTAAGGATAGGGACAGGGCTGTCACCGTGATCTCCGGGAGCAAGTCTGGGGAAGGAGCAGAACGCCTCCCCGGGAGAAAGGAAGGAGCTGTTGGCCTTGTCCAGAAACAGTCGCAAAGCAGGAGAGCCTGCCCAGGGAAGAACAGCGGGACGGTGGCATGACAAGCGTCACCCGCTCCCAATGCGTATAGACGGAAGCCTGGCTTTAGGAAGACAGGAGGGGACGGCTAGGGCAGGCGCGCATACGCCACTCTGAGGAAGGAGTCTGGGCAGAAGGCAGGCCTGTTCTGTGTGCCTCTTGTCCCACGGGGAGAGCATCTCCGAGGCCACCTGTCCCTAGGGCAGACGTGGGCTTGCCACCAGGCGCCATAACCTGAACTCGCAGATACAGCTCCCTGGAAGAAAGTGCAGCCAGATACCATCTTCCTCTTAGAGGTGGCAGCGTTGGGGGTGGCAGCGGTGTGTCGGGGAAGAAGAGGGGACAGTCCCCCACTGCTCCCCATCCAAGTGCACGGGCGCTGTGGAGGGTTCCTGTCGCCTCTCCTTTCCTATTGCAAAGGCACTGGCGTAGTCCCCGAGTCCGCCTGAACTCCAGAGCAAAAAGCCAAGCCCTACTACGCCAGGAGATGTCAGTTGGCAGGGAGTGTCATCCTAGACCACGCAAGCTGCTGCATGGTGGTGGCTGTTTCTGCAAGTTCAGACTGGCAGGGTGATCCCAGGGTGCGACCATGGAGCCCGGGACAAAAAAGCCCAAGAGGCACCAGCTCTCCCGCAGATCTCCTTCCCTGACGCGACAGAGCGAACGCCCAAAGACTTGCTGAGGAAGCAGCAGCGAAGTGCGGTTCAGGCAAAGCTGAAAACCTCTGCGAAAGCATAGCAGTCGCTGGGAAAAAAGAGTCGGTTCTCTGGGCTACTCTTGCTGCTTGCTTGAGCCTAGTATTGGCAGCACGGTGGCAGAATCCCGCATAGAGCGAAAGCCTCCTTGCCTGGGCATCCCCTCTAGGAAAGCACAGAATTCTTGGGGAAACAGAGTCGGTTCTGTGCGATGCATATGTCGCTTGCCTGTACAGAGTCTCCGAAGCACGGTGAAAGAAACCCGCATGGAGCGAAATCCTCTTGGCCCGGGCATCCCCTCTACTTGAGAGAGAAGCGTGGTTGTGCCTGTGGAAACAGCCTTAACGAAAGGTCATGAAACAGGAGAGCATGCCTTGCAACAATAGCGGACAGGTGGCAAGACAAGTGTCACCCTCTCCGTTTGCTTAGAAATCAGAGTCGGTTCTGCGGGCTGCTGCTCCTGCTTGCCTAGGCCAAGTCTCAAGGTAGGAGAAACCACCATACAGCGAAAGCCTCTGTGCCCAGGCTCCTCCTCTGGGAAAGCACAGCATTCGTTGGGAAATCTGAGTCGCTTTGTGGGATGCTGTTGCTACTTGCCTGAGCTAGTCTGCGCACCACGGTGGAAGAAACCCGCATGGAGCGAAATTCTCTGGGTCCTAGCATCCCCACTGCCTGCGAGAGAAGCGTGGATGCACATCTGGAAAGGGCCTTAAGGATAGGGACACGGCTGACACCGTGTTCCCCGGGAGCAAGTCTGGGGAAGGAGCAGAACGCCTCCCCGGGAGAAGAGAAGGAGCCGTTGGCCTTGTTGTCGGGAAACAGTCGCAAAGCAGGAGAGATTGCCCTGGGAAGAACAGTGGGACGGTGGCAAGACAAGCGTCACCCGCTCCCTGTGCGTAGAGACGGAAGCCTGGCTTTAGGAAGACACGAGGGGATGGCTAGGGCAGACGCGCATACTCTGCTCTGAGGAAGGAGTCTGGGCAGAAGGAAGGCCTGTTCTGTGTGCCTTTTGTCCCAAGGGGACAGCATCTCCAAGGCCACCTGTCCCTAGGCAAGATGTGGGCATGCCACCAGGCGCCATAACCTGAACTCGCAGATACAGCTCCCTGGAAGAAAGGGCAGCCAGATGACATCTTCCTCCAAGAGGTGGCAGCTTTGGGGGAGGAAGGGGGTGTGTCGTGGAAGAAGAGGGGACAGTCCCCCACAGCTCCCCATCCCAGTGCACGGGCGCTGTGCAGGGTTCCTGTCGCTTCTCCTTTCCTATGTGGAAGGCGCTGGCCTAGTCCCCAAGTGCGCCTGAACTCGAGAGCAAAAAGCCAAGCCTTACTACGCCAGAAGAAGGCAGTTGGCAGGGATTGTCATCCTAGACCACGCACGCTGCTGCAGGGTGGTGGCTGTGTCTGCGAGGTTCAGCCTGGCACGGTGATCCCAGGGTGCGACCATGGAGCCCGGGATAGCAAAGCCCAAGTGGAACCAGCTCTCCCGCAGATCTCCTTCCCTGACGCGACAGAGCAAACGCCCAAAGCCTTGCTGAGGAAGCAGCAGCGAAGTGCGGTTCAGGCCAAGCTGAAAACCTCTGCCAAAGCATAGCAGTCGCTGGGAAAAAAGAGTCGGTTCTCTGGGCTGCTGTTGCTGCTTGCTTGAGCCTAGTATTGGCAGCACGGTGGCAGAATCCCGCATAGAGCGAAAGCCTCTTTGCCTGGGCATCCCCTCTAGGAAAGCACAGCATTCTTGGGGAAAACAGAGTCGGTTCTGTGCGATGCAGATGCCGCTTGCCTGAACATGGTCTCCGAAGCACGCTGTAAGAAACCCGCATGGAGCGAAATCCTCTTGGCCCGGGCATCCCCTGTACTTGAGAGCGAAGCGTGGTTGTGACTGTGGAAACAGTCTTAACGAAAGGTCATGAAACAGGAGAGCATGCATTGCAACAATAGCGGGCAGGTGGCAAGACAAGTGTCACCCTCTCCGTTTGCTTAGAAATCAGAGTCTGTTCTGCGGGCTGCTGCTCCTGCTTGCCTAGGCCAAGTCTCAAGGTGGGAGATACCACCCTACAGGGAAAGCCTCTTTGCCCAGGCTCCTCCTCTGGGAAAGCACAGCATTCGTTGGGAAATCTGAGTCGCTTTGTGGGATGCTGCTGCTGCTTGCCTGAGCTAGTCTGCGCAGCACGGTGGAAGAAACCCGCATGGAGCGAAATTCTCTTGGCCCTAGCATCGCCACTGCCTGCGAGAGAAGCGTGGATGCACATCTGGAAAGGGACTTAAGGATAGGGACAGGGCTGTCACCGTGATCTCCGGGAGCAAGTCTGGGGAAGGAGCAGAACGCCTCCCCGGGAGAAAGGAAGGAGCTGTTGGCCTTGTCCAGAAACAGTCGCAAAGCAGGAGAGCCTGCCCAGGGAAGAACAGCGGGACGGTGGCATGACAAGCGTCACCCGCTCCCAATGCGTATAGACGGAAGCCTGGCTTTAGGAAGACAGGAGGGGACGGCTAGGGCAGGCGCGCATACGCCACTCTGAGGAAGGAGTCTGGGCAGAAGGCAGGCCTGTTCTGTGTGCCTCTTGTCCCACGGGGAGAGCATCTCCGAGGCCACCTGTCCCTAGGGCAGACGTGGGCTTGCCACCAGGCGCCATAACCTGAACTCGCAGATACAGCTCCCTGGAAGAAAGGGCAGCCAGATACCATCTTCCTCTTAGAGGTGGCAGCGTTGGGGGTGGCAGCGGTTTGTCGGGGAAGAAGAGGGGACAGTCCCCCACTGCTCCCCATCCAAGTGCACGGGCGCTGTGGAGGGTTCCTGTCGCCTCTCCTTTCCTATTGCAAAGGCACTGGCGTAGTCCCCGAGTCCGCCTGAACTCCAGAGCAAAAAGCCAAGCCTTACTACGCCAGGAGATGGCAGTTGGCAGGGAGTGTCATCCTAGACCACGCAAGCTGCTGCAGGGTGGTGGCTGTTTCTGCAAGTTCAGACTGGCAGGGTGATCCCAGGGTGCGACCATTGAGCCCGGGACAAAAAAGCCCATGAGGCACCAGCTCTCCCGCAGATCTCCTTCCCTGACGCGACAGAGCAAAAGCCCAAAGCCTTGATGAGGAAGCAGCAGCGAAGTGAGGTTCAGGCCAAGCTGAAAACCTCTGCCAAAGCATAGCAGTCGCTGGGAAAAAAGAGTCGGTTCTCTGGGCTACTGTTGCTGCTTGCTTGAGCCTAGTATTGGCAGCACGGTGGCAGAATCCCGCATAGAGCGAAAGCCTCCTTGCCTGGGCATCCCCTCTAGGAAAGCACAGCATTCTTGGGGAAAACAGAGTCGGTTCTGTGCGATGCATATGTCGCTTGCCTGTACAGAGTCTCCGAAGCACGGTGAAAGAAACCCGCATGGAGCGAAATCCTCTTGGCCCGGGCATCCCCTGTAATTGAGAGCGAAGCGTGGTTGTGACTGTGGAAACAGCCTTAACGAAAGGTCATGAAACAGGAGAGCATGCATTGCAACAATAGCGGACAGGTGGCAAGACAAGTGTCACCCTCTCCGTTTGCTTAGAAATCAGAGTCGGTTCTGCGGGCTGCTGCTCCTGCTTGCCTAGGCCAAGTCTCAAGGTGGGAGAAACCACCATACAGCGAAAGCCTCTTTGCCCAGGCTCCTCCTCTGGGAAAGCACAGCATTCGTTGGGAAATCTGAGTCGCTTTGTGGGATGCTGTTGCTACTTGCCTGAGCTAGTCTGCGCACCACGGTGGAAGAAACCCGCATGGAGCGAAATTCTCTGGGTCCTAGCATCCCCACTGCCTGCGAGAGAAGCGTGGATGCACATCTGGAAAGGGCCTTAAGGATAGGGACACGGCTGACACCGTGTTCCCCGGGAGCAAGTCTGGGGAAGGAGCAGAACGCCTCCCCGGGAGAAGAGAAGGAGCCGTTGGCCTTGTTGTCGGGAAACAGTCGCAAAGCAGGAGAGATTGCCCTGGGAAGAACAGTGGGACGGTGGCAAGACAAGCGTCACCCGCTCCCTGTGCGTAGAGACGGAAGCCTGGCTTTAGGAAGACACGAGGGGATGGCTAGGGCAGACGCGCATACTCTGCTCTGAGGAAGGAGTCTGGGCAGAAGGAAGGCCTGTTCTGTGTGCCTTTTGTCCCAAGGGGACAGCATCTCCAAGGCCACCTGTCCCTAGGCAAGATGTGGGCATGCCACCAGGCGCCATAACCTGAACTCGCAGATACAGCTCCCTGGAAGAAAGGGGAGCCAGATGACATCTTCCTCCAAGAGGTGGCAGCTTTGGGGGAGGAAGGGGGTGTGTCGTGGAAGAAGAGGGGACAGTCCCCCACAGCTCCCCATCCCAGTGCACGGGCGCTGTGCAGGGTTCCTGTCGCTTCTCCTTTCCTATGTGGAAGGCGCTGGACTAGTCCCCAAGTGCGCCTGAACTCGACAGCAAAAAGCCAAGCCTTACAACGCCAGAAGAAGGCAGTTGGCAGGGATTGTCATCCTAGACCACGCACGCTGCTGCAGGGTGGTGGCTGTGTCTGCGAGGTTCAGCCTGGCACGGTGATCCCAGGGTGCGACCATGGAGCCCGGGATAGCAAAGCCCAAGTGGAACCAGCTCTCCCGCAGATCTCCTTCCCTGACGCGACAGAGCAAACGCCCAAAGCCTTGCTGAGGAAGCAGCAGCGAAGTGCGGTTCAGGCCAAGCTGAAAACCTCTGCCAAAGCATAGCAGTCGCTGGGAAAAAAGAGTCGGTTCTCTGGGCTGCTGTTGCTGCTTGCTTGAGCCTAGTATTGGCAGCACGGTGGCAGAATCCCGCACAGAGCGAAAGCCTCTTTGCCTGGGCATCCCCTCTAGGAAAGCACTGCATTCTTGGGGAAAACAGAGTCGGTTCTGTGCGATGCAGATGCCGCTTGCCTGAACATGGTCTCCGAAGCACGCTGTAAGAAACCCGCATGGAGCGAAATCCTCTTGGCCCGGGCATCCCCTGTACTTGAGAGCGAAGCGTGGTTGTGACTGTGGAAACAGTCTTAACGAAAGGTCATGAAACAGGAGAACATGCATTGCAACAATAGCGGGCAGGTGGCAAGACAAGTGTCACCCTCTCCGTTTGCTTAGAAATCAGAGTCTGTTCTGCGGGCTGCTGCTCCTGCTTGCCTAGGCCAAGTCTCAAGGTGGGAGATACCACCCTACAGGGAAAGCCTCGTTGCCCAGGCTCCTCCTCTGGGAAAGCACAGCATTCGTTGGGAAATCTGAGTCGCTTTGTGGGATGCTGCTGCTGCTTGCCTGAGCTAGTCTGCGCAGCACGGTGGAAGAAACCCGCATGGAGCGAAATTCTCTTGGCCATAGCATCGCCACTGCCTGTGAGAGAAGCGTGGATGCACCTCTGGAAAGGGACTTAAGGATAGGGACACGGCTGTCACCGTGATCTCCGGGAGCAAGTCTGGGGAAGGAGCAGAACCCCTCCCCGGGAGAAGAGAAGGAGCTGTTGGCCTTGTCCAGAAACAGTCGCAAAGCAGGAGAGCCTGCCCAGGGAAGAACAGCGGGACGGTGGCATGACAAGCGTCACCCGCTCCCAATGCGTATAGACGGAAGCCTGGCTTTAGGAAGACAGGAGGGGACGGCTAGGGCAGGCGCGCATACGCCACTCTGAGGAAGGAGTCTGGGCAGAAGGCAGGCCTGTTCTGTGTGCCTCCTGTCCCAAGGGGAGAGCATCTCCGAGGCCACCTGTCCCTAGGGCAGACGTGGGCTTGCCACCAGGCGCCATAACCTGAACTCGCAGATACAGCTCCCTGGAAGAAAGGGCAGCCAGATACCATCTTCCTCCAAGAGGTAGCAGCGTTGGGGGTGGCAGTGGTGTGTCGGGGAAGAAGAGCAGACAGTCCCCCACTGCTCCCCATCCAACTGCACGGGCGCTGTGGAGGGTTCCTGTCGCCTCTCCTTTCCTATTGCAATGGCACTGGCGTAGTCCCCGAGTCCGCCTAAACTCCAGAGCAAAAAGCCAAGCCTTACTACACCAGGAGATGGCAGTTGGCAGGGAGTGTCATCCTAGACCACGCAAGCTGCTGCAGGGTGGTGGCTGTTTCTGCAAGTTCAGACTTGCAGGGTGATCCCAGGGTGCGACCATGGAGCCCGGGACAAAAAAGCCCAAGAGGCACCAGCTCTCCCGCAGATCTCCTTCCCTGACGCGACAGAGCAAACGCCCAAAGCCTTGCTGAGGAAACAGCAGCGAAGTGCGGTTCAGGCCAAGCTGAAAACCTCTGCCAAAGCATAGCAGTCGCTGGGAAAAAAGAGTCGGTTCTCTGGGCTACTGTTGCTGCTTGCTTGAGCCTAGTATTGGCAGCACGGTGGCAGAATCCCGCATAGAGCGAAAGCCTCCTTGCCTGGGCATCCCCTCTAGGAAAGCACAGCATTCTTGGGGAAAACAGAGTCGGTTCTGTGCGATGCATATGTCGCTTGCCTGTACAGAGTCTCCGAAGCACGGTGAAAGAAACCCGCATGGAGCGAAATCCTCTTGGCCCGGGCATCCCCTCTACTTGAGAGAGAAGCGTGGTTGTGCCTGTGGAAACAGCCTTAACGAAAGGTCATGAAACAGGAGAGCATGCATTGCAACAATAGCGGACAGGTGGCAAGACAAATGTCACCCTCTCCGTTTGCTTAGAAAGCAGAGTCGGTTCTGCGGGCTGCTGCTCCTGCTTGCCTAGGCCAAGTCTCAAGGTGGGAGAAACCACCATAGGGCGAAAGCCTCTTTGCCCAGGCTCCTCCTCTGGGAAAGCACAGCATTCGTTGGGAAATCTGAGTCGCTTTGTGGGATGCTGTTGCTACTTGACTGAGCTAGTCTGCGCAGCACGGTGGAAGAAACCCGCATGGAGCGAAATTCTCTGGGTCCTAGCATCCCCACTGCCTGCGAGAGAAGCGTGGATGCACATCTGGAAAGGGCCTTAAGGATAGGGACACGGCTGACACCGTGTTCCCCGGGAGCAAGTCTGGGGAAGGAGCAGAACGCCTCCCCGGGAGAAGAGAAGGAGCCGTTGGCCTTGTTGTCGGGAAACAGTCGCAAAGCAGGAGAGATTGCCCTGGGAAGAACAGTGGGACGGTGGCAAGACAAGCGTCACCCGCTCCCTGTGCGTAGAGACGGAAGCCTGGCTTTAGGAAGACACGAGGGGATGGCTAGGGCAGACGCGCATACTCTGCTCTGAGGAAGGAGTCTGGGCAGAAGGAAGGCCTGTTCTGTGTGCCTTTTGTCCCAAGGGGACAGCATCTCCAAGGCCACCTGTCCCTAGGCAAGATGTGGGCATGCCACCAGGCGCCATAACCTGAACTCGCAGATACAGCTCCCTGGAAGAAAGGGGAGCCAGATGACATCTTCCTCCAAGAGGTGGCAGCTTTGGGGGAGGAAGGGGGTGTGTCGTGGAAGAAGAGGGGACAGTCCCCCACAGCTCCCCATCCCAGTGCACGGGCGCTGTGCAGGGTTCCTGTCGCTTCTCCTTTCCTATGTGGAAGGCGCTGGACTAGTCCCCTAGTGCGCCTGAACTCGAGAGCAAAAAGCCAAGCCTTACTACGCCAGAAGAAGGCAGTTGGCAGGGATTGTCATCCTAGACCACGCACGCTGCTGCAGGGTGGTGGCTGTGTCTGCGAGGTTCAGCCTGGCACGGTGATCCCAGGGTGCGACCATGGAGCCCGGGATAGCAAAGCCCAAGTGGAACCAGCTCTCCCGCAGATCTCCTTCCCTGACGCGACAGAGCAAACGCCCAAAGCCTTGCTGAGGAAGCAGCAGCGAAGTGCGGTTCAGGCCAAGCTGAAAACCTCTGCCAAAGCATAGCAGTCGCTGGGAAAAAAGAGTCGGTTCTCTGGGCTGCTGTTGCTGCTTGCTTGAGCCTAGTATTGGCAGCACGGTGGCAGAATCCCGCATAGAGCGAAAGCCTCTTTGCCTGGGCATCCCCTCTAGGAAAGCACAGCATTCTTGGGGAAAACAGAGTCGGTTCTGTGCGATGCAGATGCCGCTTGCCTGAACATGTTCTCCGAAGCACGCTGTAAGAAACCCGCATGGAGCGAAATCCTCTTGGCCCGGGCATCCCCTGTACTTGTGAGCGAAGCGTGGTTGTGACTGTGGAAACAGTCTTAACGAAAGGTCATGAAACAGGAGAGCATGCATTGCAACAATAGCGGGCAGGTGGCAAGACAAGTGTCACCCTCTCCGTTTGCTTAGAAATCAGAGTCTGTTCTGCGGGCTGCTCCTCCTGCTTGCCTAGGCCAAGTCTCAAGGTGGGAGATACCACCCTACAGGGAAAGCCTCGTTGCCCAGGCTCCTCCTCTGGGAAAGCACAGCATTCGTTGGGAAATCTGAGTCGCTTTGTGGGATGCTGCTGCTGCTTGCCTGAGCTAGTCTGCGCAGCACGGTGGAAGAAACCCGCATGGAGCGAAATTCTCTTGGCCATAGCATCGCCACTGCCTGTGAGAGAAGCGTGGATGCACCTCTGGAAAGGGACTTAAGGATAGGGACACGGCTGTCACCGTGATCTCCGGGAGCAAGTCTGGGGAAGGAGCAGAACCCCTCCCCGGGAGAAGAGAAGGAGCTGTTGGCCTTGTCCAGAAACAGTCGCAAAGCAGGAGAGCCTGCCCAGGGAAGAACAGCGGGACGGTGGCATGACAAGCGTCACCCGCTCCCAATGCGTATAGACGGAAGCCTGGCTTTAGGAAGACAGGAGGGGACGGCTAGGGCAGGCGCGCATACGCCACTCTGAGGAAGGAGTCTGGGCAGAAGGCAGGCCTGTTCTGTGTGCCTCCTGTCCCAAGGGGAGAGCATCTCCGAGGCCACCTGTCCCTAGGGCAGACGTGGGCTTGCCACCAGGCGCCATAACCTGAACTCGCAGATACAGCTCCCTGGAAGAAAGGGCAGCCAGATACCATCTTCCTCCAAGAGGTGGCAGCGTTGGGGGGTGGCAGCGGTGTGTCGGGGAAGAAGAGGGGACAGTCCCCCACTGCTCCCCATCCAAGTGCACGGGCGCTGTGGAGGGTTCCTGTCGCCTCTCCTTTCCTATTGCAAAGGCACTGGCGTAGTCCCCGAGTCAGCCTGAACTCCAGAGCAAAAAGCCAAGCCTTACTACGCCAGGAGATGGCAGTTGGCAGGGAGTGTCATCCTAGACCACGCAAGCTGCTGCAGGGTGGTGGCTGTTTCTGCAAGTTCAGACTGGCAGGGTGATCCCAGGGTGCGACCATGGAGCCCGGGACAAAAAAGCCCAAGAGGCACCAGTTCTCCCGCAGATCTCCTTCCCTGACGCGACAGAGCGAACGCCCAAAGCCTTGCTGAGGAAGCAGCAGCGAAGTGCGGTTCAGGCCAAGCTGAAAACCTCTGCGAAAGCATAGCAGTCGCTCGGAAAAAAGAGTCGGTTCTCTGGGCTACTGTTGCTGCTTGCTTGAGCCTAGTATTGGCAGCACGGTGGCAGAATCCCGCATAGAGCGAAAGCCTCCTTGCCTGGGCATCCCCTCTAGGAAAGCACAGCATTCTTGGGGAAAACAGAGTCGGTTCTGTGCGATGCATATGTCGCTTGCCTGTACAGAGTCTCCGAAGCACGGTGAAAGAAACCCGCATGGAGCGAAATCCTCTTGGCCCGGGCATCCCCTCTACTTGAGAGAGAAGCGTGGTTGTGCCTGTGGAAACAGCCTTAACGAAAGGTCATGAAACAGGAGAGCATGCATTGCAACAATAGCGGACAGGTGGCAAGACAAGTGTCACCCTCTCCGTTTGCTTAGAAAGCAGAGTCGGTTCTGCGGGCTGCTGCTCCTGCTTGCCTAGGCCAAGTCTCAAGGTGAGAGAAACCACCATACAGCGAAAGCCTCTTTGCCCAGGCTCCTCCTCTGGGAAAGCACAGCATTCGTTGGGAAATCTGAGTCGCTTTGTGGGATGCTGTTGCTACTTGCCTGAGCTAGTCTGCGCAGCACGGTGGAAGAAACCCGCATGGAGCGAAATTCTCTGGGTCCTAGCATCCCCACTGCCTGCGAGAGAAGCGTGGATGCACATCTGGAAAGGGCCTTAAGGATAGGGACACGGCTGACACCGTGTTCCCCGGGAGCAAGTCTGGGGAAGGAGCAGAACGCCACCCCGGGAGAAGAGAAGGAGCCGTTGGCCTTGTTGTCGGGAAAGAGTCGCAAAGCAGGAGAGATTGCCCTGGGAAGAACAGTGGGACGGTGGCAAGACAAGCGTCACCCGCTCCCTGTGCGTAGAGACGGAAGCCTGGCTTTAGGAAGACACGAGGGGATGGCTAGGGCAGACGCGCATACTCTGCTCTGAGGAAGGAGTCTGGGCAGAAGGAAGGCCTGTTCTGTGTGCCTTTTGTCCCAAGGGGACAGCATCTCCAAGGCCACCTGTCCCTAGGCAAGATGTGGGCATGCCACCAGGCGCCATAACCTGAACTCGCAGATACAGCTCCCTGGAAGAAAGGGGAGCCAGATGACATCTTCCTCCAAGAGGTGGCAGCTTTGGGGGAGGAAGGGGGTGTGTCGTGGAAGAAGAGGGGACAGTCCCCCACAGCTCCCCATCCCAGTGCACGGGCGCTGTGCAGGGTTCCTGTCGCTTCTCCTTTCCTATGTGGAAGGCGCTGGCCTAGTCCCCAAGTCCGCCTGAAATCGAGAGCAAAAAGCCAAGCCTTACTACGCCAGAAGAAGGCAGTTGGCAGGGATTGTCATCCTAGACCACGCACGCTGCTGCAGGGTGGTGGCTGTGTCTGCGAGGTTCAGCCTGGCACGGTGATCCCAGGGTGCGACCATGGAGCCCGGGATAGCAAAGCCCAAGTGGAACCAGCTCTCCCGCAGATCTCCTTCCCTGACGCGACAGAGCAAACGCCCAAAGCCTTGCTGAGGAAGCAGCAGCGAAGTGCGGTTCAGGCCAAGCTGAAAACCTCTGCCAAAGCATAGCAGTCGCTGGGAAAAAAGAGTCGGTTCTCTGGGCTGCTGTTGCTGCTTGCTTGAGCCTAGTATTGGCAGCACGGTGGCAGAATCCCGCATAGAGCGAAAGCCTCTTTGCCTGGGCATCCCCTCTAAGAAAGCACAGCATTCTTGGGGAAAACAGAGTCGGTTCTGTGCGATGCAGATGCCGCTTGCCTGAACATGGTCTCCGAAGCACGTTGTAAGAAACCCGCATGGAGCGAAATCCTCTTGGCCCGGGCATCCCCTGTACTTGAGAGCGAAGCGTGGTTGTGACTGTGGAAACAGTCTTAACGAAAGGTCATGAAACAGGAGAGCATGCATTGCAACAATAGCGGGCAGGTGGCAAGACAAGTGTCACCCTCTCTGTTTGCTTAGAAATCAGAGTCTGTTCTGCGGGCTGCTCCTCCTGCTTGCCTAGGCCAAGTCTCAAGGTGGGAGATACCACCCTACAGGGAAAGCCTCTTTGCCCAGGCTCCTCCTCTGGGAAAGCACAGCATTCGTTGGGAAATCTGAGTCGCTTTGTGGGATGCTGCTGCTGCTTGCCTGAGCTAGTCTGCGCAGCACGGTGGAAGAAACCCGCATGGAGCGAAATTCTCTTGGCCCTAGCATCGCCCCTGCCTGCGAGAGAAGCGTGGATGCACATCTGGAAAGGGACTTAAGGATAGGGACACGGCTGTCACCGTGATCTCCGGGAGCAAGTCTGGGGAAGGAGCAGAACGCCTCCCCGGGAGAAGAGAAGGAGCTGTTGGCCTTGTCCAGAAACAGTCGCAAAGCAGGAGAGCCTGCCCTGGGAAGAACAGCGGGACGGTGGCATGACAAGCGTCACCCGCTCCCAATGCGTATAGACGGAAGCCTGGCTTTAGGAAGACAGGAGGGGACGGCTAGGGCAGGGGTGCATACGCCACTCTGAGGAAGGAGTCTGGGCAGAAGGCAGGCCTGTTCTGTGTGCGTCCTGTCCCAAGGGGAGAGCATCTCCGAGGCCATCTGTCCCTAGGGCAGACGTGGGCTTGCCACCAGGCGCCATAACCTGAACTCGCAGATACAGCTCCCTGGAAGAAAGGGCAGCCAGATACCATCTTCCTCCAAGAGGTGGCAGCGTTGGGGGTGGCAGCGGTGTGTCGGGGAAGAAGACGGGACAGTCCCCCACTGCTCCCCATCCAAGTGCACGGGCGCTGTGGAGGGTTCCTGTCGCCTCTCCTTTCCTATTGCAAAGGCCCTGGCGTAGTCCCCGAGTCCGCCTGAACTCCAGAGCAAAAAGCCAAGCCTTACTACGCCAGGAGATGGCAGTTGGCAGGGAGTGTCATCCTAGACCACGCAAGCTGCTGCAGGGTGGTGGCTGTTTCTGCAAGTTCAGACTGGCAGGGTGATCCCAGGGTGCGACCATGGAGCCCGGGATAGCAAAGCCCAAGAGGCACCAGCTCTCCCGCAGATCTCCTTCCCTGACGCGACAGAGCAAACGCCCAAAGCCTTGCTGAGGAAGCAGCAGCGAAGTGCGGTTCAGGCCAAGCTGAAAACCTCTGCGAAAGCATAGCAGTCGCTGGGAAAAAAGAGTCGGTTCTCTGGGCTACTGTTGCTGCTTGCTTGAGCCTAGTAGTGGCTGCACGGTGGCAGAATCCCGCATAGAGCGAAAGCCTCCTTGCCTGGGCATCCCCTGTAGGAAAGCACAGCATTCTTGGGGAAAACAGAGTCGGTTCTGTGCGATTCATATGTCGCTTGCCTGTACAGAGTCTCCGAAGCACGGTGAAAGAAACCCGCATGGAGCGAAATCCTCTTGGCCCGGGCATCCCCTCTACTTGAGAGAGAAGCGTGGTGGTGCCTGTGGAAACAGCCTTAACGAAAGGTCATGAAACAGGAGAGCATGCATTGCAACAATAGCGGACAGGTGGCAACACAAGTGTCACACTCTCCGTTTGCTTAGAAATTAGAGTCGGTTCTGCGGGCTGCTGTTCCTGCTTGCCTAGGCCTAGTCTCAAGGTGGGAGAAACCACCATACAGCGAAAGCCTCTTTGCCCAGGCTCCTCCTCTGGGAAAGCACAGCATTCGTTGGGAAATCTGAGTCGGTTTGTGGGATGCTGTTGCTACTTGCCTGAGCTAGTCTGCGCAGCACGGTGGAAGAAACCCGCATGGAGCGAAATTCTCTGGGTCCTAGCATCCCCACTGCCTGCGAGAGAAGCGTGGATGCACATCTGGAAAGGGCCTTAAGGATAGGGACACGGCTGACACCGTGTTCCCCGGGAGCAAGTCTGGGGAAGGAGCAGAACGCCACCCCGGGAGAAGAGAAGGAGCCGTTGGCCTTGTTGTCGGGAAACAGTCGCAAAGCAGGAGAGATTGCCCTGGGAAGAACAGTGGGACGGTGGCAAGACAAGCGTCACCCGCTCCCTGTGCGTAGAGACGGAAGCCTGGCTTTAGGAAGACACGAGGGGATGGCTAGGGCAGACGCGCATACTCTGCTCTGAGGAAGGAGTCTGGGCAGAAGGAAGGCCTGTTCGGTGTGCCTTTTGTCCCAAGGGGACAGCATCTCCAAGGCCACCTGTCCCTAGGCAAGATGTGGGCATGCCACCAGGCGCCATAACCTGAACTCGCAGATACAGCTCCCTGGAAGAAAGGGGAGCCAGATGACATCTTCCTCCAAGAGGTGGCAGCTTTGGGGGAGGAAGGGGGTGTGTCGTGGAAGAAGAGGGGACAGTCCCCCACAGCTCCCCATCCCAGTGCACGGGCGCTGTGCAGGGTTCCTGTCGCTTCTCCTTTCCTATGTGGAAGGCGCTGGCCTAGTCCCCAAGTGCGCCTGAACTCGACAGCAAAAAGCCAAGCCTTAATACGCCAGAAGAAGGCAGTTGGCAGGGATTGTCATCCTAGACCACGCACGCTGCTGCAGGGTGGTGGCTGTGTCTGCGAGGTTCAGCCTGGCACGGTGATCCCAGGGTGCGACCATGGAGCCCGGGATAGCAAAGCCCAAGTGGAACCAGCTCTCCCGCAGATCTCCTTCCCTGACGCGACAGAGCAAATGCCCAAAGCCTTGCTGAGGAAGCAGCAGCGAAGTGCGGTTCAGGCCAAGCTGAAAACCTCTGCCAAAGCATAGCAGTCGCTGGGAAAAAAGAGTCGGTTCTCTGGGCTGCTGTTGCTGCTTGCTTGAGCCTAGTATTGGCAGCACGGTGGCAGAATCCCGCATAGAGCGAAAGCCTCTTTGCCTGGGCATCCCCTCTAGGAAAGCACAGCATTCTTGGGGAAAACAGAGTCGGTTCTGTGCGATGCAGATGCCGCTTGCCTGAACATGGTCTCCGAAGCACGCTGTAAGAAACCCGCATGGAGCGAAATCCTCTTGGCCCGGGCATCCCCTGTACTTGAGAGCGAAGCGTGGTTGTGACTGTGGAAACAGTCTTAACGAAAGGTCATGAAACAGGAGAGCATGCATTGCAACAATAGCGGGCAGGTGGCAAGACAAGTGTCACCCTCTCTGTTTGCTTAGAAATCAGAGTCTGTTCTGCGGGCTGCTCCTCCTGCTTGCCTAGGCCAAGTCTCAAGGTGGGAGATACCACCCCACAGGGAAAGCCTCTTTGCCCAGGCTCCTCCTCTGGGAAAGCACAGCATTCGTTGGGAAATCTGAGTCGCTTTGTGGGATGCTGCTGCTGCTTGCCTGAGCTAGTCTGCGCAGCACGGTGGAAGAAACCCGCATGGAGCGAAATTCTCTTGGCCCTAGCATCGCCACTGCCTGCGAGAGAAGCGTGGATGCACATCTGGAAAGGGACTTAAGGATAGGGACACGGCTGTCACCGTGATTTCCGGGAGCAAGTCTGGGGAAGGAGCAGAACGCCTCCCCGGGAGAAAGGAAGGAGCTGTTGGCCTTGTCCAGAAACAGTCGCAAAGCAGGAGAGCCTGCCCAGGGAAGAACAGCGGGACGGTGGCATGACAAGCGTCACCCGCTCCCAATGCGTATAGACGGAAGCCTGGCTTTAGGAAGACAGGAGGGGACGGCTAGGGCAGGCGCGCATACGCCACTCTGAGGAAGGAGTCTGGGCAGAAGGCAGGCCTGTTCTGTGTGCCTCCTGTCCCAAGGGGAGAGCATCTCCGAGGCCACCTGTCTCTAGGGCAGACGTGGGCTTGCCACCAGGCGCCATAACCTGAACTCGCAGATACAGCTCCCTGGAAGAAAGGGCAGCCAGATACCATCTTCCTCCAAGAGGTGGCAGCGTTGGGGGTGGCAGCGGTTTGTCGGGGAAGAAGAGGGGACAGTCCCCCACTGCTCCCCATCCAAGTGCACGGGCGCTGTGGAGGGTTCCTGTCGCCTCTCCTTTCCTATTGCAAAGGCACTGGCGTAGTCCCCGAGTCTGCCTGAACCTCAGAGCAAAAAGCCAAGCCTTACTACGCCAGGAGATGGCAGTTGGCAGGGAGTGTCATCCTAGACCACGCAAGCTGCTGCAGGGTGGTGGCTGATTCTGCAAGTTCAGACTGGCAGGGTGATCCCAGGGTGCGACCATGGAGCCCGGGACAAAAAAGCCCAAGAGGCACCAGCTCTCCCGCAGATCTCCTTCCCTGACGCGACAGAGCGAACGCCCAAAGCCTTGATGAGGAATCAGCAGCGAAGTCCGGTTCAGGCCAAGCTGAAAACCTCTGCGAAAGCATAGCAGTCGCTGGGAAAAAAGAGTCGGTTCTCTGGGCTACTGTTGCTGCTTGCTTGAGCCTAGTATTGGCAGCACGGTGGCAGAATCCCGCATAGAGCGAAAGCCTCCTTGCCTGGGCATCCCCTCTAGGAAAGCACAGCATTCTTGGGGAAAACAGAGTCGGTTCTGTGCGATGCATATGTCGCTTGCCTGTACAGAGTCTCCGAAGCACGGTGAAAGAAACCCGCATGGAGCGAAATCCTCTTGGCCCGGGCATCCCCTCTACTTGAGAGAGAAGCGTGGTTGTGCCTGTGGAAACAGCCTTAACGAAAGGTCATGAAACAGGAGAGCATGCATTGCAACAATAGCGGACAGGTGGCAAGACAAGTGTCACCCTCTCCGTTTGCTTAGAAATCAGAGTCGGTTCTGCGGGCTGCTGCTCCTGCTTGCCTAGGCCAAGTCTCAAGGTGGGAGAAACCACCATACAGCGAAAGCCTCTTTGCCCAGGCTCCTCCTCTGGGAAAGCACAGCATTCGTTGGGAAATGTGAGTCGTTTTGTGGGATGCTGTTGCTACTTGCCTGAGCTAGTCTGCGCAGCACGGTGGAAGAAACCCGCATGGAGCGAAATTCTCTGGGTCCTAGCATCCCCACTGCCTGCGAGAGAAGCGTGGATGCACATCTGGAAAGGGCCTTAAGGATAGGGACACGGCTGACACCGTGTTCACCGGGAGCAAGTCTGGGGAAGGAGCAGAACGCCTCCCCGGGAGAAGAGAAGGAGCCGTTGGCCTTGTTGTCGGGAAAGAGTCGCAAAGCAGGAGAGATTGCCCTGGGAAGAACAGTGGGACGGTGGCAAGACAAGCGTCACCCGCTCCCTGTGCGTAGAGACGGAAGCCTGGCTTTAGGAAGACACGAGGGGATGGCTAGGGCAGACGCGCATACTCTGCTCTGAGGAAGGAGTCTGGGCAGAAGGAAGGCCTGTTCTGTGTGCCTTTTGTCCCAAGGGGACAGCATCTCCAAGGCCACCTGTCCCTAGGCAAGATGTGGGCATGCCACCAGGCGCCATAACCTGAACTCGCAGATACAGCTCCCTGGAAGAAAGGGGAGCCAGATGACATCTTCCTCCAAGAGGTGGCAGCTTTGAGGGAGGAAGGGGGTGTGTCGTGGAAGAAGAGGGGACAGTCCCCCACAGCTCCCCATCCCAGTGCACGGGCGCTGTGCAGGGTTCCTGTCGCTTCTCCTTTCCTATGTGGAAGGTGCTGGCCTAGTCCCCAAGTCCGCCTGAACTCGGGAGCAAAAAGCCAAGCCTTACTACGCCAGAAGAAGGCAGTTGGCAGGGATTGTCATCCTAGACCACGCACGCTGCTGCAGGGTGGTGGCTGTGTCTGCGAGGTTCAGCCTGGCACGGTGATCCCAGGGTGCGACCATGGAGCCCGGGATAGCAAAGCCCAAGTGGAACCAGCTCTCCCGCAGATCTCCTTCCCTGACGCGACAGAGCAAACGCCCAAAGCCTTGCTGAGGAAGCAGCAGCGAAGTGCGGTTCAGGCCAAGCTGAAAACCTCTGCCAAAGCATAGCAGTCGCTGGGAAAAAAGAGTCGGTTCTCTGGGCTGCTGTTGCTGCTTGCTTGAGCCTAGTATTGGCAGCACGGTGGCAGAATCCCGCATAGAGCGAAAGACTCTTTGCCTGGGCATCCCCTCTAGGAAAGCACAGCATTCTTGGGGAAAACAGAGTCGGTTCTGTGCGATGCAGATGCTGCTTGCCTGAACATGGTCTCCGAAGCACGCTGTAAGAAACCCGCATGGAGCGAAATCCTCTTGGCCCGGGCATCCCCTGTACTTGAGAGCGAAGCGTGGTTGTGACTGTGGAAACAGTCTTAACGAAAGGTCATGAAACAGGAGAGCATGCATTGCAACAATAGCGGGCAGGTGGCAAGAGAAGTGTCATCCTCTCCGTTTGCTTAGAAATCAGAGTCTGTTCTGCGGGCTGCTGCTCCTGCTTGCCTAGGCCAAGTCTCAAGGTGGGAGATACCACCCTACAGGGAAAGCCTCTTTGCCCAGGCTCCTCCTCTGGGAAAGCACAGCATTCGTTGGGAAATCTGATTTGCTTTGTGGGATGCTGCTGCTGCTTGCCTGAGCTAGTCTGCGCAGCACGGTGGAAGAAACCCGCATGGAGCGAAATTCTCTTGGCCCTAGCATCGCCACTGCCTGCGAGAGAAGCGTGGATGCACATCTGGAAAGGGACTTAAGGATAGGGACACGGCTGTCACCGTGATCTCCGGGAGCAAGTCTGGGGAAGGAGCACAACGCCTCCCCGGGAGAAAGGAAGGAGCTGTTGGCCTTGTCCAGAAACAGTCGCAAAGCAGGAGAGCCTGCCCAGGGAAGAACAGCGGGACGGTGGCATGACAAGCGTCACCCGCTCCCAATGCGTATAGACGGAAGCCTGGCTTTAGGAAGACAGGAGGGGATGGCTAGGGCAGGCGCGCATAAACCACTATGAGGAAGGAGTCTGGGCAGAAGGCAGGCCTGTTCTGTGTGCCTCCTGTCCCAAGGGGAGAGCATCTCCGAGGCCACCTGTCCCTAGGGCAGACGTGGGCTTGCCACCAGGCGCCATAACCTGAACTCGCAGATACAGCTCCCTGGAAGAAAGGGCAGCCAGATACCATCTTCCTCCAAGAGGTGGCAGCGTTGGGGGTGGCAGCGGTGTGTCGGGGAAGAAGAGGGGACAGTCCCCCACTGCTCCCCATCCAAGTGCACGGGCGCTGTGGAGGGTTCCTGTCGCCTCTCCTTTCCTATTGCAAAGGCACTGGCGTAGTCCCCGAGTCCGCCTGAACCTCAGAGCAAAAAGCCAAGCCTTACTACGCCAGGAGATGGCAGTTGGCAGGGAGTGTCATCCTAGACCACGCAAGCTGCTGCAGGGTGGTGGCTGTTTCTGCAAGTTCAGACTGGCAGGGTGATCCCAGGGTGCGACCATGGAGCCCGGGATAGCAAAGCCCAAGAGGCACCAGCTCTCCCGCAGATCTCCTTCCCTGACGCGATAGAGCGAACGCCCAAAGCCTTGATGAGGAATCAGCAGCGAAGGGCGGTTCAGGCCAAGCTGAAAACCTCTGCGAAAGCATAGCAGTCGCTGGGAAAAAAGAGTCGGTTCTCTGGGCTACTGTTGCTGCTTGCTTGAGCGTCACCCGCTCCCTGTGCCTAGAGACGGAAGCCTGGCTTTAGGAAGACACGAGGGGATGGCTAGGGCAGACGCGCATACTCTGCTCTGAGGAAGGAGTCTGGGCAGAAGGAAGGCCTGTTCTGTGTGCCTTTTGTCCCAAGAGGACAGCATCTCCAAGGCCACCTGTCCCTAGGCAAGATGTGGGCATGCCACCAGGCGCCATAACCTGAACTCGCAGATACAGCTCCCTGGAAGAAAGGGGAGCCAGATGACATCTTCCTCCAAGAGGTGGCAGCTTTGGGGGAGGAAGGGGGTGTGTCGTGGAAGAAGAGGGGACAGTCCCCCACAGCTCCCCATCCCAGTGCACGGGCGCTGTGCAGGGTTCCTGTCGCTTCTCCTTTCCTATGTAGAAGGCGCTGGCCTAGTCCCCAAGTCCGCCTGAACTCGGGAGCAAAAAGCCAAGCCTTACTACGCCAGAAGAAGGCAGTTGGCAGGGATTGTCATCCTAGACCACGCACGCTGCTGCAGGGTGGTGGCTGTGTCTGCGAGGTTCAGCCTGGCACGGTGATCCCAGGGTGCGACCATGGAGCCCGGGATAGCAAAGCCCAAGTGGAACCAGCTCTCCCGCAGATCTCCTTCCCTGACGCGACAGAGCAAACGCCCAAAGCCTTGCTGAGGAAGCAGCAGCGAAGTGCGGTTCAGGCCAAGCTGAAAACCTCTGACAAAGCATAGCAGTCGCTGGGAAAAAAGAGACGGTTCTCTGGGCTGCTGTTGCTGCTTGCTTGAGCCTAGTATTGGAAGCACGGTGGCAGAATCCCGCATAGAGCGAAAGCCTCTTTGCCTGGGCATCCCCTCTAGGAAAGCACAGCATTCTTGGGGAAAACAGAGTCGGTTCTGTGCGATGCAGATGCCGCTTGCCTGAACATGGTCTCCGAAGCACGCTGTAAGAAACCCGCATGGAGCGAAATCCTCCTGGCCCGGGCATACCCTGTACTTGAGAGCGAAGCGTGGTTGTGACTGTGGAAACAGTCTTAACGAAAGGTCATGAAACAGGAGAGCATGCATTGCAACAATAGCGGGCAGGTGGCAAGACAAGTGTCACCCTCTCCGTTTGCTTAGAAATCAGAGTCGGTTCTGCGGGCTGCTGCTCCTGCTTGCCTAGGCCAAGTCTCAAGGTAGGAGAAACCACCATACAGCGAAAGCCTCTGTGCCCACGCTCCTCCTCTGGGAAAGCACAGCATTCGTTGGGAAATCTGAGTCGCTTTGTGGGATGCTGTTGCTACTTGCCTGAGCTAGTCTGCGCACCACGGTGGAAGAAACCCGCATGGAGCGAAATTCTCTGGGTCCTAGCATCCCCACTGCCTGCGAGAGAAGCGTGGATGCACATCTGGAAAGGGCCTTAAGGATAGGGACACGGCTGACACCGTGTTCCCCGGGAGCAAGTCTGGGGAAGGAGCAGAACGCCACCCCGGGAGAAGAGAAGGAGCCGTTGGCCTTGTTGTCGGGAAACAGTCGCAAAGCAGGAGAGATTGCCCTGGGAAGAACAGTGGGACGGTGGCAAGACAAGCGTCACCCGCTCCCTGTGCGTAGAGACGGAAGCCTGGCTTTAGGAAGACACGAGGGGATGGCTAGGGCAGACGCGCATACTCTGCTCTGAGGAAGGAGTCTGGGCAGAAGGAAGGCCTGTTCTGTGTGCCTTTTGTCCCAAGGGGACAGCATCTCCAAGGCCACCTGTCCCTAGGCAAGATGTGGGCATGCCACCAGGCGCCATAACCTGAACTCGCAGATACAGCTCCCTGGAAGAAAGGGGAGCCAGATGACATCTTCCTCCAAGAGGTGGCAGCTTTGGGGGAGGAAGGGAGTGTGTCGTGGAAGAAGAGGGGACAGTCCCCCACAGCTCCCAATCCCAGTGCACGGGCGCTGTGCAGGGTTCCTGTCGCTTCTCCGTTCCTATGTGGAAGGCGCTGGCCTAGTCCCCAAGTCCGCCTGAACTCGAGAGCAAAAAGCCAAGCCTTACTACGCCAGAAGAAGGCAGTTGGCAGGGATTGTCATCCTAGACCACGCACGCTGCTGCAGGGTGGTGGCTGTGTCTGCGAGGTTCAGCCTGGCACGGTGATCCCAGGGTGCGACCATGGAGCCCGGGATAGCAAAGCCCAAGTGGAACCAGCTCTCCCGCAGATCTCCTTCCCTGACGCGACAGAGCAAACGCCCAAAGCCTTGCTGAGGAAGCAGCAGCGAAGTGCGGTTCAGGCCAAGCTGAAAACCTCTGCCAAAGCATAGCAGTCGCTGGCTAAAAAGAGTTGGTTCTCTGGGCTGCTGTTGCTGCTTGCTTGAGCCTAGTATTGGCAGCACGGTGGCAGAATCCCGCATAGAGCGAAAGCCTCTTTGCCTGGGCATCCCCTCTAGGAAAGCACAGCATTCTTGGGGAAAACAGAGTCGGTTCTGTGCGATGCAGATGCCGCTTGCCTGAACATGGTCTCCGAAGCACGCTGTAAGAAACCCGCATGGAACGAAATCCTCTTGGCCCGGGCATCCCCTGTAATTGAGAGCGAAGAGTGGTTGTGACTGTGGAAACAGTCTTAACGAAAGGTCATGAAACAGGAGAGCATGCATTGCAACAATAGCGGGCAGGTGGCAAGACAAGTGTCACCCTCTCCGTTTCATTAGAAATCAGAGTCTGTTCTGCGGGCTGCTGCTCCTGCTTGCCTAGGCCAAGTCTCAAGGTGGGAGATACCACCCTACAGGGAAAGCCTCTTTGCCCAGGCTCCTCCTCTGGGAAAGCACAGCATTCGTTGGGAAATCTGAGTCGCTTTGTGGGATGCTGCTGCTGCTTGCCTGAGCTAGTCTGCGCAGCACGGTGGAAGAAACCCGCATGGAGCGAAATTCTCTTGGCCCTAGCATCGCCACTGCCTGCGAGAGAAGCGTGGATGCACATCTGGAAAGGGACTTAAGGATAGGGACAGGGCTGTCACCGTGATCTCCAGGAGCAAGTCTGGGGAAGGAGCAGAACGCCTCCGCGGGAGAAAGGAAGGAGCTGTTGGCCTTGTCCAGAAACAGTCGCAAAGCAGGAGAGCCTGCCCAGGGAAGAACAGCGGGACGGTGGCATGACAAGCGTCACCCGCTCCCAATGCGTATAGACGGAAGCCTGGCTTTAGGAAGACAGGAGGGGACGGCTAGGGCAGGCGCGCATACGCCACTCTGAGGAAGGAGTCTGGGCAGAAGGCAGGCCTGTTCTGTGTGCCTCTTGTCCCACGGGGAGAGCATCTCCGAGGCCACCTGTCCCTAGGGCAGACGTGGGCTTGCCACCAGGCGCTATAACCTGAACTCGCAGATACAGCTCCCTGGAAGAAAGGGCAGCCAGATACCATCTTCCTCCAAGAGGTGGCAGCGTTGGGGGTGGCAGCGGTGTGTCGGGGAAGAAGAGGGGACAGTCCCCCACTGCTCCCCATCCAAGTGCACGGGCGCTGTGGAGGGTTCCTGTCGCCTCTCCTTTCCTATTGCAAAGGCACTGGCGTAGTCCCCGAGTCCGCCTGAACCTCAGAGCAAAAAGCCAAGCCTTACTACGCCAGGAGATGGCAGTTGGCAGGGAGTGTCATCCTAGACCACGCAACCTGCTGCAGGGTGGTGGCTGTTTCTGCAAGTTCAGACTGGCAGGGTGATCCCAGGGTGCGACCATGGAGCCCGGGACAAAAAAGCCCAAGAGGCACCAGCTCTCCCGCAGATCTCCTTCCCTGACGCGACAGAGCGAACGCCCAAAGCCTTGCTGAGGAAGCAGCAGCGAAGTGCGGTTCAGGCCAAGCTGAAAACCTCTGCGAAAGCATAGCAGTCGCTGGGAAAAAAGAGTCGGTTCTCTGGGCTACTGTTGCTGCTTGCTTGAGCCTAGTATTGGCAGCACGGTGGCAGAATCCCGCATAGAGCGAAAGCCTCCTTGCCTGGGCATCCCCTCTAGGAAAGCACAGCATTCTTGGGGAAAACAGAGTCGGTTCTGTGCGATGCATATGTCGCTTGCCTGTACAGAGTCTCCGAAGCACGGTGAAAGAAACCCGCATGGAGCGAAATCCTCTTGGCCCGGGCATCCCCTCTACTTGAGAGAGAAGCGTGGTTGTGCCTGTGGAAACAGCCTTAACGAAAGGTCATGAAACAGGAGAGCATGCATTGCAACAATAGCGGACAGGTGGCAAGACAAGTGTCACCCTCTCCGTTTGCTTAGAAATCAGAGTCGGTTCTGCGGGCTGCTGCTCCTGCTTGCCTAGGCCAAGTCTCAAGGTGGGAGAAACCACCATACAGCGAAAGCCTCTTTGCCCAGGCTCCTCCTCTGGGAAAGCACAGCATTCGTTGGGAAATCTGAGTCGTTTTGTGGGATGCTGTTGCTACTTGCCTGAGCTAGTCTGCGCAGCACGGTGGAAGAAACCCGCATGGAGCGAAATTCTCTGGGTCCTAGCATCCCCACTGCCTGCGAGAGAAGCGTGGATGCACATCTGGAAAGGGCCTTAAGGATAGGGACACGGCTGACACCGTGTTCACCGGGAGCAAGTCTGGGGAAGGAGCAGAACGCCTCCCCGGGAGAAGAGAAGGAGCCGTTGGCCTTGTTGTCGGGAAAGAGTCGCAAAGCAGGAGAGATTGCCCTGGGAAGAACAGTGGGACGGTGGCAAGACAAGCGTCACCCGCTCCCTGTGCGTAGAGACGGAAGCCTGGCTTTAGGAAGACACGAGGGGATGGCTAGGGCAGACGCGCATACTCTGCTCTGAGGAAGGAGTCTGGGCAGAAGGAAGGCCTGTTCTGTGTGCCTTTTGTCCCAAGGGGACAGCATCTCCAAGGCCACCTGTCCCTAGGCAAGATGTGGGCATGCCACCAGGCGCCATAACCTGAACTCGCAGATACAGCTCCCTGGAAGAAAGGGGAGCCAGATGACATCTTCCTCCAAGAGGTGGCAGCTTTGAGGGAGGAAGGGGGTGTGTCGTGGAAGAAGAGGGGACAGTCCCCCACAGCTCCCCATCCCAGTGCACGGGCGCTGTGCAGGGTTCCTGTCGCTTCTCCTTTCCTATGTGGAAGGTGCTGGCCTAGTCCCCAAGTCCGCCTGAACTAGGGAGCAAAAAGCCAAGCCTTACTACGCCAGAAGAAGGCAGTTGGCAGGGATTGTCATCCTAGACCACGCACGCTGCTGCAGGGTGGTGGCTGTGTCTGCGAGGTTCAGCCTGGCACGGTGATCCCAGGGTGCGACCATGGAGCCCGGGATAGCAAAGCCCAAGTGGAACCAGCTCTCCCGCAGATCTCCTTCCCTGACGCGACAGAGCAAACGCCCAAAGCCTTGCTGAGGAAGCAGCAGCGAAGTGCGGTTCAGGCCAAGCTGAAAACCTCTGCCAAAGCATAGCAGTCGCTGGGAAAAAAGAGTCGGTTCTCTGGGCTGCTGTTGCTGCTTGCTTGAGCCTAGTATTGGCAGCACGGTGGCAGAATCCCGCATAGAGCGAAAGACTCTTTGCCTGGGCATCCCCTCTAGGAAAGCACAGCATTCTTGGGGAAAACAGAGTCGGTTCTGTGCGATGCAGATGCCGCTTGCCTGAACATGGTCTCCGAAGCACGCTGTAAGAAACCCGCATGGAGCGAAATCCTCTTGGCCCGGGCATCCCCTGTACTTGAGAGCGAAGCGTGGTTGTGACTGTGGAAACAGTCTTAACGAAAGGTCATGAAACAGGAGAGCATGCATTGCAACAATAGCGGGCAGGTGGCAAGACAAGTGTCACCCTCTCTGTTTGCTTAGAAATCAGAGTCTGTTCTGCGGGCTGCTCCTCCTGCTTGCCTAGGCCAAGTCTCAAGGTGGGAGATACCACCCTACAGGGAAAGCCTCTTTGCCCAGGCTCCTCCTCTGGGAAAGCACAGCATTCGTTGGGAAATCTGAGTCGCTTTGTGGGATGCTGCTGCTGCTTGCCTGAGCTAGTCTGCGCAGCACGGTGGAAGAAACCCGCATGGAGCGAAATTCTCTTGGCCCTAGCATCGCCCCTGCCTGCGAGAGAAGCGTGGATGCACATCTGGAAAGGGACTTAAGGATAGGGACACGGCTGTCACCGTGATCTCCGGGAGCAAGTCTGGGGAAGGAGCAGAACGCCTCCCCGGGAGAAGAGAAGGAGCTGTTGGCCTTGTCCAGAAACAGTCGCAAAGCAGGAGAGCCTGCCCTGGGAAGAACAGCGGGACGGTGGCATGACAAGCGTCACCCGCTCCCAATGCGTATAGACGGAAGCCTGGCTTTAGGAAGACAGGAGGGGACGGCTAGGGCAGGGGTGCATACGCCACTCTGAGGAAGGAGTCTGGGCAGAAGGCAGGCCTGTTCTGTGTGCGTCCTGTCCCAAGGGGAGAGCATCTCCGAGGCCATCTGTCCCTAGGGCAGACGTGGGCTTGCCACCAGGCGCCATAACCTGAACTCGCAGATACAGCTCCCTGGAAGAAAGGGCAGCCAGATACCATCTTCCTCCAAGAGGTGGCAGCGTTGGGGGTGGCAGCGGTGTGTCGGGGAAGAAGACGGGACAGTCCCCCACTGCTCCCCATCCAAGTGCACGGGCGCTGTGGAGGGTTCCTGTCGCCTCTCCTTTCCTATTGCAAAGGCCCTGGCGTAGTCCCCGAGTCCGCCTGAACTCCAGAGCAAAAAGCCAAGCCTTACTACGCCAGGAGATGGCAGTTGGCAGGGAGTGTCATCCTAGACCACGCAAGCTGCTGCAGGGTGGTGGCTGTTTCTGCAAGTTCAGACTGGCAGGGTGATCCCAGGGTGCGACCATGGAGCCCGGGATAGCAAAGCCCAAGAGGCACCAGCTCTCCCGCAGATCTCCTTCCCTGACGCGACAGAGCAAACGCCCAAAGCCTTGCTGAGGAAACAGCAGCGAAGTGCGGTTCAGGCCAAGCTGAAAACCTCTGCGAAAGCATAGCAGTCGCTGGGAAAAAAGAGTCGGTTCTCTGGGCTACTGTTGCTGCTTGCTTGAGCCTAGTAGTGGCTGCACGGTGGCAGAATCCCGCATAGAGCGAAAGCCTCCTTGCCTGGGCATCCCCTGTAGGAAAGCACAGCATTCTTGGGGAAAACAGAGTCGGTTCTGTGCGATGCATATGTCGCTTGCCTGTACAGAGTCTCCGAAGCACGGTGAAAGAAACCCGCATGGAGCGAAATCCTCTTGGCCCGGGCATCCCCTCTACTTGAGAGAGAAGCGTGGTGGTGCCTGTGGAAACAGCCTTAACGAAAGGTCATGAAACAGGAGAGCATGCATTGCAACAATAGCGGACAGGTGGCAACACAAGTGTCACACTCTCCGTTTGCTTAGAAATTAGAGTCGGTTCTGCGGGCTGCTGTTCCTGCTTGCCTAGGCCTAGTCTCAAGGTGGGAGAAACCACCATACAGCGAAAGCCTCTTTGCCCAGGCTCCTCCTCTGGGAAAGCACAGCATTCGTTGGGAAATCTGAGTCGGTTTGTGGGATGCTGTTGCTACTTGCCTGAGCTAGTCTGCGCAGCACGGTGGAAGAAACCCGCATGGAGCGAAATTCTCTGGGTCCTAGCATCCCCACTGCCTGCGAGAGAAGCGTGGATGCACATCTGGAAAGGGCCTTAAGGATAGGGACACGGCTGACACCGTGTTCCCCGGGAGCAAGTCTGGGGAAGGAGCAGAACGCCTCCCCGGGAGAAGAGAAGGAGCCGTTGGCCTTGTTGTCGGGAAAGAGTCGCAGAGCAGGAGAGATTGCCCTGGGAAGAACAGTGGGACGGTGGCAAGACAAGCGTCACCCGCTCCCTGTGCGTAGAGACGGAAGCCTGGCTTTAGGAAGACACGAGGGGATGGCTAGGGCAGACGCGCATACTCTGCTCTGAGGAAGGAGTCTGGGCAGAAGGAAGGCCTGTTCGGTGTGCCTTTTGTCCCAAGGGGACAGCATCTCCAAGGCCACCTGTCCCTAGGCAAGATGTGGGCATGCCACCAGGCGCCATAACCTGAACTCGCAGATACAGCTCCCTGGAAGAAAGGGGAGCCAGATGACATCTTCCTCCAAGAGGTGGCAGCTTTGGGGGAGGAAGGGGGTGTGTCGTGGAAGAAGAGGGGACAGTCCCCCACAGCTCCCCATCCCAGTGCACGGGCGCTGTGCAGGGTTCCTGTCGCTTCTCCTTTCCTATGTGGAAGGTGCTGGCCTAGTCCCCAAGTCCGCCTGAACTCGGGAGCAAAAAGCCAAGCCTTACTACGCCAGAAGAAGGCAGTTGGCAGGGATTGTCATCCTAGACCACGCACGCTGCTGCAGGGTGGTGGCTGTGTCTGCGAGGTTCAGCCTGGCACGGTGATCCCAGGGTGCGACCATGGAGCCCGGGATAGCAAAGCCCAAGTGGAACCAGCTCTCCCGCAGATCTCCTTCCCTGACGCGACAGAGCAAACGCCCAAAGCCTTGCTGAGGAAGCAGCAGCGAAGTGCGGTTCAGGCCAAGCTGAAAACCTCTGCCAAAGCATAGCAGTCGCTGGCTAAAAAGAGTCGGTTCTCTGGGCTGCTGTTGCTGCTTGCTTGAGCCTAGTATTGGCAGCACGGTGGCAGAATCCCGCATAGAGCGAAAGACTCTTTGCCTGGGCATCCCCTCTAGGAAAGCACAGCATTCTTGGGGAAAACAGAGTCGGTTCTGTGCGATGCAGATGCCGCTTGCCTGAACATGGTCTCCGAAGCACGCTGTAAGAAACCCGCATGGAGCGAAATCCTCTTGGCCCGGGCATCCCCTGTACTTGAGAGCGAAGCGTGGTTGTGACTGTGGAAACAGTCTTAACGAAAGGTCATGAAACAGGAGAGCATGCATTGCAACAATAGCGGGCAGGTGGCAAGACAAGTGTCACCCTCTCTGTTTGCTTAGAAATCAGAGTCTGTTCTGCGGGCTGCTCCTCCTGCTTGCCTAGGCCAAGTCTCAAGGTGGGAGATACCACCCTACAGGGAAAGCCTCTTTGCCCAGGCTCCTCCTCTGGGAAAGCACAGCATTCGTTGGGAAATCTGAGTCGCTTTGTGGGATGCTGCTGCTGCTTGCCTGAGCTAGTCTGCGCAGCACGGTGGAAGAAACCCGCATGGAGCGAAATTCTCTTGGCCCTAGCATCGCCCCTGCCTGCGAGAGAAGCGTGGATGCACATCTGGAAAGGGACTTAAGGATAGGGACACGGCTGTCACCGTGATCTCCGGGAGCAAGTCTGGGGAAGGAGCAGAACGCCTCCCCGGGAGAAGAGAAGGAGCTGTTGGCCTTGTCCAGAAACAGTCGCAAAGCAGGAGAGCCTGCCCTGGGAAGAACAGCGGGACGGTGGCATGACAAGCGTCACCCGCTCCCAATGCGTATAGACGGAAGCCTGGCTTTAGGAAGACAGGAGGGGACGGCTAGGGCAGGGGTGCATACGCCACTCTGAGGAAGGAGTCTGGGCAGAAGGCAGGCCTGTTCTGTGTGCGTCCTGTCCCAAGGGGAGAGCATCTCCGAGGCCATCTGTCCCTAGGGCAGACGTGGGCTTGCCACCAGGCGCCATAACCTGAACTCGCAGATACAGCTCCCTGGAAGAAAGGGCAGCCAGATACCATCTTCCTCCAAGAGGTGGCAGCGTTGGGGGTGGCAGCGGTGTGTCGGGGAAGAAGACGGGACAGTCCCCCACTGCTCCCCATCCAAGTGCACGGGCGCTGTGGAGGGTTCCTGTCGCCTCTCCTTTCCTATTGCAAAGGCCCTGGCGTAGTCCCCGAGTCCGCCTGAACTCCAGAGCAAAAAGCCAAGCCTTACTACGCCAGGAGATGGCAGTTGGCAGGGAGTGTCATCCTAGACCACGCAAGCTGCTGCAGGGTGGTGGCTGTTTCTGCAAGTTCAGACTGGCAGGGTGATCCCAGGGTGCGACCATGGAGCCCGGGATAGCAAAGCCCAAGAGGCACCAGCTCTCCCGCAGATCTCCTTCCCTGACGCGACAGAGCAAACGCCCAAAGCCTTGCTGAGGAAACAGCAGCGAAGTGCGGTTCAGGCCAAGCTGAAAACCTCTGCGAAAGCATAGCAGTCGCTGGGAAAAAAGAGTCGGTTCTCTGGGCTACTGTTGCTGCTTGCTTGAGCCTAGTAGTGGCTGCACGGTGGCAGAATCCCGCATAGAGCGAAAGCCTCCTTGCCTGGGCATCCCCTGTAGGAAAGCACAGCATTCTTGGGGAAAACAGAGTCGGTTCTGTGCGATGCATATGTCGCTTGCCTGTACAGAGTCTCCGAAGCACGGTGAAAGAAACCCGCATGGAGCGAAATCCTCTTGGCCCGGGCATCCCCTCTACTTGAGAGAGAAGCGTGGTGGTGCCTGTGGAAACAGCCTTAACGAAAGGTCATGAAACAGGAGAGGATGCATTGCAACAATAGCGGACAGGTGGCAACACAAGTGTCACACTCTCCGTTTGCTTAGAAATTAGAGTCGGTTCTGCGGGCTGCTGTTCCTGCTTGCCTAGGCCTAGTCTCAAGGTGGGAGAAACCACCATACAGCGAAAGCCTCTTTGCCCAGGCTCCTCCTCTGGGAAAGCACAGCATTCGTTGGGAAATCTGAGTCGGTTTGTGGGATGCTGTTGCTACTTGCCTGAGCTAGTCTGCGCAGCACGGTGGAAGAAACCCGCATGGAGCGAAATTCTCTGGGTCCTAGCATCCCCACTGCCTGCGAGAGAAGCGTGGATGCACATCTGGAAAGGGCCTTAAGGATAGGGACACGGCTGACACCGTGTTCCCCGGGAGCAAGTCTGGGGAAGGAGCAGAACGCCTCCCCGGGAGAAGAGAAGGAGCCGTTGGCCTTGTTGTCGGGAAAGAGTCGCAAAGCAGGAGAGATTGCCCTGGGAAGAACAGTGGGACGGTGGCAAGACAAGCGTCACCCGCTCCCTGTGCGTAGAGACGGAAGCCTGGCTTTAGGAAGACACGAGGGGATGGCTAGGGCAGACGCGCATACTCTGCTCTGAGGAAGGAGTCTGGGCAGAAGGAAGGCCTGTTCGGTGTGCCTTTTGTCCCAAGGGGACAGCATCTCCAAGGCCACCTGTCCCTAGGCAAGATGTGGGCATGCCACCAGGCGCCATAACCTGAACTCGCAGATACAGCTCCCTGGAAGAAAGGGGAGCCAGATGACATCTTCCTCCAAGAGGTGGCAGCTTTGGGGGAGGAAGGGGGTGTGTCGTGGAAGAAGAGGGGACAGTCCCCCACAGCTCCCCATCCCAGTGCACGGGCGCTGTGCAGGGTTCCTGTCGCTTCTCCTTTCCTATGTGGAAGGTGCTGGCCTAGTCCCCAAGTCCGCCTGAACTCGGGAGCAAAAAGCCAAGCCTTACTACGCCAGAAGAAGGCAGTTGGCAGGGATTGTCATCCTAGACCACGCACGCTGCTGCAGGGTGGTGGCTGTGTCTGCGAGGTTCAGCCTGGCACGGTGATCCCAGGGTGCGACCATGGAGCCCGGGATAGCAAAGCCCAAGTGGAACCAGCTCTCCCGCAGATCTCCTTCCCTGACGCGACAGAGCAAACGCCCAAAGCCTTGCTGAGGAAGCAGCAGCGAAGTGCGGTTCAGGCCAAGCTGAAAACCTCTGCCAAAGCATAGCAGTCGCTGGCTAAAAAGAGTCGGTTCTCTGGGCTGCTGTTGCTGCTTGCTTGAGCCTAGTATTGGCAGCACGGTGGCAGAATCCCGCATAGAGCGAAAGACTCTTTGCCTGGGCATCCCCTCTAGGAAAGCACAGCATTCTTGGGGAAAACAGAGTCGGTTCTGTGCGATGCAGATGCCGCTTGCCTGAACATGGTCTCCGAAGCACGCTGTAAGAAACCCGCATGGAGCGAAATCCTCTTGGCCCGGGCATCCCCTGTACTTGAGAGCGAAGCGTGGTTGTGACTGTGGAAACAGTCTTAACGAAAGGTCATGAAACAGGAGAGCATGCATTGCAACAATAGCGGGCAGGTGGCAAGACAAGTGTCACCCTCTCTGTTTGCTTAGAAATCAGAGTCTGTTCTGCGGGCTGCTCCTCCTGCTTGCCTAGGCCAAGTCTCAAGGTGGGAGATACCACCCTACAGGGAAAGCCTCTTTGCCCAGGCTCCTCCTCTGGGAAAGCACAGCATTCGTTGGGAAATCTGAGTCGCTTTGTGGGATGCTGCTGCTGCTTGCCTGAGCTAGTCTGCGCAGCACGGTGGAAGAAACCCGCATGGAGCGAAATTCTCTTGGCCCTAGCATCGCCCCTGCCTGCGAGAGAAGCGTGGATGCACATCTGGAAAGGGACTTAAGGATAGGGACACGGCTGTCACCGTGATCTCCGGGAGCAAGTCTGGGGAAGGAGCAGAACGCCTCCCCGGGAGAAGAGAAGGAGCTGTTGGCCTTGTCCAGAAACAGTCGCAAAGCAGGAGAGCCTGCCCTGGGAAGAACAGCGGGACGGTGGCATGACAAGCGTCACCCGCTCCCAATGCGTATAGACGGAAGCCTGGCTTTAGGAAGACAGGAGGGGACGGCTAGGGCAGGGGTGCATACGCCACTCTGAGGAAGGAGTCTGGGCAGAAGGCAGGCCTGTTCTGTGTGCGTCCTGTCCCAAGGGGAGAGCATCTCCGAGGCCATCTGTCCCTAGGGCAGACGTGGGCTTGCCACCAGGCGCCATAACCTGAACTCGCAGATACAGCTCCCTGGAAGAAAGGGCAGCCAGATACCATCTTCCTCCAAGAGGTGGCAGCGTTGGGGGTGGCAGCGGTGTGTCGGGGAAGAAGACGGGACAGTCCCCCACTGCTCCCCATCCAAGTGCACGGGCGCTGTGGAGGGTTCCTGTCGCCTCTCCTTTCCTATTGCAAAGGCCCTGGCGTAGTCCCCGAGTCCGCCTGAACTCCAGAGCAAAAAGCCAAGCCTTACTACGCCAGGAGATGGCAGTTGGCAGGGAGTGTCATCCTAGACCACGCAAGCTGCTGCAGGGTGGTGGCTGTTTCTGCAAGTTCAGACTGGCAGGGTGATCCCAGGGTGCGACCATGGAGCCCGGGATAGCAAAGCCCAAGAGGCACCAGCTCTCCCGCAGATCTCCTTCCCTGACGCGACAGAGCAAACGCCCAAAGCCTTGCTGAGGAAACAGCAGCGAAGTGCGGTTCAGGCCAAGCTGAAAACCTCTGCGAAAGCATAGCAGTCGCTGGGAAAAAAGAGTCGGTTCTCTGGGCTACTGTTGCTGCTTGCTTGAGCCTAGTAGTGGCTGCACGGTGGCAGAATCCCGCATAGAGCGAAAGCCTCCTTGCCTGGGCATCCCCTGTAGGAAAGCACAGCATTCTTGGGGAAAACAGAGTCGGTTCTGTGCGATGCATATGTCGCTTGCCTGTACAGAGTCTCCGAAGCACGGTGAAAGAAACCCGCATGGAGCGAAATCCTCTTGGCCCGGGCATCCCCTCTACTTGAGAGAGAAGCGTGGTGGTGCCTGTGGAAACAGCCTTAACGAAAGGTCATGAAACAGGAGAGCATGCATTGCAACAATAGCGGACAGGTGGCAACACAAGTGTCACACTCTCCGTTTGCTTAGAAATTAGAGTCGGTTCTGCGGGCTGCTGTTCCTGCTTGCCTAGGCCTAGTCTCAAGGTGGGAGAAACCACCATACAGCGAAAGCCTCTTTGCCCAGGCTCCTCCTCTGGGAAAGCACAGCATTCGTTGGGAAATCTGAGTCGGTTTGTGGGATGCTGTTGCTACTTGCCTGAGCTAGTCTGCGCAGCACGGTGGAAGAAACCCGCATGGAGCGAAATTCTCTGGGTCCTAGCATCCCCACTGCCTGCGAGAGAAGCGTGGATGCACATCTGGAAAGGGCCTTAAGGATAGGGACACGGCTGACACCGTGTTCCCCGGGAGCAAGTCTGGGGAAGGAGCAGAACGCCTCCCCGGGAGAAGAGAAGGAGCCGTTGGCCTTGTTGTCGGGAAAGAGTCGCAAAGCAGGAGAGATTGCCCTGGGAAGAACAGTGGGACGGTGGCAAGACAAGCGTCACCCGCTCCCTGTGCGTAGAGACGGAAGCCTGGCTTTAGGAAGACACGAGGGGATGGCTAGGGCAGACGCGCATACTCTGCTCTGAGGAAGGAGTCTGGGCAGAAGGAAGGCCTGTTCGGTGTGCCTTTTGTCCCAAGGGGACAGCATCTCCAAGGCCACCTGTCCCTAGGCAAGATGTGGGCATGCCACCAGGCGCCATAACCTGAACTCGCAGATACAGCTCCCTGGAAGAAAGGGGAGCCAGATGACATCTTCCTCCAAGAGGTGGCAGCTTTGGGGGAGGAAGGGGGTGTGTCGTGGAAGAAGAGGGGACAGTCCCCCACAGCTCCCCATCCCAGTGCACGGGCGCTGTGCATGGTTCCTGTCGCTTCTCCTTTCCTATGTGGAAGGCGCTGGCCTAGTCCCCAAGTGCGCCTGAACTCGACAGCAAAAAGCCAAGCCTTAATACGCCAGAAGAAGGCAGTTGGCAGGGATTGTCATCCTAGACCACGCACGCTGCTGCAGGGTGGTGGCTGTGTCTGCGAGGTTCAGCCTGGCACGGTGATCCCAGGGTGCGACCATGGAGCCCGGGATAGCAAAGCCCAAGTGGAACCAGCTCTCCCGCAGATCTCCTTCCCTGACGCGACAGAGCAAATGCCCAAAGCCTTGCTGAGGAAGCAGCAGCGAAGTGCGGTTCAGGCCAAGCTGAAAACCTCTGCCAAAGCATAGCAGTCGCTGGGAAAAAAGAGTCGGTTCTCTGGGCTGCTGTTGCTGCTTGCTTGAGCCTAGTATTGGCAGCACGGTGGCAGAATCCCGCATAGAGCGAAAGCCTCTTTGCCTGGGCATCCCCTCTAGGAAAGCACAGCATTCTTGGGGAAAACAGAGTCGGTTCTGTGCGATGCAGATGCCGCTTGCCTGAACATGGTCTCCGAAGCACGCTGTAAGAAACCCGCATGGAGCGAAATCCTCTTGGCCCGGGCATCCCCTGTACTTGAGAGCGAAGCGTGGTTGTGACTGTGGAAACAGTCTTAACGAAAGGTCATGAAACAGGAGAGCATGCATTGCAACAATAGCGGGCAGGTGGCAAGACAAGTGTCACCCTCTCTGTTTGCTTAGAAATCAGAGTCTGTTCTGCGGGCTGCTCCTCCTGCTTGCCTAGGCCAAGTCTCAAGGTGGGAGATACCACCCCACAGGGAAAGCCTCTTTGCCCAGGCTCCTCCTCTGGGAAAGCACAGCATTCGTTGGGAAATCTGAGTCGCTTTGTGGGATGCTGCTGCTGCTTGCCTGAGCTAGTCTGCGCAGCACGGTGGAAGAAACCCGCATGGAGCGAAATTCTCTTGGCCCTAGCATCGCCACTGCCTGCGAGAGAAGCGTGGATGCACATCTGGAAAGGGACTTAAGGATAGGGACACGGCTGTCACCGTGATTTCCGGGAGCAAGTCTGGGGAAGGAGCAGAACGCCTCCCCGGGAGAAAGGAAGGAGCTGTTGGCCTTGTCCAGAAACAGTCGCAAAGCAGGAGAGCCTGCCCAGGGAAGAACAGCGGGACGGTGGCATGACAAGCGTCACCCGCTCCCAATGCGTATAGACGGAAGCCTGGCTTTAGGAAGACAGGAGGGGACGGCTAGGGCAGGCGCGCATACGCCACTCTGAGGAAGGAGTCTGGGCAGAAGGCAGGCCTGTTCTTTGTGCCTCCTGTCCCAAGGGGAGAGCATCTCCGAGGCCACCTGTCTCTAGGGCAGACATGGGCTTGCCACCAGGCGCCATAACCTGAACTCGCAGATACAGCTCCCTGGAAGAAAGGGCAGCCAGATACCATCTTCCTCCAAGAGGTGGCAGCGTTGGGGGTGGCAGCGGTTTGTCGGGGAAGAAGAGGGGACAGTCCCCCACTGCTCCCCATCCAAGTGCACGGGCGCTGTGGAGGGTTCCTGTCGCCTCTCCTTTCCTATTGCAAAGGCACTGGCGTAGTCCCCGAGTCTGCCTGAACCTCAGAGCAAAAAGCCAAGCCTTACTACGCCAGGAGATGGCAGTTGGCAGGGAGTGTCATCCTAGACCACGCAAGCTGCTGCAGGGTGGTGGCTGTTTCTGCAAGTTCAGACTGGCAGGGTGATCCCAGGGTGCGACCATGGAGCCCGGGACAAAAAAGACCAAGAGGCACCAGCTCTCCCGCAGATCTCCTTCCCTGACGCGACAGAGCGAACGCCCAAAGCCTTGATGAGGAATCAGCAGCGAAGTCCGGTTCATGCCAAGCTGAAAACCTCTGCGAAAGCATAGCAGTCGCTGGGAAAAAAGAGTCGGTTCTCTGGGCTACTGTTGCTGCTTGCTTGAGCCTAGTATTGGCAGCACGGTGGCAGAATCCCGCATAGAGCGAAAGCCTCCTTGCCTGGGCATCCCCTCTAGGAAAGCACAGCATTCTTGGGGAAAACAGAGTCGGTTCTGTGCGATGCATATGTCGCTTGCCTGTACAGAGTCTCCGAAGCACGGTGAAAGAAACCCGCATGGAGCGAAATCCTCTTGGCCCGGGCATCCCCTCTACTTGAGAGAGAAGCGTGGTTGTGCCTGTGGAAACAGCCTTAACGAAAGGTCATGAAACAGGAGAGCATGCATTGCAACAATAGCGGACAGGTGGCAAGACAAGTGTCACCCTCTCCGTTTGCTTAGAAATCAGAGTCGGTTCTGCGGGCTGCTGCTCCTGCTTGCCTAGGCCAAGTCTCAAGGTGGGAGAAACCACCATACAGCGAAAGCCTCTTTGCCCAGGCTCCTCCTCTGGGAAAGCACAGCATTCGTTGGGAAATCTGAGTCGTTTTGTGGGATGCTGTTGCTACTTGCCTGAGCTAGTCTGCGCAGCACGGTGGAAGAAACCCGCATGGAGCGAAATTCTCTGGGTCCTAGCATCCCCACTGCCTGCGAGAGAAGCGTGGATGCACATCTGGAAAGGGCCTTAAGGATAGGGACACGGCTGACACCGTGTTCACCGGGAGCAAGTCTGGGGAAGGAGCAGAACGCCTCCCCGGGAGAAGAGAAGGAGCCGTTGGCCTTATTGTCGGGAAAGAGTCGCAAAGCAGGAGAGATTGCCCTGGGAAGAACAGTGGGACGGTGGCAAGACAAGCGTCACCCGCTCCCTGTGCGTAGAGACGGAAGCCTGGCTTTAGGAAGACACGAGGGGATGGCTAGGGCAGACGCGCATACTCTGCTCTGAGGAAGGAGTCTGGGCAGAAGGAAGGCCTGTTCTGTGTGCCTTTTGTCCCAAGGGGACAGCATCTCCAAGGCCACCTGTCCCTAGGCAAGATGTGGGCATGCCACCAGGCGCCATAACCTGAACTCGCAGATACAGCTCCCTGGAAGAAAGGGGAGCCAGATGACATCTTCCTCCAAGAGGTGGCAGCTTTGGGGGAGGAAGGGGGTGTGTCGTGGAAGAAGAGGGGACAGTCCCCCACAGCTCCCCATCCCAGTGCACGGGCGCTGTGCAGGGTTCCTGTCGCTTCTCCTTTCCTATGTAGAAGGCGCTGGCCTAGTCCCCAAGTCCGCCTGAACTCGGGAGCAAAAAGCCAAGCCTTACTACGCCAGAAGAAGGCTGTTGGCAGGGATTGTCATCCTAGACCACGCACGCTGCTGCAGGGTGGTGGCTGTGTCTGCGAGGTTCAGCCTGGCACCGTGATCCCAGGGTGCGACCATGGAGCCCGGGATAGCAAAGCCCAAGTGGAACCAGCTCTCCCGCAGATCTCCTTCCCTGACGCGACAGAGCAAACGCCCAAAGCCTTGCTGAGGAAGCAGCAGCGAAGTGCGGTTCAGGCCAAGCTGAAAACCTCTGACAAAGCATAGCAGTCGCTGGGAAAAAAGAGACGGTTCTCTGGGCTGCTGTTGCTGCTTGCTTGAGCCTAGTATTGGAAGCACGGTGGCAGAATCCCGCATAGAGCGAAAGCCTCTTTGCCTGGGCATCCCCTCTAGGAAAGCACAGCATTCTTGGGGAAAACAGAGTCGGTTCTGTGCGATGCAGATGCCGCTTGCCTGAACATGGTCTCCGAAGCACGCTGTAAGAAACCCGCCTGGAGCGAAATCCTCTTGGCCCGGGCATACCCTGTACTTGAGAGCGAAGCGTGGTTGTGACTGTGGAAACAGTCTTAACGAAAGGTCATGAAACAGGAGAGCATGCATTGCAACAATAGCGGGCAGGTGGCAAGACAAGTGTCACCCTCTCCGTTTGCTTAGAAATCAGAGTCGGTTCTGCGGGCTGCTGCTCCTGCTTGCCTAGGCCAAGTCTCAAGGTAGGAGAAACCACCATACAGCGAAAGCCTCTGTGCCCACGCTCCTCCTCTGGGAAAGCACAGCATTCGTTGGGAAATCTGAGTCGCTTTGTGGGATGCTGTTGCTACTTGCCTGAGCTAGTCTGCGCACCACGGTGGAAGAAACCCGCATGGAGCGAAATTCTCTGGGTCCTAGCATCCCCACTGCCTGCGAGAGAAGCGTGGATGCACATCTGGAAAGGGCCTTAAGGATAGGGACACGGCTGACACCGTGTTCCCCGGGAGCAAGTCTGGGGAAGGAGCAGAACGCCACCCCGGGAGAAGAGAAGGAGCCGTTGGCCTTGTTGTCGGGAAACAGTCGCAAAGCAGGAGAGATTGCCCTGGGAAGAACAGTGGGACGGTGGCAAGACAAGCGTCACCCGCTCCCTGTGCGTAGAGACGGAAGCCTGGCTTTAGGAAGACACGAGGGGATGGCTAGGGCAGACGCGCATACTCTGCTCTGAGGAAGGAGTCTGGGCAGAAGGAAGGCCTGTTCTGTGTGCCTTTTGTCCCAAGGGGACAGCATCTCCAAGGCCACCTGTCCCTAGGCAAGATGTGGGCATGCCACCAGGCGCCATAACCTGAACTCGCAGATACAGCTCCCTGGAAGAAAGGGGAGCCAGATGACATCTTCCTCCAAGAGGTGGCAGCTTTGGGGGAGGAAGGGGGTGTGTCGTGGAAGAAGAGGGGACAGTCCCCCACAGCTCCCCATCCCAGTGCACGGGCGCTGTGCAGGGTTCCTGTCGCTTCTCCTTTCCTATGTAGAAGGCGCTGGCCTAGTCCCCAAGTCCGCCTGAACTCGGGAGCAAAAAGCCAAGCCTTACTACGCCAGAAGAAGGCTGTTGGCAGGGATTGTCATCCTAGACCACGCACGCTGCTGCAGGGTGGTGGCTGTGTCTGCGAGGTTCAGCCTGGCACGGTGATCCCAGGGTGCGACCATGGAGCCCGGGATAGCAAAGCCCAAGTGGAACCAGCTCTCCCGCAGATCTCCTTCCCTGACGCGACAGAGCAAACGCCCAAAGCCTTGCTGAGGAAGCAGCAGCGAAGTGCGGTTCAGGCCAAGCTGAAAACCTCTGACAAAGCATAGCAGTCGCTGGGAAAAAAGAGACGGTTCTCTGGGCTGCTGTTGCTGCTTGCTTGAGCCTAGTATTGGAAGCACGGTGGCAGAATCCCGCATAGAGCGAAAGCCTCTTTGCCTGGGCATCCCCTCTAGGAAAGCACAGCATTCTTGGGGAAAACAGAGTCGGTTCTGTGCGATGCAGATGCCGCTTGCCTGAACATGGTCTCCGAAGCACGCTGTAAGAAACCCGCCTGGAGCGAAATCCTCTTGGCCCGGGCATACCCTGTACTTGAGAGCGAAGCGTGGTTGTGACTGTGGAAACAGTCTTAACGAAAGGTCATGAAACAGGAGAGCATGCATTGCAACAATAGCGGGCAGGTGGCAAGACAAGTGTCACCCTCTCCGTTTGCTTAGAAATCAGAGTCGGTTCTGCGGGCTGCTGCTCCTGCCTTCCTAGGCCAAGTCTCAAGGTAGGAGAAACCACCATACAGCGAAAGCCTCTGTGCCCACGCTCCTCCTCTGGGAAAGCACAGCATTCGTTGGGAAATCTGAGTCGCTTTGTGGGATGCTGTTGCTACTTGCCTGAGCTAGTCTGCGCACCACGGTGGAAGAAACCCGCATGGAGCGAAATTCTCTGGGTCCTAGCATCCCCACTGCCTGCGAGAGAAGCGTGGATGCACATCTGGAAAGGGCCTTAAGGATAGGGACACGGCTGACACCGTGTTCCCCGGGAGCAAGTCTGGGGAAGGAGCAGAACGCCACCCCGGGAGAAGAGAAGGAGCCGTTGGCCTTGTTGTCGGGAAACAGTCGCAAAGCAGGAGAGATTGCCCTGGGAAGAACAGTGGGACGGTGGCAAGACAAGCGTCACCCGCTCCCTGTGCGTAGAGACGGAAGCCTGGCTTTAGGAAGACACGAGGGGATGGCTAGGGCAGACGCGCATACTCTGCTCTGAGGAAGGAGTCTGGGCAGAAGGAAGGCCTGTTCTGTGTGCCTTTTGTCCCAAGGGGACAGCATCTCCAAGGCCACCTGTCCCTAGGCAAGATGTGGGCATGCCACCAGGCGCCATAACCTGAACTCGCAGATACAGCTCCCTGGAAGAAAGGGGAGCCAGATGACATCTTCCTCCAAGAGGTGGCAGCTTTGGGGGAGGAAGGGAGTGTGTCGTGGAAGAAGAGGGGACAGTCCCCCACAGCTCCCAATCCCAGTGCACGGGCGCTGTGCAGGGTTCCTGTCGCTTCTCCGTTCCTATGTGGAAGGCGCTGGCCTAGTCCCCAAGTCCGCCTGAACTCGAGAGCAAAAAGCCAAGCCTTACTACGCCAGAAGAAGGCAGTTGGCAGGGATTGTCATCCTAGACCACGCACGCTGCTGCAGGGTGGTGGCTGTGTCTGCGAGGTTCAGCCTGGCACGGTGATCCCAGGGTGCGACCATGGAGCCCGGGATAGCAAAGCCCAAGTGGAACCAGCTCTCCCGCAGATCTCCTTCCCTGACGCGACAGAGCAAACGCCCAAAGCCTTGCTGAGGAAGCAGCAGCGAAGTGCGGTTAAGGCCAAGCTGAAATCCTCTGCCAAAGCATAGCAGTCGCTGGCTAAAAAGAGTTGGTTCTCTGGGCTGCTGTTGCTGCTTGCTTGAGCCTAGTATTGGCAGCACGGTGGCAGAATCCCGCATAGAGCGAAAGCCTCTTTGCCTGGGCATCCCCTCTAGGAAAGCACAGCATTCTTGGGGAAAACAGAGTCGGTTCTGTGCGATGCAGATGCCGCTTGCCTGAACATGGTCTCCGAAGCACGCTGTAAGAAACCCGCATGGAACGAAATCCTCTTGGCCCGGGCATCCCCTGTAATTGAGAGCGAAGAGTGGTTGTGACTGTGGAAACAGTCTTAACGAAAGGTCATGAAACAGGAGAGCATGCATTGCAACAATAGCGGGCAGGTGGCAAGACAAGTGTCACCCTCTCCGTTTCATTAGAAATCAGAGTCTGTTCTGCGGGCTGCTGCTCCTGCTTGCCTAGGCCAAGTCTCAAGGTGGGAGATACCACCCTACAGGGAAAGCCTCTTTGCCCAGGCTCCTCCTCTGGGAAAGCACAGCATTCGTTGGGAAATCTGAGTCGCTTTGTGGGATGCTGTTGCTACTTGCCTGAGCTAGTCTGCGCAGCACGGTGGAAGAAACCCGCATGGAGCGAAATTCTCTGGGTCCTAGCATCCCCACTGCCTGCGAGAGAAGCGTGGATGCACATCTGGAAAGGGCCTTAAGGATAGGGACACGGCTGACACCGTGTTCACCGGGAGCAAGTCTGGGGAAGGAGCAGAACGCCTCCCCGGGAGAAGAGAAGGAGCCGTTGGCCTTGTTGTCGGGAAAGAGTCGCAAAGCAGGAGAGATTGCCCTGGGAAGAACAGTGGGACGGTGGCAAGACAAGCGTCACCCGCTCCCTGTGCGTAGAGACGGAAGCCTGGCTTTAGGAAGACACGAGGGGATGGCTAGGGCAGACGCGCATACTCTGCTCTGAGGAAGGAGTCTGGGCAGAAGGAAGGCCTGTTCTGTGTGCCTTTTGTCCCAAGGGGACAGCATCTCCAAGGCCACCTGTCCCTAGGCAAGATGTGGGCATGCCACCAGGCGCCATAACCTGAACTCGCAGATACAGCTCCCTGGAAGAAAGGGGAGCCAGATGACATCTTCCTCCAAGAGGTGGCAGCTTTGAGGGAGGAAGGGGGTGTGTCGTGGAAGAAGAGGGGACAGTCCCCCACAGCTCCCCATCCCAGTGCACGGGCGCTGTGCAGGGTTCCTGTCGCTTCTCCTTTCCTATGTGGAAGGTGCTGGCCTAGTCCCCAAGTCCGCCTGAACTCGGGAGCAAAAAGCCAAGCCTTACTATGCCAGAAGAAGGCAGTTGGCAGGGATTGTCATCCTAGACCACGCACGCTGCTGCAGGGTGGTGGCTGTGTCTGCGAGGTTCAGCCTGGCACGGTGATCCCAGGGTGCGACCATGGAGCCCGGGATAGCAAAGCCCAAGTGGAACCAGCTCTCCCGCAGATCTCCTTCCCTGACGCGACAGAGCAAACGCCCAAAGCCTTGCTGAGGAAGCAGCAGCGAAGTGCGGTTCAGGCCAAGCTGAAAACCTCTGCCAAAGCATAGCAGTCGCTGGGAAAAAAGAGTCGGTTCTCTGGGCTGCGGTTGCTGCTTGCTTGAGCCTAGTATTGGCAGCACGGTGGCAGAATCCCGCATAGAGCGAAAGACTCTTTGCCTGGGCATCCCCTCTAGGAAAGCACAGCATTCTTGGGGAAAACAGAGTCGGTTCTGTGCGATGCAGATGCCGCTTGCCTGAACATGGTCTCCGAAGCACGCTGTAAGAAACCCGCATGGAGCGAAATCCTCTTGGCCCGGGCATCCCCTGTACTTGAGAGCGAAGCGTGGTTGTGACTGTGGAAACAGTCTTAACGAAAGGTCATGAAACAGGAGAGCATGCATTGCAACAATAGCGGGCAGGTGGCAAGAGAAGTGTCATCCTCTCCGTTTGCTTAGAAATCAGAGTCTGTTCTGCGGGCTGCTGCTCCTGCTTGCCTAGGCCAAGTCTCAAGGTGGGAGATACCACCCTACAGGGAAAGCCTCTTTGCCCAGGCTCCTCCTCTGGGAAAGCACAGCATTCGTTGGGAAATCTGATTTGCTTTGTGGGATGCTGCTGCTGCTTGCCTGAGCTAGTCTGCGCAGCACGGTGGAAGAAACCCGCATGGAGCGAAATTCTCTTGGCCCTAGCATCGCCACTGCCTGCGAGAGAAGCGTGGATGCACATCTGGAAAGGGACTTAAGGATAGGGACACGGCTGTCACCGTGATCTCCGGGAGCAAGTCTGGGGAAGGAGCACAACGCCTCCCCGGGAGAAAGGAAGGAGCTGTTGGCCTTGTCCAGAAACAGTCGCAAAGCAGGAGAGCCTGCCCAGGGAAGAACAGCGGGACGGTGGCATGACAAGCGTCACCCGCTCCCAATGCGTATAGACGGAAGCCTGGCTTTAGGAAGACAGGAGGGGATGGCTAGGGCAGGCGCGCATACGCCACTCTGAGGAAGGAGTCTGGGCAGAAGGCAGGCCTGTTCTGTGTGCCTCCTGTCCCAAGGGGAGAGCATCTCCGAGGCCACCTGTCCCTAGGGCAGACGTGGGCTTGCCACCAGGCGCCATAACCTGAACTCGCAGATACAGCTCCCTGGAAGAAAGGGCAGCCAGATACCATCTTCCTCCAAGAGGTGGCAGCGTTGGGGGTGGCAGCGGTGTGTCGGGGAAGAAGAGGGGACAGTCCCCCACTGCTCCCCATCCAAGTGCACGGGCGCTGTGGAGGGTTCCTGTCGCCTCTCCTTTCCTATTGCAAAGGCACTGGCGTAGTCCCCGAGTCCGCCTGAACCTCAGAGCAAAAAGCCAAGCCTTACTACGCCAGGAGATGGCAGTTGGCAGGGAGTGTCATCCTAGACCACGCAAGCTGCTGCAGGGTGGTGGCTGTTTCTGCAAGTTCAGACTGGCAGGGTGATCCCAGGGTGCGACCATGGAGCCCGGGACAAAAAAGCCCAAGAGGCACCAGCTCTCCCGCAGATCTCCTTCCCTGACGCGATAGAGCGAACGCCCAAAGCCTTGATGAGGAATCAGCAGCGAAGGGCGGTTCAGGCCAAGCTGAAAACCTCTGCGAAAGCATAGCAGTCGCTGGGAAAAAAGAGTCGGTTCTCTGGGCTACTGTTGCTGCTTGCTTGAGCGTCACCCGCTCCCTGTGCGTAGAGACGGAAGCCTGGCTTTAGGAAGACACGAGGGGATGGCTAGGGCAGACGCGCATACTCTGCTCTGAGGAAGGAGTCTGGGCAGAAGGAAGGCCTGTTCTGTGTGCCTTTTGTCCCAAGGGGACAGCATCTCCAAGGCCACCTGTCCCTAGGCAAGATGTGGGCATGCCACCAGGCGCCATAACCTGAACTCGCAGATACAGCTCCCTGGAAGAAAGGGGAGCCAGATGACATCTTCCTCCAAGAGGTGGCAGCTTTGGGGGAGGAAGGGGGTGTGTCGTGGAAGAAGAGGGGACAGTCCCCCACAGCTCCCCATCCCAGTGCACGGGCGCTGTGCAGGGTTCCTGTCGCTTCTCCTTTCCTATGTAGAAGGCGCTGGCCTAGTCCCCAAGTCCGCCTGAACTCGGGAGCAAAAAGCCAAGCCTTACTACGCCAGAAGAAGGCTGTTGGCAGGGATTGTCATCCTAGACCACGCACGCTGCTGCAGGGTGGTGGCTGTGTCTGCGAGGTTCAGCCTGGCACGGTGATCCCAGGGTGCGACCATGGAGCCCGGGATAGCAAAGCCCAAGTGGAACCAGCTCTCCCGCAGATCTCCTTCCCTGACGCGACAGAGCAAACGCCCAAAGCCTTGCTGAGGAAGCAGCAGCGAAGTGCGGTTCAGGCCAAGCTGAAAACCTCTGCCAAAGCATAGCAGTCGCTGGGAAAAAAGAGACGGTTCTCTGGGCTGCTGTTGCTGCTTGCTTGAGCCTAGTATTGGAAGCACGGTGGCAGAATCCCGCATAGAGCGAAAGCCTCTTTGCCTGGGCATCCCCTCTAGGAAAGCACAGCATTCTTGGGGAAAACAGAGTCGGTTCTGTGAGATGCAGATGCCGCTTGCCTGAACATGGTCTCCGAAGCACGCTGTAAGAAACCCGCATGGAGCGAAATCCTCTTGGCCCGGGCATACCCTGTACTTGAGAGCGAAGCGTGGTTGTGACTGTGGAAACAGTCTTAACGAAAGGTCATGAAACAGGAGAGCATGCATTGCAACAATAGCGGGCAGGTGGCAAGACAAGTGTCACCCTCTCCGTTTGCTTAGAAATCAGAGTCGGTTCTGCGGGCTGCTGCTCCTGCTTGCCTAGGCCAAGTCTCAAGGTAGGAGAAACCACCATACAGCGAAAGCCTCTGTGCCCAGGCTCCTCCTCTGGGAAAGCACAGCATTCGTTGGGAAATCTGAGTCGCTTTGTGGGATGCTGTTGCTACTTGCCTGAGCTAGTCTGCGCACCACGGTGGAAGAAACCCGCATGGAGCGAAATTCTCTGGGTCCTAGCATCCCCACTGCCTGCGAGAGAAGCGTGGAATGCACATCTGGAAAGGGCCTTAAGGATAGGGACACGGCTGACACCGTGTTCCCCGGGAGCAAGTCTGGGGAAGGAGCAGAACGCCACCCCGGGAGAAGAGAAGGAGCCGTTGGCCTTGTTGTCGGGAAACAGTCGCAAAGCAGGAGAGATTGCCCTGGGAAGAACAGTGGGACGGTGGCAAGACAAGCGTCACCCGCTCCCTGTGCGTAGAGACGGAAGCCTGGCTTTAGGAAGACACGAGGGGATGGCTAGGGCAGACGCGCATACTCTGCTCTGAGGAAGGAGTCTGGGCAGAAGGAAGGCCTGTTCTGTGTGCCTTTTGTCCCAAGGGGACAGCATCTCCAAGGCCACCTGTCCCTAGGCAAGATGTGGGCATGCCACCAGGCGCCATAACCTGAACTCGCAGATACAGCTCCCTGGAAGAAAGGGGAGCCAGATGACATCTTCCTCCAAGAGGTGGCAGCTTTGGGGGAGGAAGGGAGTGTGTCGTGGAAGAAGAGGGGACAGTCCCCCACAGCTCCCAATCCCAGTGCACGGGCGCTTTGCAGGGTTCCTGTCGCTTCTCCGTTCCTATGTGGAAGGCGCTGGCCTAGTCCCCAAGTCCGCCTGAACTCGGGAGCAAAAAGCCAAGCCTTACTACGCCAGAAGAAGGCAGTTGGCAGGGATTGTCATCCTAGACCACGCACGCTGCTGCAGGGTGGTGGCTGTGTCTGCGAGGTTCAGCCTGGCACGGTGATCCCAGGGTGCGACCATGGAGCCCGGGATAGCAAAGCCCAAGTGGAACCAGCTCTCCCGCAGATCTCCTTCCCTGACGCGACAGAGCAAACGCCCAAAGCCTTGCTGAGGAAGCAGCAGCGAAGTGCGGTTCAGGCCAAGCTGAAAACCTCTGCCAAAGCATAGCAGTCGCTGGGAAAAAAGAGTCGGTTCTCTGGGCTGCTGTTGCTGCTTGCTTGAGCCTAGTATTGGCAGCACGGTGGCAGAATCCCGCATAGAGCGAAAGCCTCTTTGCCTGGGCATCCCCTCTAGGAAAGCACAGCATTCTTGGGGAAAACAGAGTCGGTTCTGTGCGATGCAGATGCCGCTTGCCTGAACATGGTCTCCGAAGCACGCTGTAAGAAACCCGCATGGAGCGAAATCCTCTTGGCCCGGGCATCCCCTGTACTTGAGAGCGAAGCGTGGTTGTGACTGTGGAAACAGTCTTAACGAAAGGTCATGAAACAGGAGAGCATGCATTGCAACAATAGCGGGCAGGTGGCAAGACAAGTGTCACCCTCTCCGTTTGCTTAGAAATCAGAGTCTGTTCTGCGGGCTGCTGCTCCTGCTTGCCTAGGCCAAGTCTCAAGGTGGGAGATACCACCCTACAGGGAAAGCCTCTTTGCCCAGGCTCCTCCTCTGGGAAAGCACAGCATTCGTTGGGAAATCTGAGTCGCTTTGTGGGATGCTGCTGCTGCTTGCCTGAGCTAGTCTGCGCAGCACGGTGGAAGAAACCCGCATGGAGCGAAATTCTCTTGGCCCTAGCATCGCCACTGCCTGCGAGAGAAGCGTGGATGCACATCTGGAAAGGGACTTAAGGATAGGGACAGGGCTGTCACCGTGATCTCCGGGAGCAAGTCTGGGGAAGGAGCAGAACGCCTCCCCGGGAGAAAGGAAGGAGCTGTTGGCCTTGTCCAGAAACAGTCGCAAAGCAGGAGAGCCTGCCCAGGGAAGAACAGCGGGACGGTGGCATGACAAGCGTCACCCGCTCCCAATGCGTATAGACGGAAGCCTGGCTTTAGGAAGACAGGAGGGGACGGCTAGGGCAGGCGCGCATACGCCACTCTGAGGAAGGAGTCTGGGCAGAAGGCAGGCCTGTTCTGTGTGCCTCTTGTCCCACGGGGAGAGCATCTCCGAGGCCACCTGTCCCTAGGGCAGACGTGGGCTTGCCACCAGGCGCCATAACCTGAACTCGCAGATACAGCTCCCTGGAAGAAAGCGCAGCCAGATACCATCTTCCTCTTAGAGGTGGCAGCGTTGGGGGTGGCAGCGGTGTGTCGGGGAAGAAGAGGGGACAGTCCCCCACTGCTCCCCATCCAAGTGCACGGGCGCTGTGGAGGGTTCCTGTCGCCTCTCCTTTCCTATTGCAAAGGCACTGGCGTAGTCCCCGAGTCCGCCTGAACTCCAGAGCAAAAAGCCAAGCCTTACTACGCCAGGAGATGGCAGTTGGCAGGGAGTGTCATCCTAGACCACGCAAGCTGCTGCAGGGTGGTGGCTGTTTCTGCAAGTTCAGACTGGCAGGGTGATCCCAGGGTGCGACCATTGAGCCCGGGACAAAAAAGCCCAAGAGGCACCAGCTCTCCCGCAGATCTCCTTCCCTGACGCGACAGAGCAAAAGCCCAAAGCCTTGATGAGGAAGCAGCAGCGAAGTGCGGTTCAGGCCAAGCTGAAAACCTCTGCCAAAGCATAGCAGTCGCTGGGAAAAAAGAGTCGGTTCTCTGGGCTACTGTTGCTGCTTGCTTGAGCCTAGTATTGGCAGCACGGTGGCAGAATCCCGCATAGAGCGAAAGCCTCCTTGCCTGGGCATCCCCTCTAGGAAAGCACAGCATTCTTGGGGAAAACAGAGTCGGTTCTGTGCGATGCATATGTCGCTTGCCTGTACAGAGTCTCCGAAGCATGGTGAAAGAAACCCGCATGGAGCGAAATCCTCTTGGCCCGGGCATCCCCTGTAATTGAGAGCGAAGCGTGGTTGTGACTGTGGAAACAGCCTTAACGAAAGGTCATGAAACAGGAGAGCATGCATTGCAACAATAGCGGACAGGTGGCAAGACAAGTGTCACCCTCTCCGTTTGCTTAGAAATCAGAGTCGGTTCTGCGGGCTGCTGCTCCTGCTTGCCTAGGCCAAGTCTCAAGGTGGGAGAAACCACCATACAGCGAAAGCCTCTTTGCCCAGGCTCCTCCTCTGGGAAAGCACAGCATTCGTTGGGAAATCTGAGTCGCTTTGTGGGATGCTGTTGCTACTTGCCTGAGCTAGTCTGCGCAGCACGGTGGAAGAAACCCGCATGGAGCGAAATTCTCTGGGTCCTAGCATCCCCACTGCCTGCGAGAGAAGCGTGGATGCACATCTGGAAAGGGCCTTAAGGATAGGGACACGGCTGACACCGTGTTCCCCGGGAGCAAGTCTGGGGAAGGAGCAGAACGCCTCCCCGGGAGAAGAGAAGGAGCCGTTGGCCTTGTTGTCGGGAAACAGTCGCAAAGCAGGAGAGATTGCCCTGGGAAGAACAGTGGGACGGTGGCAAGACAAGCGTCACCCGCTCCCTGTGCGTAGAGACGGAAGCCTGGCTTTAGGAAGACACGAGGGGATGGCTAGGGCAGACGCGCATACTCTGCTCTGAGGAAGGAGTCTGGGCAGAAGGAAGGCCTGTTCTGTGTGCCTTTTGTCCCAAGGGGACAGCATCTCCAAGGCCACCTGTCCCTAGGCAAGATGTGGGCATGCCACCAGGCGCCATAACCTGAACTCGCAGATACAGCTCCCTGGAAGAAAGGGGAGCCAGATGACATCTTCCTCCAAGAGGTGGCAGCTTTGGGGGAGGAAGGGGGTGTGTCGTGGAAGAAGAGGGGACAGTCCCCCACAGCTCCCCATCCCAGTGCACGGGCGCTGTGCAGGGTTCCTGTCGCTTCTCCTTTCCTATGTGGAAGGCGCTGGACTAGTCCCCAAGTGCGCCTGAACTCGACAGCAAAAAGCCAAGCCTTACTACGCCAGAAGAAGGCAGTTGGCAGGGATTGTCATCCTAGACCACGCACGCTGCTGCAGGGTGGTGGCTGTGTCTGCGAGGTTCAGCCTGGCACGGTGATCCCAGGGTGCGACCATGGAGCCCGGGATAGCAAAGCCCAAGTGGAACCAGCTCTCCCGCAGATCTCCTTCCCTGACGCGACAGAGCAAACGCCCAAAGCCTTGCTGAGGAAGCAGCAGCGAAGTGCGGTTCAGGCCAAGCTGAAAACCTCTGCCAAAGCATAGCAGTCGCTGGGAAAAAAGAGTCGGTTCTCTGGGCTGCTGTTGCTGCTTGCTTGAGCCTAGTATTGGCAGCACGGTGGCAGAATCCCGCATAGAGCGAAAGCCTCTTTGCCTGGGCATCCCCTCTAGGAAAGCACAGCATTCTTGGGGAAAACAGAGTCGGTTCTGTGCGATGCAGATGCCGCTTGCCTGAACATGGTCTCCGAAGCACGCTGTAAGAAACCCGCATGGAGCGAAATCCTCTTGGCCCGGGCATCCCCTGTACTTGAGAGCGAAGCGTGGTTGTGACTGTGGAAACAGTCTTAACGAAAGGTCATGAAACAGGAGAGCATGCATTGCAACAATAGCGGGCAGGTGGCAAGACAAGTGTCACCCTCTCCGTTTGCTTAGAAATCAGAGTCTGTTCTGCGGGCTGCTGCTCCTGCTTGCCTAGGCCAAGTCTCAAGGTGGGAGATACCACCCTACAGGGAAAGCCTCGTTGCCCAGGCTCCTCCTCTGGGAAAGCACAGCATTCGTTGGGAAATCTGAGTCGCTTTGTGGGATGCTGCTGCTGCTTGCCTGAGCTAGTCTGCGCAGCACGGTGGAAGAAACCCGCATGGAGCGAAATTCTCTTGGCCATAGCATCGCCACTGCCTGTGAGAGAAGCGTGGATGCACCTCTGGAAAGGGACTTAAGGATAGGGACACGGCTGTCACCGTGATCTCCGGGAGCAAGTCTGGGGAAGGAGCAGAACCCCTCCCCGGGAGAAGAGAAGGAGCTGTTGGCCTTGTCCAGAAACAGTCGCAAAGCAGGAGAGCCTGCCCAGGGAAGAACAGCGGGACGGTGGCATGACAAGCGTCACCCGCTCCCAATGCGTATAGACGGAAGCCTGGCTTTAGGAAGACAGGAGGGGACGGCTAGGGCAGGCGCGCATACGCCACTCTGAGGAAGGAGTCTGGGCTGAAGGCAGGCCTGTTCTGTGTGCCTCCTGTCCCAAGGGGAGAGCATCTCCGAGGCCACCTGTCCCTAGGGCAGACGTGGGCTTGCCACCAGGCGCCATAACCTGAACTCGCAGATACAGCTCCCTGGAAGAAAGGGCAGCCAGATACCATCTTCCTCCAAGAGGTAGCAGCGTTGGGGGTGGCAGTGGTGTGTCGGGGAAGAAGAGCAGACAGTCCCCCACTGCTCCCCATCCAACTGCACGGGCGCTGTGGAGGGTTCCTGTCGCCTCTCCTTTCCTATTGCAATGGCACTGGCGTAGTCCCCGAGTCTGCCTGAACTCCAGAGCAAAAAGCCAAGCCTTACTACGCCAGGAGATGGCAGTTGGCAGGGAGTGTCATCCTAGACCACGCAAGCTGCTGCAGGGTGGTGGCTGTTTCTGCAAGTTCAGAATGGCAGGGTGATCCCAGGGTGCGACCATGGAGCCCGGGACAAAAAAGCCCAAGAGGCACCAGCTCTCCCGCAGATCTCCTTCCCTGACGCGACAGAGCAAACGCCCAAAGCCTTGCTGAGGAAACAGCAGCGAAGTGCGGTTCAGGCCAAGCTGAAAACCTCTGCCAAAGCATAGCAGTCGCTGGGAAAAAAGAGTCGGTTCTCTGGGCTACTGTTGCTGCTTGCTTGAGCCTAGTATTGGCAGCACGGTGGCAGAATCCCGCATAGAGCGAAAGCCTCCTTGCCTGGGCATCCCCTCTAGGAAAGCACAGCATTCTTGGGGAAAACAGAGTCGGTTCTGTGCGATGCATATGTCGCTTGCCTGTACAGAGTCTCCGAAGCACGGTGAAAGAAACCCGCATGGAGCGAAATCCTCTTGGCCCGGGCATCCCCTCTACTTGAGAGAGAAGCGTGGTTGTGCCTGTGGAAACAGCCTTAACGAAAGGTCATGAAACAGGAGAGCATGCATTGCAACAATAGCGGACAGGTGGCAAGACAAGTGTCACCCTCTCCGTTTGCTTAGAAATCAGAGTCGGTTCTGCGGGCTGCTGCTCCTGCTTGCCTAGGCCAAGTCTCAAGGTGGGAGAAACCACCATATGGCGAAAGCCTCTTTGCCCAGGCTCCTCCTCTGGGAAAGCACAGCATTCGTTGGGAAATCTGAGTCGCTTTGTGGGATGCTGTTGCTACTTGACTGAGCTAGTCTGCGCAGCACGGTGGAAGAAACCCGCATGGAGCGAAATTCTCTGGGTCCTAGCATCCCCACTGCCTGCGAGAGAAGCGTGGATGCACATCTGGAAAGGGCCTTAAGGATAGGGACACGGCTGACACCGTGTTCCCCGGGAGCAAGTCTGGGGAAGGAGCAGAACGCCTCCCCGGGAGAAGAGAAGGAGCCGTTGGCCTTGTTGTCGGGAAACAGTCGCAAAGCAGGAGAGATTGCCCTGGGAAGAACAGTGGGACGGTGGCAAGACAAGCGTCACCCGCTCCCTGTGCGTAGAGACGGAAGCCTGGCTTTAGGAAGACACGAGGGGATGGCTAGGGCAGACGCGCATACTCTGCTCTGAGGAAGGAGTCTGGGCAGAAGGAAGGTCTGTTCTGTGTGCCTTTTGTCCCAAGGGGACAGCATCTCCAAGGCCACCTGTCCCTAGGCAAGATGTGGGCATGCCACCAGGCGCCATAACCTGAACTCGCAGATACAGCTCCCTGGAAGAAAGGGGAGCCAGATGACATCTTCCTCCAAGAGGTGGCAGCTTTGGGGGAGGAAGGGGGTGTGTCGTGGAAGAAGAGGGGACAGTCCCCCACAGCTCCCCATCCCAGTGCACGGGCGCTGTGCAGGGTTCCTGTCGCTTCTCCTTTCCTATGTGGAAGACGCTGGACTAGTCCCCAAGTGCGCCTGAACTCGACAGCAAAAAGCCAAGCCTTACTACGCCAGAAGAAGGCAGTTGGCAGGGATTGTCATCCTAGACCACGCACGCTGCTGCAGGGTGGTGGCTGTGTCTGCGAGGTTCAGCCTGGCACGGTGATCCCAGGGTGCGACCATGGAGCCCGGGATAGCAAAGCCCAAGTGGAACCAGCTCTCCCGCAGATCTCCTTCCCTGACGCGACAGAGCAAACGCCCAAAGCCTTGCTGAGGAAGCAGCAGCGAAGTGCGGTTCAGGCCAAGCTGAAAACCTCTGCCAAAGCATAGCAGTCGCTGGGAAAAAAGAGTCGGTTCTCTGGGCTGCTGTTGCTGCTTGCTTGAGCCTAGTATTGGCAGCACGGTGGCAGAATCCCGCATAGAGCGAAAGCCTCTTTGCCTGGGCATCCCCTCTAGGAAAGCACAGCATTCTTGGGGAAAACAGAGTCGGTTCTGTGCGATGCAGATGCCGCTTGCCTGAACATGGTCTCCGAAGCACGCTGTAAGAAACCCGCATGGAGCGAAATCCTCTTGGCCCGGGCATCCCCTGTACTTGAGAGCGAAGCGTGGTTGTGACTGTGGAAACAGTCTTAACGAAAGGTCATGAAACAGGAGAGCATGCATTGCAACAATAGCGGGCAGGTGGCAAGACAAGTGTCACCCTCTCCGTTTGCTTAGAAATCAGAGTCTGTTCTGCGGGCTGCTGCTCCTGCTTGCCTAGGCCAAGTCTCAAGGTGGGAGATACACCCTACAGGGAAAGCCTCGTTGCCCAGGCTCCTCCTCTGGGAAAGCACAGCATTCGTTGGGAAATCTGAGTCGCTTTGTGGGATGCTGCTGCTGCTTGCCTGAGCTAGTCTGCGCAGCACGGTGGAAGAAACCCGCATGGAGCGAAATTCTCTTGGCCATAGCATCGCCACTGCCTGTGAGAGAAGCGTGGATGCACCTCTGGAAAGGGACTTAAGGATAGGGACACGGCTGTCACCGTGATCTCCGGGAGCAAGTCTGGGGAAGGAGCAGAACCCCTCCCCGGGAGAAGAGAAGGAGCTGTTGGCCTTGTCCAGAAACAGTCGCAAAGCAGGAGAGCCTGCCCAGGGAAGAACAGCGGGACGGTGGCATGACAAGCGTCACCCGCTCCCAATGCGTATAGACGGAAGCCTGGCTTTAGGAAGACAGGAGGGGACGGCTAGGGCAGGCGCGCATACGCCACTATGAGGAAGGAGTCTGGGCAGAAGGCAGGCCTGTTCTGTGTGCCTCCTGTCCCAAGGGGAGAGCATCTCCGAGGCCACCTGTCCCTAGGGCAGACGTGGGCTTGCCACCAGGCGCCATAACCTGAACTCGCAGATACAGCTCCCTGGAAGAAAGGGCAGCCAGATACCATCTTCCTCCAAGAGGTAGCAGCGTTGGGGGTGGCAGTGGTGTGTCGGGGAAGAAGAGGGGACAGTCCCCCACTGCTCCCCATCCAAGTGCACGGGCGCTGTGGAGGGTTCCTGTCGCCTCTCCTTTCCTATTGCAAAGGCACTGGCGTAGTCCCCGAGTCCGCCTGAACCTCAGAGCAAAAAGCCAAGCCTTACTACGCCAGGAGATGGCAGTTGGCAGGGAGTGTCATCCTAGACCACGCAAGCTGCTGCAGGGTGGTGGCTGTTTCTGCAAGTTCAGACTGGCAGGGTGATCCCAGGGTGCGACCATGGAGCCCGGGACAAAAAAGCCCAAGAGGCACCAGCTCTCCCGCAGATCTCCTTCCCTGACGCGACAGAGCAAACGCCCAAAGCCTTGCTGAGGAAACAGCAGCGAAGTGCGGTTCAGGCCAAGCTGAAAACCTCTGCCAAAGCATAGCAGTCGCTGGGAAAAAAGAGTCGGTTCTCTGGGCTACTGTTGCTGCTTGCTTGAGCCTAGTATTGGCAGCACGGTGGCAGAATCCCGCATAGAGCGAAAGCCTCCTTGCCTGGGCATCCCCTCTAGGAAAGCACAGCATTCTTGGGGAAAACAGAGTCGGTTCTGTGCGATGCATATGTCGCTTGCCTGTACAGAGTCTCCGAAGCACGGTGAAAGAAACCCGCATGGAGCGAAATCCTCTTGGCCCGGGCATCCCCTCTACTTGAGAGAGAAGCGTGGTTGTGCCTGTGGAAACAGCCTTAACGAAAGGTCATGAAACAGGAGAGCATGCATTGCAACAATAGCGGACAGGTGGCAAGACAAGTGTCACCCTCTCCGTTTGCTTAGAAATCAGAGTCGGTTCTGCGGGCTGCTGCTCCTGCTTGCCTAGGCCAAGTCTCAAGGTGGGAGAAACCACCATACAGCGAAAGCCTCTTTGCCCAGGCTCCTCCTCTGGGAAAGCACAGCATTCGTTGGGAAATCTGAGTCGCTTTGTGGGATGCTGTTGCTACTTGCCTGAGCTAGTCTGCGCAGCACGGTGGAAGAAACCCGCATGGAGCGAAATTCTCTGGGTCCTAGCATCCCCACTGCCTGCGAGAGAAGCATGGATGCACATCTGGAAAGGGCCTTAAGGATAGGGACACGGCTGACACCGTGTTCACCGGGAGCAAGTCTGGGGAAGGAGCAGAACGCCTCCCCGGGAGAAGAGAAGGAGCCGTTGGCCTTGTTGTCGGGAAACAGTCGCAAAGCAGGAGAGATTGCCCTGGGAAGAACAGTGGGACGGTGGCAAGACAAGCGTCACCCGCTCCCTGTGCGTAGAGACGGAAGCCTGGCTTTAGGAAGACACGAGGGGATGGCTAGGGCAGACGCGCATACTCTGCTCTGAGGAAGGAGTCTGGGCAGAAGGAAGGCCTGTTCTGTGTGCCTTTTGTCCCAAGGGGACAGCATCTCCAAGGCCACCTGTCCCTAGGCAAGATGTGGGCATGCCACCAGGCGCCATAACCTGAACTCGCAGATACAGCTCCCTGGAAGAAAGGGGAGCCAGATGACATCTTCCTCCAAGAGGTGGCAGCTTTGGGGGAGGAAGGGGGTGTGTCGTGGAAGAAGAGGGGACAGTCCCCCACAGCTCCCCATCCCAGTGCACGGGCGCTGTGCAGGGTTCCTGTCGCTTCTCCTTTCCTATGTGGAAGGCGCTGGCCTAGTCCCCAAGTCCGCCTGAACTCGAGAGCAAAAAGCCAAGCCTTACTACGCCAGAAGAAGGCAGTTGGCAGGGATTGTCATCCTAGACCACGCACGCTGCTGAAGGGTGGTGGCTGTGTCTGCGAGGTTCAGCCTGGCACGGTGATCCCAGGGTGCGACCATGGAGCCCGGGATAGCAAAGCCCAAGTGGAACCAGCTCTCCCGCAGATCTCCTTCCCTGACGCGACAGAGCAAACGCCCAAAGCCTTGCTGAGGAAGCAGCAGCGAAGTGCGGTTCAGGCCAAGCTGAAAACCTCTGCCAAAGCATAGCAGTCGCTGGGAAAAAAGAGTCGGTTCTCTGGGCTGCTGTTGCTGCTTGCTTGAGCCTAGTATTGGCAGCACGGTGGCAGAATCCCGCATAGAGCGAAAGCCTCTTTGCCTGGGCATCCCCTCTAGGAAAGCACAGCATTCTTGGGGAAAACAGAGTCGGTTCTGTGCGATGCAGATGCCGCTTGCCTGAACATGGTCTCCGAAGCACGCTGTAAGAAACCCGCATGGAGCGAAATCCTCTTGGCCCGGGCATCCCCTGTACTTGAGAGCGAAGCGTGGTTGTGACTGTGGAAACAGTCTTAACGAAAGGTCATGAAACAGGAGAGCATGCATTGCAACAATAGCGGGCAGGTGGCAAGACAAGTGTCACCCTCTCCGTTTGCTTAGAAATCAGAGTCTGTTCTGCGGGCTGCTGCTCCTGCTTGCCTAGGCCAAGTCTCAAGGTGGGAGATACCACCCTACAGGGAAAGCCTCGTTGCCCAGGCTCCTCCTCTGGGAAAGCACAGCATTCGTTGGGAAATCTGAGTCGCTTTGTGGGATGCTGCTGCTGCTTGCCTGAGCTAGTCTGCGCAGCACGGTGGAAGAAACCCGCATGGAGCGAAATTCTCTTGGCCATAGCATCGCCACTGCCTGTGAGAGAAGCGTGGATGCACCTCTGGAAAGGGACTTAAGGATAGGGACACGGCTGTCACCGTGATCTCCGGGAGCAAGTCTGGGGAAGGAGCAGAACCCCTCCACGGGAGAAGAGAAGGAGCTGTTGGCCTTGTCCAGAAACAGTCGCAAAGCAGGAGAGCCTGCCCAGGGAAGAACAGCGGGACGGTGGCATGACAAGCGTCACCCGCTCCCAATGCGTATAGACGGAAGCCTGGCTTTAGGAAGACAGGAGGGGACGGCTAGGGCAGGCGCGCATACGCCACTCTGAGGAAGGAGTCTGGGCAGAAGGCAGGCCTGTTCTGTGTGCCTCCTGTCCCAAGGGGAGAGCATCTCCGAGGCCACCTGTCCCTAGGGCAGACGTGGGCTTGCCACCAGGCGCCATAACCTGAACTCGCAGATACAGCTCCCTGGAAGAAAGGGCAGCCAGATACCATCTTCCTCCAAGAGGTAGCAGCGTTGGGGGTGGCAGTGGTGTGTCGGGGAAGAAGAGCGGACAGTCCCCCACTGCTCCCCATCCAACTGCACGGGCGCTGTGGAGGGTTCCTGTCGCCTCTCCTTTCCTATTGCAATGGCACTGGCGTAGTCCCCGAGTCCGCCTGAACTCCAGAGCAAAAAGCCAAGCCTTACTACGCCAGGAGATGGCAGTTGGCAGGGAGTGTCATCCTAGACCACGCAAGCTGCTGCAGGGTGGTGGCTGTTTCTGCAAGTTCAGACTGGCAGGGTGATCACAGGGTGCGACCATGGAGCCCGGGACAAAAAAGCCCAAGAGGCACCAGTTCTCCCGCAGATCTCCTTCCCTGACGCGACAGAGCGAACGCCCAAAGCCTTGCTGAGGAAGCAGCAGCGAAGTGCGGTTCAGGCCAAGCTGAAAACCTCTGCGAAAGCATAGCAGTCGCTCGGAAAAAAGAGTCGGTTCTCTGGGCTACTGTTGCTGCTTGCTTGAGCCTAGTATTGGCAGCACGGTGGCAGAATCCCGCATAGAGCGAAAGCCTCCTTGCCTGGGCATCCCCTCTAGGAAAGCACAGCATTCTTGGGGAAAACAGAGTCGGTTCTGTGCGATGCATATGTCGCTTGCCTGTACAGAGTCTCCGAAGCACGGTGAAAGAAACCCGCATGGAGCGAAATCCTCTTGGCCCGGGCATCCCCTCTACTTGAGAGAGAAGCGTGGTTGTGCCTGTGGAAACAGCCTTAACGAAAGGTCATGAAACAGGAGAGCATGCATTGCAACAATAGCGGACAGGTGGCAAGACAAGTGTCACCCTCTCCGTTTGCTTAGAAATCAGAGTCGGTTCTGCGGGCTGCTGCTCCTGCTTGCCTAGGCCAAGTCTCAAGGTGGGAGAAACCACCATACAGCGAAAGCCTCTTTGCCCAGGCTCCTCCTCTGGGAAAGCACAGCATTCGTTGGGAAATCTGAGTCGCTTTGTGGGATGCTGTTGCTACTTGCCTGAGCTAGTCTGCGCAGCACGGTGGAAGAAACCCGCATGGAGCGAAATTCTCTGGGTCCTAGCATCCCCACTGCCTGCGAGAGAAGCGTGGATGCACATCTGGAAAGGGCCTTAAGGATAGGGACACGGCTGACACCGTGTTCCCCGGGAGCAAGTCTGGGGAAGGAGCACAACGCCACCCCGGGAGAAGAGAAGGAGCCGTTGGCCTTGTTGTCGGGAAAGAGTCGCAAAGCAGGAGAGATTGCCCTGGGAAGAACAGTGGGATGGTGGCAAGACAAGCGTCACCCGCTCCCTGTGCGTAGAGACGGAAGCCTGGCTTTAGGAAGACACGAGGGGATGGCTAGGGCAGACGCGCATACTCTGCTCTGAGGAAGGAGTCTGGGCAGAAGGAAGGCCTGTTCTGTGTGCCTTTTGTCCCAAGGGGACAGCATCTCCAAGGCCACCTGTCCCTAGGCAAGATGTGGGCATGCCACCAGGCGCCATAACCTGAACTCGCAGATACAGCTCCCTGGAAGAAAGGGGAGCCAGATGACATCTTCCTCCAAGAGGTGGCAGCTTTGGGGGAGGAAGGGGGTGTGTCGTGGAAGAAGAGGGGACAGTCCCCCACAGCTCCCCATCCCAGTGCACGGGCGCTGTGCAGGGTTCCTGTCGCTTCTCCTTTCCTATGTGGAAGGCGCTGGCCTAGTCCCCAAGTCCGCCTGAAATCGAGAGCAAAAAGCCAAGCCTTACTACGCCAGAAGAAGGCAGTTGGCAGGGATTGTCATCCTAGACCACGCACGCTGCTGCAGGGTGGTGGCTGTGTCTGCGAGGTTCAGCCTGGCACGGTGATCCCAGGGTGCGACCATGGAGCCCGGGATAGCAAAGCCCAAGTGGAACCAGCTCTCCCGCAGATCTCCTTCCCTGACGCGACAGAGCAAACGCCCAAAGCCTTGCTGAGGAAGCAGCAGCGAAGTGCGGTTCAGGCCAAGCTGAAAACCTCTGCCAAAGCATAGCAGTCGCTGGGAAAAAAGAGTCGGTTCTCTGGGCTGCTGTTGCTGCTTGCTTGAGCCTAGTATTGGCAGCACGGTGGCAGAATCCCGCATAGAGCGAAAGCCTCTTTGCCTGGGCATCCCCTCTAGGAAAGCACAGCATTCTTGGGGAAAACAGAGTCGGTTCTGTGCGATGCAGATGCCGCTTGCCTGAACATGGTCTCCGAAGCACGCTGTAAGAAACCCGCATGGAACGAAATCCTCTTGGCCCGGGCATCCCCTGTAATTGAGAGCGAAGAGTGGTTGTGACTGTGGAAACAGTCTTAACGAAAGGTCATGAAACAGGAGAGCATGCATTGCAACAATAGCGGGCAGGTGGCAAGACAAGTGTCACCCTCTCCGTTTCATTAGAAATCAGAGTCTGTTCTGCGGGCTGCTGCTCCTGCTTGCCTAGGCCAAGTCTCAAGGTGGGAGATACCACCCTACAGGGAAAGCCTCTTTGCCCAGGCTCCTCCTCTGGGAAAGCACAGCATTCGTTGGGAAATCTGAGTCGCTTTGTGGGATGCTGCTGCTGCTTGCCTGAGCTAGTCTGCGCAGCACGGTGGAAGAAACCCGCATGGAGCGAAATTCTCTTGGCCATAGCATCGCCACTGCCTGTGAGAGAAGCGTGGATGCACCTCTGGAAAGGGACTTAAGGATAGGGACACGGCTGTCACCGTGATCTCCGGGAGCAAGTCTGGGGAAGGAGCAGAACCCCTCCCCGGGAGAAGAGAAGGAGCTGTTGGCCTTGTCCAGAAACAGTCGCAAAGCAGGAGAGCCTGCCCAGGGAAGAACAGCGGGACGGTGGCATGACAAGCGTCACCCGCTCCCAATGCGTATAGACGGAAGCCTGGCTTTAGGAAGACAGGAGGGGACGGCTAGGGCAGGCGCGCATACGCCACTATGAGGAAGGAGTCTGGGCAGAAGGCAGGCCTGTTCTGTGTGCCTCCTGTCCCAAGGGGAGAGCATCTCCGAGGCCACCTGTCCCTAGGGCAGACGTGGGCTTGCCACCAGGCGCCATAACCTGAACTCGCAGATACAGCTCCCTGGAAGAAAGGGCAGCCAGATACCATCTTCCTCCAAGAGGTAGCAGCGTTGGGGGTGGCAGTGGTGTGTCGGGGAAGAAGAGGGGACAGTCCCCCACTGCTCCCCATCCAAGTGCACGGGCGCTGTGGAGGGTTCCTGTCGCCTCTCCTTTCCTATTGCAAAGGCACTGGCGTAGTCCCCGAGTCCGCCTGAACCTCAGAGCAAAAAGCCAAGCCTTACTACGCCAGGAGATGGCAGTTGGCAGGGAGTGTCATCCTAGACCACGCAAGCTGCTGCAGGGTGGTGGCTGTTTCTGCAAGTTCAGACTGGCAGGGTGATCCCAGGGTGCGACCATGGAGCCCGGGACAAAAAAGCCCAAGAGGCACCAGCTCTCCCGCAGATCTCCTTCCCTGACGCGACAGAGCAAACGCCCAAAGCCTTGCTGAGGAAACAGCAGCGAAGTGCGGTTCAGGCCAAGCTGAAAACCTCTGCCAAAGCATAGCAGTCGCTGGGAAAAAAGAGTCGGTTCTCTGGGCTACTGTTGCTGCTTGCTTGAGCCTAGTATTGGCAGCACGGTGGCAGAATCCCGCATAGAGCGAAAGCCTCCTTGCCTGGGCATCCCCTCTAGGAAAGCACAGCATTCTTGGGGAAAACAGAGTCGGTTCTGTGCGATGCATATGTCGCTTGCCTGTACAGAGTCTCCGAAGCACGGTGAAAGAAACCCGCATGGAGCGAAATCCTCTTGGCCCGGGCATCCCCTCTACTTGAGAGAGAAGCGTGGTTGTGCCTGTGGAAACAGCCTTAACGAAAGGTCATGAAACAGGAGAGCATGCATTGCAACAATAGCGGACAGGTGGCAAGACAAGTGTCACCCTCTCCGTTTGCTTAGAAATCAGAGTCGGTTCTGCGGGCTGCTGCTCCTGCTTGCCTAGGCCAAGTCTCAAGGTGGGAGAAACCACCATACAGCGAAAGCCTCTTTGCCCAGGCTCCTCCTCTGGGAAAGCACAGCATTCGTTGGGAAATCTGAGTCGCTTTGTGGGATGCTGTTGCTACTTGCCTGAGCTAGTCTGCGCAGCACGGTGGAAGAAACCCGCATGGAGCGAAATTCTCTGGGTCCTAGCATCCCCACTGCCTGCGAGAGAAGCATGGATGCACATCTGGAAAGGGCCTTAAGGATAGGGACACGGCTGACACCGTGTTCACCGGGAGCAAGTCTGGGGAAGGAGCAGAACGCCTCCCCGGGAGAAGAGAAGGAGCCGTTGGCCTTGTTGTCGGGAAACAGTCGCAAAGCAGGAGAGATTGCCCTGGGAAGAACAGTGGGACGGTGGCAAGACAAGCGTCACCCGCTCCCTGTGCGTAGAGACGGAAGCCTGGCTTTAGGAAGACACGAGGGGATGGCTAGGGCAGACGCGCATACTCTGCTCTGAGGAAGGAGTCTGGGCAGAAGGAAGGCCTGTTCTGTGTGCCTTTTGTCCCAAGGGGACAGCATCTCCAAGGCCACCTGTCCCTAGGCAAGATGTGGGCATGCCACCAGGCGCCATAACCTGAACTCGCAGATACAGCTCCCTGGAAGAAAGGGGAGCCAGATGACATCTTCCTCCAAGAGGTGGCAGCTTTGGGGGAGGAAGGGGGTGTGTCGTGGAAGAAGAGGGGACAGTCCCCCACAGCTCCCCATCCCAGTGCACGGGCGCTGTGCAGGGTTCCTGTCGCTTCTCCTTTCCTATGTGGAAGGCGCTGGCCTAGTCCCCAAGTCCGCCTGAACTCGAGAGCAAAAAGCCAAGCCTTACTACGCCAGAAGAAGGCAGTTGGCAGGGATTGTCATCCTAGACCACGCACGCTGCTGAAGGGTGGTGGCTGTGTCTGCGAGGTTCAGCCTGGCACGGTGATCCCAGGGTGCGACCATGGAGCCCGGGATAGCAAAGCCCAAGTGGAACCAGCTCTCCCGCAGATCTCCTTCCCTGACGCGACAGAGCAAACGCCCAAAGCCTTGCTGAGGAAGCAGCAGCGAAGTGCGGTTCAGGCCAAGCTGAAAACCTCTGCCAAAGCATAGCAGTCGCTGGGAAAAAAGAGTCGGTTCTCTGGGCTGCTGTTGCTGCTTGCTTGAGCCTAGTATTGGCAGCACGGTGGCAGAATCCCGCATAGAGCGAAAGCCTCTTTGCCTGGGCATCCCCTCTAGGAAAGCACAGCATTCTTGGGGAAAACAGAGTCGGTTCTGTGCGATGCAGATGCCGCTTGCCTGAACATGGTCTCCGAAGCACGCTGTAAGAAACCCGCATGGAGCGAAATCCTCTTGGCCCGGGCATCCCCTGTACTTGAGAGCGAAGCGTGGTTGTGACTGTGGAAACAGTCTTAACGAAAGGTCATGAAACAGGAGAGCATGCATTGCAACAATAGCGGGCAGGTGGCAAGACAAGTGTCACCCTCTCCGTTTGCTTAGAAATCAGAGTCTGTTCTGCGGGCTGCTGCTCCTGCTTGCCTAGGCCAAGTCTCAAGGTGGGAGATACCACCCTACAGGGAAAGCCTCGTTGCCCAGGCTCCTCCTCTGGGAAAGCACAGCATTCGTTGGGAAATCTGAGTCGCTTTGTGGGATGCTGCTGCTGCTTGCCTGAGCTAGTCTGCGCAGCACGGTGGAAGAAACCCGCATGGAGCGAAATTCTCTTGGCCATAGCATCGCCACTGCCTGTGAGAGAAGCGTGGATGCACCTCTGGAAAGGGACTTAAGGATAGGGACACGGCTGTCACCGTGATCTCCGGGAGCAAGTCTGGGGAAGGAGCAGAACCCCTCCACGGGAGAAGAGAAGGAGCTGTTGGCCTTGTCCAGAAACAGTCGCAAAGCAGGAGAGCCTGCCCAGGGAAGAACAGCGGGACGGTGGCATGACAAGCGTCACCCGCTCCCAATGCGTATAGACGGAAGCCTGGCTTTAGGAAGACAGGAGGGGACGGCTAGGGCAGGCGCGCATACGCCACTTTGAGGAAGGAGTCTGGGCAGAAGGCAGGCCTGTTCTGTGTGCCTCCTGTCCCAAGGGGAGAGCATCTCCGAGGCCACCTGTCCCTAGGGCAGACGTGGGCTTGCCACCAGGCGCCATAACCTGAACTCGCAGATACAGCTCCCTGGAAGAAAGGTCAGCCAGATACCATCTTCCTCCAAGAGGTAGCAGCGTTGGGGGTGGCAGTGGTGTGTCGGGGAAGAAGAGCGGACAGTCCCCCACTGCTCCCCATCCAACTGCACGGGCGCTGTGGAGGGTTCCTGTCGCCTCTCCTTTCCTATTGCAATGGCACTGGCGTAGTCCCCGAGTCCGCCTGAACTCCAGAGCAAAAAGCCAAGCCTTACTACGCCAGGAGATGGCAGTTGGCAGGGAGTGTCATCCTAGACCACGCAAGCTGCTGCAGGGTGGTGGCTGTTTCTGCAAGTTCAGACTGGCAGGGTGATCACAGGGTGCGACCATGGAGCCCGGGACAAAAAAGCCCAAGAGGCACCAGTTCTCCCGCAGATCTCCTTCCCTGACGCGACAGAGCGAACGCCCAAAGCCTTGCTGAGGAAGCAGCAGCGAAGTGCGGTTCAGGCCAAGCTGAAAACCTCTGCGAAAGCATAGCAGTCGCTCGGAAAAAAGAGTCGGTTCTCTGGGCTACTGTTGCTGCTTGCTTGAGCCTAGTATTGGCAGCACGGTGGCAGAATCCCGCATAGAGCGAAAGCCTCCTTGCCTGGGCATCCCCTCTAGGAAAGCACAGCATTCTTGGGGAAAACAGAGTCGGTTCTGTGCGATGCATATGTCGCTTGCCTGTACAGAGTCTCCGAAGCACGGTGAAAGAAACCCGCATGGAGCGAAATCCTCTTGGCCCGGGCATCCCCTCTACTTGAGAGAGAAGCGTGGTTGTGCCTGTGGAAACAGCCTTAACGAAAGGTCATGAAACAGGAGAGCATGCATTGCAACAATAGCGGACAGGTGGCAAGACAAGTGTCACCCTCTCCGTTTGCTTAGAAATCAGAGTCGGTTCTGCGGGCTGCTGCTCCTGCTTGCCTAGGCCAAGTCTCAAGGTGGGAGAAACCACCATACAGCGAAAGCCTCTTTGCCCAGGCTCCTCCTCTGGGAAAGCACAGCATTCGTTGGGAAATCTGAGTCGCTTTGTGGGATGCTGTTGCTACTTGCCTGAGCTAGTCTGCGCAGCACGGTGGAAGAAACCCGCATGGAGCGAAATTCTCTGGGTCCTAGCATCCCCACTGCCTGCGAGAGAAGCGTGGATGCACATCTGGAAAGGGCCTTAAGGATAGGGACACGGCTGACACCGTGTTCCCCGGGAGCAAGTCTGGGGAAGGAGCACAACGCCACCCCGGGAGAAGAGAAGGAGCCGTTGGCCTTGTTGTCGGGAAAGAGTCGCAAAGCAGGAGAGATTGCCCTGGGAAGAACAGTGGGATGGTGGCAAGACAAGCGTCACCCGCTCCCTGTGCGTAGAGACGGAAGCCTGGCTTTAGGAAGACACGAGGGGATGGCTAGGGCAGACGCGCATACTCTGCTCTGAGGAAGGAGTCTGGGCAGAAGGAAGGCCTGTTCTGTGTGCCTTTTGTCCCAAGGGGACAGCATCTCCAAGGCCACCTGTCCCTAGGCAAGATGTGGGCATGCCACCAGGCGCCATAACCTGAACTCGCAGATACAGCTCCCTGGAAGAAAGGGGAGCCAGATGACATCTTCCTCCAAGAGGTGGCAGCTTTGGGGGAGGAAGGGGGTGTGTCGTGGAAGAAGAGGGGACAGTCCCCCACAGCTCCCCATCCCAGTGCACGGGCGCTGTGCAGGGTTCCTGTCGCTTCTCCTTTCCTATGTGGAAGGCGCTGGCCTAGTCCCCAAGTCCGCCTGAAATCGAGAGCAAAAAGCCAAGCCTTACTACGCCAGAAGAAGGCAGTTGGCAGGGATTGTCATCCTAGACCACGCACGCTGCTGCAGGGTGGTGGCTGTGTCTGCGAGGTTCAGCCTGGCACGGTGATCCCAGGGTGCGACCATGGAGCCCGGGATAGCAAAGCCCAAGTGGAACCAGCTCTCCCGCAGATCTCCTTCCCTGACGCGACAGAGCAAACGCCCAAAGCCTTGCTGAGGAAGCAGCAGCGAAGTGCGGTTCAGGCCAAGCTGAAAACCTCTGCCAAAGCATAGCAGTCGCTGGGAAAAAAGAGTCGGTTCTCTGGGCTGCTGTTGCTGCTTGCTTGAGCCTAGTATTGGCAGCACGGTGGCAGAATCCCGCATAGAGCGAAAGCCTCTTTGCCTGGGCATCCCCTCTAGGAAAGCACAGCATTCTTGGGGAAAACAGAGTCGGTTCTGTGCGATGCAGATGCCGCTTGCCTGAACATGGTCTCCGAAGCACGCTGTAAGAAACCCGCATGGAACGAAATCCTCTTGGCCCGGGCATCCCCTGTAATTGAGAGCGAAGAGTGGTTGTGACTGTGGAAACAGTCTTAACGAAAGGTCATGAAACAGGAGAGCATGCATTGCAACAATAGCGGGCAGGTGGCAAGACAAGTGTCACCCTCTCCGTTTCATTAGAAATCAGAGTCTGTTCTGCGGGCTGCTGCTCCTGCTTGCCTAGGCCAAGTCTCAAGGTGGGAGATACCACCCTACAGGGAAAGCCTCTTTGCCCAGGCTCCTCCTCTGGGAAAGCACAGCATTCGTTGGGAAATCTGAGTCGCTTTGTGGGATGCTGCTGCTGCTTGCCTGAGCTAGTCTGCGCAGCACGGTGGAAGAAACCCGCATGGAGCGAAATTCTCTTGGCCCTAGCATCGCCACTGCCTGCGAGAGAAGCGTGGATGCACATCTGGAAAGGGACTTAAGGATAGGGACACGGCTGTCACCGTGATCTCCGGGAGCAAGTCTGGGGAAGGAGCAGAACGCCTCCCCGGGAGAAAGGAAGGAGCTGTTGGCCTTGTCCAGAAACAGTCGCAAAGCAGGAGAGCCTGCCCAGGGAAGAACAGCGGGACGGTGGCATGACAAGCGTCACCCGCTCCCAATGCGTATAGACGGAAGCCTGGCTTTAGGAAGACAGGAGGGGACGGCTAGGGCAGGCGCGCATACGCCACTCTGAGGAAGGAGTCTGGGCAGAAGGCAGGCCTGTTCTGTGTGCCTCTTGTCCCACGGAGAGAGCATCTCCGAGGCCACCTGTCCCTAGGGCAGACGTGGGCTTGCCACCAGGCGCCATAACCTGAACTCGCAGATACAGCTCCCTGGAAGAAAGGGCAGCCAGATACCATCTTCCTCCAAGAGGTGGCAGCGTTGGGGGTGGCAGCGGTGTGTCGGGGAAGAAGAGGGGACAGTCCCCCACTGCTCCCCATCCAAGTGCACGGGCGCTGTGGAGGGTTCCTGTCGCCTCTCCTTTCCTATTGCAAAGGCACTGGCGTAGTCCCCGAGTCCGCCTGAACCTCAGAGCAAAAAGCCAAGCCTTACTACGCCAGGAGATGGCAGTTGGCAGGGAGTGTCATCCTAGACCACGCAAGCTGCTGCAGGGTGGTGGCTGTTTCTGCAAGTTCAGACTGGCAGGGTGATCCCAGGGTGCGACCATGGAGCCCGGGACAAAAAAGCCCAAGAGGCACCAGCTCTCCCGCAGATCTCCTTCCCTGACGCGACAGAGCGAACGCCCAAAGCCTTGCTGAGGAAGCAGCAGCGAAGTGCGGTTCAGGCCAAGCTGAAAACCTCTGCGAAAGCATAGCAGTCGCTGGGAAAAAAGAGTCGGTTCTCTGGGCTACTGTTGCTGCTTGCTTGAGCCTAGTATTGGCAGCACGGTGGCAGAATCCCGCATAGAGCGAAAGCCTCCTTGCCTGGGCATCCCCTCTAGGAAAGCACAGCATTCTTGGGGAAAACAGAGTCGGTTCTGTGCGATGCATATGTCGCTTGCCTGTACAGAGTCTCCGAAGCACGGTGAAAGAAACCCGCATGGAGCGAAATCCTCTTGGCCCGGGCATCCCCTCTACTTGAGAGAGAAGCGTGGTTGTGCCTGTGGAAACAGCCTTAACGAAAGGTCATGAAACAGGAGAGCATGCATTGCAACAATAGCGGACAGGTGGCAAGACAAGTGTCACCCTCTCCGTTTGCTTAGAAAGCAGAGTCGGTTCTGCGGGCTGCTGCTCCTGCTTGCCTAGGCCAAGTCTCAAGGTGGGAGAAATCACCATACAGCGAAAGCCTCTTTGCCCAGGCTCCTCCTCTGGGAAAGCACAGCATTCGTTGGGAAATCTGAGTCGCTTTGTGGGATGCTGTTGCTACTTGCCTGAGCTAGTCTGCGCACCACGGTGGAAGAAACCCGCATGGAGCGAAATTCTCTGGGTCCTAGCATCCCCACTGCCTGCGAGAGAAGCATGGATGCACATCTGGAAAGGGCCTTAAGGATAGGGACACGGCTGACACCGTGTTCCCCGGGAGCAAGTCTGGGGAAGGAGCAGAACACCTCCCCGGGAGAAGAGAAGGAGCCGTTGGCCTTGTTGTCGGGAAAGAGTCGCAAAGCAGGAGAGATTGCCCTGGGAAGAACAGTGGGACGGTGGCAAGACAAGCGTCACCCGCTCCCTGTGCGTAGAGACGGAAGCCTGGCTTTAGGAAGACACGAGGGGATGGCTAGGGCAGACGCGCATACTCTGCTCTGAGGAAGGAGTCTGGGCAGAAGGAAGGCCTGTTCTGTGTGCCTTTTGTCCCAAGGGGACAGCATCTCCAAGGCCACCTGTCCCTAGGCAAGATGTGGGCATGCCACCAGGCGCCATAACCTGAACTCGCAGATACAGCTCCCTGGAAGAAAGGGGAGCCAGATGACATCTTCCTCCAAGAGGTGGCAGCTTTGGGGGGGCAGGGGGTGTGTCGTGGAAGAAGAGGGGACAGTCCCCCACAGCTCCCCATCCCAGTGCTTGGGCGCTGTGCAGGGTTCCTGTCGCTTCTCCTTTCCTATGTGGAAGGCGCTGGCCTAGACCCCAAGTCCGCCTGAACTCGGGAGCAAAAAGCCAAGCCTTACTACGCCAGAAGAAGGCAGTAGGCAGGGATTGTCATCCTAGACCACGCACGCTGCTGCAGGGTGGTGGCTGTGTCTGCGAGGTTCAGCCTGGCACGGTGATCCCAGGGTGCGACCATGGAGCCCGGGATAGCAAAGCCCAAGTGGAACCAGCTCTCCCGCAGATCTCCTTCCCTGACGCGACAGAGCAAACGCCCAAAGCCTTGCTGAGGAAGCAGCAGCGAAGTGCGGTTCAGGCCAAGCTGAAAACCTCTGCCAAAGCATAGCAGTCGCTGGGAAAAAAGAGTCGGTTCTCTGGGCTGCTGTTGCTGCTTGCTTGAGCCTAGTATTGGCAGCACGGTGGCAGAATCCCGCATAGAGCGAAAGCCTCTTTGCCTGGGCATCCCCTCTAGGAAAGCACAGCATTCTTGGGGAAAACAGAGTCGGTTCTGTGCGATGCAGATGCCGCTTGCCTGAACATGGTCTCCGAAGCACGCTGTAAGAAACCCGCATGGAGCGAAATCCTCTTGGCCCGGGCATCCCCTGTACTTGAGAGCGAAGCGTGGTTGTGACTGTGGAAACAGTCTTAACGAAAGGTCATGAAACAGGAGAGCATGCATTGCAACAATAGCGGGCAGGTGGCAAGACAAGTGTCACCCTCTCCGTTTGCTTAGAAATCAGAGTCTGTTCTGCGGGCTGCTGCTCCTGCTTGCCTAGGCCAAGTCTCAAGGTGGGAGATACCACCCTACAGGGAAAGCCTCTTTGCCCAGGCTCCTCCTCTGGGAAAGCACAGCATTCGTTGGGAAATCTGAGTCGCTTTGTGGGATGCTGCTGCTGCTTGCCTGAGCTAGTCTGCGCAGCACGGTGGAAGAAACCCGCATGGAGCGAAATTCTCTTGGCCCTAGCATCGCCACTGACTGCGAGAGAAGCGTGGATGCACCTCTGGAAAGGGACTTAAGGATAGGGACAGGGCTGTCACCGTGATCTCCGGGAGCAAGTCTGGGGAAGGAGCAGAACGCCTCCCCGGGAGAAGAGAAGGAGCTGTTGGCCTTGTCCAGAAACAGTCGCAAAGCAGGAGAGCCTGCCCTGGGAAGAACAGCGGGACGGTGGCATGACAAGCGTCACCCGCTCCCAATGCGTATAGACGGAAGCCTGGCTTTAGGAAGACAGGAGGGGACGGCTAGGGCAGGCGCGCATACGCCACTCTGAGGAAGGAGTCTGGGCAGAAGGCAGGACTGTTCTGTGTGCCTCCTGTCCCAAGAGGAGAGCAGCTCCAAGGCCACCTGTCCCTAGGGCAGACGTGGGCTTGCCACCAGGCGCCATAACCTGAACTCGCAGATACAGCTCCCTGGAAGAAAGGACAGCCAGATACCATCTTCCTCCAAGAGGTGGCAGCGTTGGGGGTGGCAGCGGTGTGTCGGGGAAGAAGAGGGACAGTCCCCTACTGCTCCCCATCCAAGTGCATGGGCGCTGTGGAGGGTTCCTGTCGCCTCTCCTTTCCTATTGCAAATGCACTGGCGTAGTCCCCGAGTCTGCCTGAACTCCAGAGCAAAAAGCCAAGCCCTACTACGCCAGGAGATGGCAGTTGGCAGGGAGTGTCATCCTAGACCACGCAAGCTGCTGCATGGTGGTGGCTGTTTCTGCAAGTTCAGACTGGCAGGGTGATCCCAGGGTGCGACCATGGAGCCCGGGACAAAAAAGCCCAAGAGGCACCAGCTCTCCCGCAGATCTCCTTCCCTGACGCGACAGAGCGAACGCCCAAAGACTTGCTGAGGAAGCAGCAGCGAAGTGCGGTTCAGGCAAAGCTGAAAACCTCTGCGAAAGCATAGCAGTCGCTGGGAAAAAAGAGTCGGTTCTCTGGGCTACTGTTGCTGCTTGCTTGAGCCTAGTATTGGCAGCACGGTGGCAGAATCCCGCATAGAGCGAAAGCCTCCTTGCCTGGGCATCCCCTCTAGGAAAGCACAGAATTCTTGGGGAAACAGAGTCGGTTCTGTGCGATGCATATGTCGCTTGCCTGTACAGAGTCTCTGAAGACGGTGAAAGAAACCCGCATGGAGCGAAATCCTCTTGGCCCGGGCATCCCCTCTACTTGAGAGAGAAGCGTGGTTGTGCCTGTGGAAACAGCCTTAACGAAAGGTCATGAAACAGGAGAGCATGCATTGCAACAATAGCGGACAGGTGGCAAGACAAGTGTCACCCTCTCCGTTTGCTTAGAAAGCAGAGTCGGTTCTGCGGGCTGCTGCTCCTGCTTGCCTAGGCCAAGTCTCAAGGTGGGAGAAATCACCATACAGCGAAAGCCTCTTTGCCCAGGCTCCTCCTCTGGGAAAGCACAGCATTCGTTGGGAAATCTGAGTCGCTTTGTGGGATGCTGTTGCTACTTGCCTGAGCTAGTCTGCGCACCACGGTGGAAGAAACCCGCATGGAGCGAAATTCTCTGGGTCCTAGCATCCCCACTGCCTGCGAGAGAAGCATGGATGCACATCTGGAAAGGGCCTTAAGGATAGGGACACGGCTGACACCGTGTTCCCCGGGAGCAAGTCTGGGGAAGGAGCAGAACGCCTCCCCGGGAGAAGAGAAGGAGCCGTTGGCCTTGTTGTCGGGAAAGAGTCGCAAAGCAGGAGAGATTGCCCTGGGAAGAACAGTGGGACGGTGGCAAGACAAGCGTCACCCGCTCCCTGTGCGTAGAGACGGAAGCCTGGCTTTAGGAAGACACGAGGGGATGGCTAGGGCAGACGCGCATACTCTGCTCTGAGGAAGGAGTCTGGGCAGAAGGAAGGCCTGTTCTGTGTGCCTTTTGTCCCAAGGGGACAGCATCTCCAAGGCCACCTGTCCCTAGGCAAGATGTGGGCATGCCACCAGGCGCCATAACCTGAACTCGCAGATACAGCTCCCTGGAAGAAAGGGGAGCCAGATGACATCTTCCTCCAAGAGGTGGCAGCTTTGGGGGGGCAGGGGGTGTGTCGTGGAAGAAGAGGGGACAGTCCCCCACAGCTCCCCATCCCAGTGCTTGGGCGCTGTGCAGGGTTCCTGTCGCTTCTCCTTTCCTATGTGGAAGGCGCTGGCCTAGACCCCAAGTCCGCCTGAACTCGGGAGCAAAAAGCCAAGCCTTACTACGCCAGAAGAAGGCAGTAGGCAGGGATTGTCATCCTAGACCACGCACGCTGCTGCAGGGTGGTGGCTGTGTCTGCGAGGTTCAGCCTGGCACGGTGATCCCAGGGTGCGACCATGGAGCCCGGGATAGCAAAGCCCAAGTGGAACCAGCTCTCCCGCAGATCTCCTTCCCTGACGCGACAGAGCAAACGCCCAAAGCCTTGCTGAGGAAGCAGCAGCGAAGTGCGGTTCAGGCCAAGCTGAAAACCTCTGCGAAAGCATAGCAGTCGCTGGGAAAAAAGAGTCGGTTCTCTGGGCTGCTGTTGCTGCTTGCTTGAGCCTAGTATTGGAAGCACGGTGGCAGAATCCCGCATAGAGCGAAAGCCTCTTTGCCTGGGCATCCCCTCTAGGAAAGCACAGCATTCTTGGGGAAAACAGAGTCGGTTCTGTGCGATGCAGATGCCGCTTGCCTGAACATGGTCTCCGAAGCACGCTGTAAGAAACCCGCATGGAACGAAATCCTCTTGGCCCGGGCATCCCCTGTACTTGAGAGCGAAGCGTGGTTGTGACTGTGGAAACAGTCTTAACGAAAGGTCATGAAACAGGAGAGCATGCATTGCAACAATAGCGGGCAGGTGGCAAGACAAGTGTCACCCTCTCCGTTTGCTTAGAAATCAGAGTCTGTTCTGCGGGCTGCTGCTCCTGCTTGCCTAGGCCAAGTCTCAAGGTGGGAGATACCACCCTACAGGGAAAGCCTCTTTGCCCAGGCTCCTCCTCTGGGAAAGCACAGCATTCGTTGGGAAATCTGAGTCGCTTTGTGGGATGCTGCTGCTGCTTGCCTGAGCTAGTCTGCGCAGCACGGTGGAAGAAACCCGCATGGAGCGAAATTCTCTTGGCCCTAGCATCGCCACTGCCTGCGAGAGAAGCGTGGATGCACCTCTGGAAAGGGACTTAAGGATAGGGACAGGGCTGTCACCGTGATCTCCGGGAGCAAGTCTGGGGAAGGAGCAGAACGCCTCCCCGGGAGAAGAGAAGGAGCTGTTGGCCTTGTCCAGAAACAGTCGCAAAGCAGGAGAGCCTGCCCTGGGAAGAACAGCGGGACGGTGGCATGACAAGCGTCACCCGCTCCCAATGCGTATAGACGGAAGCCTGGCTTTAGGAAGACAGGAGGGGACGGCTAGGGCAGGCGCGCATACGCCACTCTGAGGAAGGAGTCTGGGCAGAAGGCAGGACTGTTCTGTGTGACTCCTGTCCCAAGGGGAGAGCAGCTCCAAGGCCACCTGTCCCTAGGGCAGACGTGGGCTTGCCACCAGGCGCCATAACCTGAACTCGCAGATACAGCTCCCTGGAAGAAAGGACAGCCAGATACCATCTTCCTCCAAGAGGTGGCAGCGTTGGGGGTGGCAGCGGTGTGTCGGGGAAGAAGAGGGACAGTCCCCTACTGCTCCCCATCCAAGTGCATGGGCGCTGTGGAGGGTTCCTGTCGCCTCTCCTTTCCTATTGCAAAGGCACTGGCGTAGTCCCCGAGTCTGCCTGAACTCCAGAGCAAAAAGCCAAGCCCTACTACGCCAGGAGATGGCAGTTGGCAGGGAGTGTCATCCTAGACCACGCAAGCTGCTGCATGGTGGTGGCTGTTTCTGCAAGTTCAGACTGGCAGGGTGATCCCAGGGTGCGACCATGGAGCCCGGGACAAAAAAGCCCAAGAGGCACCAGCTCTCCCGCAGATCTCCTTCCCTGACGCGACAGAGCGAACGCCCAAAGACTTGCTGAGGAAGCAGCAGCGAAGTGCGGTTCAGGCAAAGCTGAAAACCTCTGCGAAAGCATAGCAGTCGCTGGGAAAAAAGAGTCGGTTCTCTGGGCTACTGTTGCTGCTTGCTTGAGCCTAGTATTGGCAGCACGGTGGCAGAATCCCGCATAGAGCGAAAGCCTCCTTGCCTGGGCATCCCCTCTAGGAAAGCACAGAATTCTTGGGGAAACAGAGTCGGTTCTGTGCGATGCATATGTCGCTTGCCTGTACAGAGTCTCTGAAGACGGTGAAAGAAACCCGCATGGAGCGAAATCCTCTTGGCCCGGGCATCCCCTCTACTTGAGAGAGAAGCGTGGTTGTGCCTGTGGAAACAGCCTTAACGAAAGGTCATGAAACAGGAGAGCATGCATTGCAACAATAGCGGACAGGTGGCAAGACAAGTGTCACCCTCTCCGTTTGCTTAGAAATCAGAGTCGGTTCTGCGGGCTGCTGCTCCTGCTTGCCTAGGCCAAGTCTCAAGGTAGGAGAAACCACCATACAGCGAAAGCCTCTGTGCCCAGGCTCCTCCTCTGGGAAAGCACAGCATTCGTTGGGAAATCTGAGTCGCTTTGTGGGATGCTGTTGCTACTTGCCTGAGCTAGTCTGCGCACCACGGTGGAAGAAACCCGCATGGAGCGAAATTCTCTGGGTCCTAGCATCCCCACTGCCTGCGAGAGAAGCGTGGATGCACATCTGGAAAGGGCCTTAAGGATAGGGACACGGCTGACACCGTGTTCCCCGGGAGCAAGTCTGGGGAAGGAGCAGAACGCCACCCCGGGAGAAGAGAAGGAGCCGTTGACCTTGTTGTCGGGAAAGAGTCGCAAAGCAGGAGAGATTGCCCTGGGAAGAACAGTGGGACGGTGGCAAGACAAGCGTCACCCGCTCCCTGTGCGTAGAGACGGAAGCCTGGCTTTAGGAAGACACGAGGGGATGGCTAGGGCAGACGCGCATACTCTGCTCTGAGGAAGGAGTCTGGGCAGAAGGAAGGCCTGTTCTGTGTGCCTTTTGTCCCAAGGGGACAGCATCTCCAAGGCCACCTGTCCCTAGGCAAGATGTGGGCATGCCACCAGGCGCCATAACCTGAACTCGCAGATACAGCTCCCTGGAAGAAAGGGGAGCCAGATGACATCTTCCTCCAAGAGGTGGCAGCTTTGGGGGAGGAAGGGGGTGTGTCGTGGAAGAAGAGGGGACAGTCCCCCACAGCTCCCCATCCCAGTGCACGGGCGCTGTGCAGGGTTCCTGTCGCTTCTCCTTTCCTATGTGGAAGGCGCTGGACTAGTCCCCAAGTGCGCCTGAACTCGAGAGCAAAAAGCCAAGCCTTACTACGCCAGAAGAAGGCAGTTGGCAGGGATTGTCATCCTAGACCACGCACGCTGCTGCAGGGTGGTGGCTGTGTCTGCGAGGTTCAGCCTGGCACGGTGATCCCAGGGTGCGACCATGGAGCCCGGGATAGCAAAGCCCAAGTGGAACCAGCTCTCCCGCAGATCTCCTTCCCTGACGCGACAGAGCAAACGCCCAAAGCCTTGCTGAGGAAGCAGCAGCGAAGTGCGGTTCAGGCCAAGCTGAAAACCTCTGCCAAAGCATAGCAGTCGCTGGGAAAAAAGAGTCGGTTCTCTGGGCTGCTGTTGCTGCTTGCTTGAGCCTAGTATTGGCAGCACGGTGGCAGAATCCCGCATAGAGCGAAAGCCTCTTTGCCTGGGCATCCCCTCTAGGAAAGCACAGCATTCTTGGGGAAAACAGAGTCGGTTCTGTGCGATGCAGATGCCGCTTGCCTGAACATGGTCTCCGAAGCACGCTGTAAGAAACCCGCATGGAGCGAAATCCTCTTGGCCCGGGCATCCCCTGTACTTGAGAGCGAAGCGTGGTTGTGACTGTGGAAACAGTCTTAACGAAAGGTCATGAAACAGGAGAGCATGCATTGCAACAATAGCGGGCAGGTGGCAAGACAAGTGTCACCCTCTCCGTTTGCTTAGAAATCAGAGTCTGTTCTGCGGGCTGCTGCTCCTGCTTGCCTAGGCCAAGTCTCAAGGTGGGAGATACCACCCTACAGGGAAAGCCTCTTTGCCCAGGCTCCTCCTCTGGGAAAGCACAGCATTCGTTGGGAAATCTGAGTCGCTTTGTGGGATGCTGCTGCTGCTTGCCTGAGCTAGTCTGCGCAGTACGGTGGAAGAAACCCGCATGGAGCGAAATTCTCTTGGCCCTAGCATCGCCACTGCCTGCGAGAGAAGCGTGGATGCACATCTGGAAAGGGACTTAAGGATAGGGACAGGGCTGTCACCGTGATCTCCGGGAGCAAGTCTGGGGAAGGAGCAGAACGCCTCCCCGGGAGAAAGGAAGGAGCTGTTGGCCTTGTCCAGAAACAGTCGCAAAGCAGGAGAGCCTGCCCAGGGAAGAACAGCGGGACGGTGGCATGACAAGCGTCACCCGCTCCCAATGCGTATAGACGGAAGCCTGGCTTTAGGAAGACAGGAGGGGACGGCTAGGGCAGGCGCGCATACGCCACTCTGAGGAAGGAGTCTGGGCAGAAGGCAGGCCTGTTCTGTGTGCCTCTTGTCCCACGGGGAGAGCATCTCCGAGGCCACCTGTCCCTAGGGCAGACGTGGGCTTGCCACCAGGCGCCATAACCTGAACTCGCAGATACAGCTCCCTGGAAGAAAGCGCAGCCAGATACCATCTTCCTCTTAGAGGTGGCAGCGTTGGGGGTGGCAGCGGTGTGTCGGGGAAGAAGAGGGGACAGTCCCCCACTGCTCCCCATCCAAGTGCACGGGCGCTGTGGAGGGTTCCTGTCGCCTCTCCTTTCCTATTGCAAAGGCACTGGCGTAGTCCCCGAGTCCGCCTGAACTCCAGAGCAAAAAGCCAAGCCTTACTACGCCAGGAGATGTCAGTTGGCAGGGAGTGTCATCCTAGACCACGCAAGCTGCTGCAGGGTGGTGGCTGTTTCTGCAAGTTCAGACTGGCAGGGTGATCCCAGGGTGCGACCATTGAGCCCGGGACAAAAAAGCCCAAGAGGCACCAGCTCTCCCGCAGATCTCCTTCCCTGACGCGACAGAGCAAAAGCCCAAAGCCTTGATGAGGAAGCAGCAGCGAAGTGCGGTTCAGGCCAAGCTGAAAACCTCTGCCAAAGCATAGCAGTCGCTGGGAAAAAAGAGTCGGTTCTCTGGGCTACTGTTGCTGCTTGCTTGAGCCTAGTATTGGCAGCACGGTGGCAGAATCCCGCATAGAGCGAAAGCCTCCTTGCCTGGGCATCCCCTCTAGGAAAGCACAGCATTCTTGGGGAAAACAGAGTCGGTTCTGTGCGATGCATATGTCGCTTGCCTGTACAGAGTCTCCGAAGCACGGTGAAAGAAACCCGCATGGAGCGAAATCCTCTTGGCCCGGGCATCCCCTCTACTTGAGAGAGAAGCGTGGTTGTGCCTGTGGAAACAGCCTTAACGAAAGGTCATGAAACAGGAGAGCATGCATTGCAACAATAGCGGACAGGTGGCAAGACAAGTGTCACCCTCTCCGTTTGCTTAGAAATCAGAGTCGGTTCTGCGGGCTGCTGCTCCTGCTTGCCTAGGCCAAGTCTCAAGGTGGGAGAAACCACCATACAGCGAAAGCCTCTTTGCCCAGGCTCCTCCTCTGGGAAAGCACAGCATTCGTTGGGAAATCTGAGTCGCTTTGTGGGATGCTGTTGCTACTTGCCTGAGCTAGTCTGCGCAGCACGGTGGAAGAAACCCGCATGGAGCGAAATTCTCTGGGTCCTAGCATCCCCACTGCCTGCGAGAGAAGCGTGGATGCACATCTGGAAAGGGCCTTAAGGATAGGGACACGGCTGACACCGTGTTCCCCGGGAGCAAGTCTGGGGAAGGAGCAGAACGCCACCCCGGGAGAAGAGAAGGAGCCGTTGGCCTTGTTGTCGGGAAAGAGTCGCAAAGCAGGAGAGATTGCCCTGGGAAGAACAGTGGGATGGTGGCAAGACAAGCGTCACCCGCTCCCTGTGCGTAGAGACGGAAGCCTGGCTTTAGGAAGACACGAGGGGATGGCTAGGGCAGACGCGCATACTCTGCTCTGAGGAAGGAGTCTGGGCAGAAGGAAGGCCTGTTCTGTGTGCCTTTTGTCCCAAGGGGACAGCATCTCCAAGGCCACCTGTCCCTAGGCAAGATGTGGGCATGCCACCAGGCGCCATAACCTGAACTCGCAGATACAGCTCCCTGGAAGAAAGGGGAGCCAGATGACATCTTCCTCCAAGAGGTGGCAGCTTTGGTGGAGGAAGGGGGTGTGTCGTGGAAGAAGAGGGGACAGTCCCCCACAGCTCCCCATCCCAGTGCACGGGCGCTGTGCAGGGTTCCTGTCGCTTCTCCTTTCCTATGTGGAAGGCGCTGGCCTAGTCCCCAAGTCCGCCTGAAATCGAGAGCAAAAAGCCAGCCTTACTACGCCAGAAGAAGGCAGTTGGCAGGGATTGTCATCCTAGACCACGCACGCTGCTGCAGGGTGGTGGCTGTGTCTGCGAGGTTCAGCCTGGCACGGTGATCCCAGGGTGCGACCATGGAGCCCGGGATAGCAAAGCCCAAGTGGAACCAGCTCTCCCGCAGATCTCCTTCCCTGACGCGACAGAGCAAACGCCCAAAGCCTTGCTGAGGAAGCAGCAGCGAAGTGCGGTTCAGGCCAAGCTGAAAACCTCTGCCAAAGCATAGCAGTCGCTGGGAAAAAAGAGTCGGTTCTCTGGGCTGCTGTTGCTGCTTGCTTGAGCCTAGTATTGGAAGCACGGTGGCAGAATCCCGCATAGAGCGAAAGCCTCTTTGCCTGGGCATCCCCTCTAGGAAAGCACAGCATTCTTGGGGAAAACAGAGTCGGTTCTGTGCGATGCAGATGCCGCTTGCCTGAACATGGTCTCCGAAGCACGCTGTAAGAAACCCGCATGGAACGAAATCCTCTTGGCCCGGGCATCCCCTGTAATTGAGAGCGAAGAGTGGTTGTGACTGTGGAAACAGTCTTAACGAAAGGTCATGAAACAGGAGAGCATGCATTGCAACAATAGCGGGCAGGTGGCAAGACAAGTGTCACCCTCTCCGTTTGCTTAGAAATCAGAGTCTGTTCTGCGGGCTGCTGCTCCTGCTTGCCTAGGCCAAGTCTCAAGGTGGGAGATACCACCCTACAGGGAAAGCCTCTTTGCCCAGGCTCCTCCTCTGGGAAAGCACAGCATTCGTTGGGAAATCTGAGTCGCTTTGTGGGATGCTGCTGCTGCTTGCCTGAGCTAGTCTGCGCAGCACGGTGGAAGAAACCCGCATGGAGCGAAATTCTCTTGGCCCTAGCATCGCCACTGCCTGCGAGAGAAGCGTGGATGCACATCTGGAAAGGGACTTAAGGATAGGGACACGGCTGTCACCGTGATCTCCGGGAGCAAGTCTGGGGAAGGAGCAGAACGCCTCCCCGGGAGAAAGGAAGGAGCTGTTGGCCTTGTCCAGAAACAGTCGCAAAGCAGGAGAGCCTGCCCAGGGAAGAACAGCGGGACGGTGGCATGACAAGCGTCACCCGCTCCCAATGCGTATAGACGGAAGCCTGGCTTTAGGAAGACAGGAGGGGACGGCTAGGGCAGGCGCGCATACGCCACTCTGAGGAAGGAGTCTGGGCAGAAGGCAGGCCTGTTCTGTGTGCCTCTTGTCCCACGGAGAGAGCATCTCCGAGGCCACCTGTCCCTAGGGCAGACGTGGGCTTGCCACCAGGCGCCATAACCTGAACTCGCAGATACAGCTCCCTGGAAGAAAGGGCAGCCAGATACCATCTTCCTCCAAGAGGTGGCAGCGTTGGGGGTGGCAGCGGTGTGTCGGGGAAGAAGAGGGGACAGTCCCCCACTGCTCCCCATCCAAGTGCACGGGCGCTGTGGAGGGTTCCTGTCGCCTCTCCTTTCCTATTGCAAAGGCACTGGCGTAGTCCCCGAGTCCGCCTGAACCTCAGAGCAAAAAGCCAAGCCTTACTACGCCAGGAGATGGCAGTTGGCAGGGAGTGTCATCCTAGACCACGCAAGCTGCTGCAGGGTGGTGGCTGTTTCTGCAAGTTCAGACTGGCAGGGTGATCCCAGGGTGCGACCATGGAGCCCGGGACAAAAAAGCCCAAGAGGCACCAGCTCTCCCGCAGATCTCCTTCCCTGACGCGACAGAGCGAACGCCCAAAGCCTTGCTGAGGAAGCAGCAGCGAAGTGCGGTTCAGGCCAAGCTGAAAACCTCTGCGAAAGCATAGCAGTCGCTGGGAAAAAAGAGTCGGTTCTCTGGGCTACTGTTGCTGCTTGCTTGAGCCTAGTATTGGCAGCACGGTGGCAGAATCCCGCATAGAGCGAAAGCCTCCTTGCCTGGGCATCCCCTCTAGGAAAGCACAGCATTCTTGGGGAAAACAGAGTCGGTTCTGTGCGATGCATATGTCGCTTGCCTGTACAGAGTCTCCGAAGCACGGTGAAAGAAACCCGCATGGAGCGAAATCCTCTTGGCCCGGGCATCCCCTCTACTTGAGAGAGAAGCGTGGTTGTGCCTGTGGAAACAGCCTTAACGAAAGGTCATGAAACAGGAGAGCATGCATTGCAACAATAGCGGACAGGTGGCAAGACAAGTGTCACCCTCTCCGTTTGCTTAGAAAGCAGAGTCGGTTCTGCGGGCTGCTGCTCCTGCTTGCCTAGGCCAAGTCTCAAGGTGGGAGAAATCACCATACAGCGAAAGCCTCTTTGCCCAGGCTCCTCCTCTGGGAAAGCACAGCATTCGTTGGGAAATCTGAGTCGCTTTGTGGGATGCTGTTGCTACTTGCCTGAGCTAGTCTGCGCACCACGGTGGAAGAAACCCGCATGGAGCGAAATTCTCTGGGTCCTAGCATCCCCACTGCCTGCGAGAGAAGCGTGGATGCACATCTGGAAAGGGCCTTAAGGATAGGGACACGGCTGACACCGTGTTCCCCGGGAGCAAGTCTGGGGAAGGAGCAGAACGCCTCCCCGGGAGAAGAGAAGGAGCCGTTGGCCTTGTTGTCGGGAAAGAGTCGCAAAGCAGGAGAGATTGCCCTGGGAAGAACAGTGGGACGGTGGCAAGACAAGCGTCACCCGCTCCCTGTGCGTAGAGACGGAAGCCTGGCTTTAGGAAGACACGAGGGGATGGCTAGGGCAGACGCGCATACTCTGCTCTGAGGAAGGAGTCTGGGCAGAAGGAAGGCCTGTTCTGTGTGCCTTTTGTCCCAAGGGGACAGCATCTCCAAGGCCACCTGTCCCTAGGCAAGATGTGGGCATGCCACCAGGCGCCATAACCTGAACTCGCAGATACAGCTCCCTGGAAGAAAGGGGAGCCAGATGACATCTTCCTCCAAGAGGTGGCAGCTTTGGGGGGGCAGGGGGTGTGTCGTGGAAGAAGAGGGGACAGTCCCCCACAGCTCCCCATCCCAGTGCTTGGGCGCTGTGCAGGGTTCCTGTCGCTTCTCCTTTCCTATGTGGAAGGCGCTGGCCTAGACCCCAAGTCCGCCTGAACTCGGGAGCAAAAAGCCAAGCCTTACTACGCCAGAAGAAGGCAGTAGGCAGGGATTGTCATCCTAGACCACGCACGCTGCTGCAGGGTGGTGGCTGTGTCTGCGAGGTTCAGCCTGGCACGGTGATCCCAGGGTGCGACCATGGAGCCCGGGATAGCAAAGCCCAAGTGGAACCAGCTCTCCCGCAGATCTCCTTCCCTGACGCGACAGAGCAAACGCCCAAAGCCTTGCTGAGGAAGCAGCAGCGAAGTGCGGTTCAGGCCAAGCTGAAAACCTCTGCCAAAGCATAGCAGTCGCTGGGAAAAAAGAGTCGGTTCTCTGGGCTGCTGTTGCTGCTTGCTTGAGCCTAGTATTGGAAGCACGGTGGCAGAATCCCGCATAGAGCGAAAGCCTCTTTGCCTGGGCATCCCCTCTAGGAAAGCACAGCATTCTTGGGGAAAACAGAGTCGGTTCTGTGAGATGCAGATGCCGCTTGCCTGAACATGGTCTCCGAAGCACGCTGTAAGAAACCCGCATGGAGCGAAATCCTCTTGGCCCGGGCATCCCCTGTACTTGAGAGCGAAGCGTGGTTGTGACTGTGGAAACAGTCTTAACGAAAGGTCATGAAACAGGAGAGCATGCATTGCAACAATAGCGGGCAGGTGGCAAGACAAGTGTCACCCTCTCCGTTTGCTTAGAAATCAGAGTCTGTTCTGCGGGCTGCTGCTCCTGCTTGCCTAGGCCAAGTCTCAAGGTGGGAGATACCACCCTACAGGGAAAGCCTCTTTGCCCAGGCTCCTCCTCTGGGAAAGCACAGCATTCGTTGGGAAATCTGAGTCGCTTTGTGGGATGCTGCTGCTGCTTGCCTGAGCTAGTCTGCGCAGCACGGTGGAAGAAACCCGCATGGAGCGAAATTCTCTTGGCCCTAGCATCGCCACTGCCTGCGAGAGAAGCGTGGATGCACCTCTGGAAAGGGACTTAAGGATAGGGACAGGGCTGTCACCGTGATCTCCGGGAGCAAGTCTGGGGAAGGAGCAGAACGCCTCCCCGGGAGAAGAGAAGGAGCTGTTGGCCTTGTCCAGAAACAGTCGCAAAGCAGGAGAGCCTGCCCTGGGAAGAACAGCGGGACGGTGGCATGACAAGCGTCACCCGCTCCCAATGCGTATAGACGGAAGCCTGGCTTTAGGAAGACAGGAGGGGACGGCTAGGGCAGGCGCGCATACGCCACTCTGAGGAAGGAGTCTGGGCAGAAGGCAGGCCTGTTCTGTGTGCCTCCTGTCCCAAGGGGAGAGCATCTCCGAGGCCACCTGTCCCTAGGGCAGACGTGGGCTTGCCACCAGGCGCCATAACCTGAACTCGCAGATACAGCTCCCTGGAAGAAAGGGCAGCCAGATACCATCTTCCTCCAAGAGGTGGCAGCGTTGGGGGTGGCAGCGGTGTGTCGGGGAAGAAGAGGGGACAGTCCCCCACTGCTCCCCATCCAAGTGCACGGGCGCTGTGGAGGGTTCCTGTCGCCTCTCCTTTCCTATTGCAAAGGCACTGGCGTAGTCCCCGAGTCCGCCTGAACTCCAGAGCAAAAAGCCAAGCCCTACTACGCCAGGAGATGGCAGTTGGCAGGGAGTGTCATCCTAGACCACGCAAGCTGCTGCATGGTGGTGGCTGTTTCTGCAAGTTCAGACTGGCAGGGTGATCCCAGGGTGCGACCATGGAGCCCGGGACAAAAAAGCCCAAGAGGCACCAGCTCTCCCGCAGATCTCCTTCCCTGACGCGACAGAGCGAACGCCCAAAGACTTGCTGAGGAAGCAGCAGCGAAGTGCGGTTCAGGCAAAGCTGAAAACCTCTGCGAAAGCATAGCAGTCGCTGGGAAAAAAGAGTCGGTTCTCTGGGCTACTGTTGCTGCTTGCTTGAGCCTAGTATTGGCAGCACGGTGGCAGAATCCCGCATAGAGCGAAAGCCTCCTTGCCTGGGCATCCCCTCTAGGAAAGCACAGAATTCTTGGGGAAACAGAGTCGGTTCTGTGCGATGCATATGTCGCTTGCCTGTACAGAGTCTCTGAAGACGGTGAAAGAAACCCGCATGGAGCGAAATCCTCTTGGCCCGGGCATCCCCTCTACTTGAGAGAGAAGCGTGGTTGTGCCTGTGGAAACAGCCTTAACGAAAGGTCATGAAACAGGAGAGCATGCATTGCAACAATAGCGGACAGGTGGCAAGACAAGTGTCACCCTCTCCGTTTGCTTAGAAATCAGAGTCGGTTCTGCGGGCTGCTGCTCCTGCTTGCCTAGGCCAAGTCTCAAGGTAGGAGAAACCACCATACAGCGAAAGCCTCTGTGCCCAGGCTCCTCCTCTGGGAAAGCACAGCATTCGTTGGGAAATCTGAGTCGCTTTGTGGGATGCTGTTGCTACTTGCCTGAGCTAGTCTGCGCACCACGGTGGAAGAAACCCGCATGGAGCGAAATTCTCTGGGTCCTAGCATCCCCACTGCCTGCGAGAGAAGCGTGGATGCACATCTGGAAAGGGCCTTAAGGATAGGGACACGGCTGACACCGTGTTCCCCGGGAGCAAGTCTGGGGAAGGAGCAGAACGCCACCCCGGGAGAAGAGAAGGAGCCGTTGACCTTGTTGTCGGGAAAGAGTCGCAAAGCAGGAGAGATTGCCCTGGGAAGAACAGTGGGACGGTGGCAAGACAAGCGTCACCCGCTCCCTGTGCGTAGAGACGGAAGCCTGGCTTTAGGAAGACACGAGGGGATGGCTAGGGCAGACGCGCATACTCTGCTCTGAGGAAGGAGTCTGGGCAGAAGGAAGGCCTGTTCTGTGTGCCTTTTGTCCCAAGGGGACAGCATCTCCAAGGCCACCTGTCCCTAGGCAAGATGTGGGCATGCCACCAGGCGCCATAACCTGAACTCGCAGATACAGCTCCCTGGAAGAAAGGGGAGCCAGATGACATCTTCCTCCAAGAGGTGGCAGCTTTGGGGGAGGAAGGGGGTGTGTCGTGGAAGAAGAGGGGACAGTCCCCCACAGCTCCCCATCCCAGTGCACGGGCGCTGTGCAGGGTTCCTGTCGCTTCTCCTTTCCTATGTGGAAGGCGCTGGACTAGTCCCCAAGTGCGCCTGAACTCGAGAGCAAAAAGCCAAGCCTTACTACGCCAGAAGAAGGCAGTTGGCAGGGATTGTCATCCTAGACCACGCACGCTGCTGCAGGGTGGTGGCTGTGTCTGCGAGGTTCAGCCTGGCACGGTGATCCCAGGGTGCGACCATGGAGCCCGGGATAGCAAAGCCCAAGTGGAACCAGCTCTCCCGCAGATCTCCTTCCCTGACGCGACAGAGCAAACGCCCAAAGCCTTGCTGAGGAAGCAGCAGCGAAGTGCGGTTCAGGCCAAGCTGAAAACCTCTGCCAAAGCATAGCAGTCGCTGGGAAAAAAGAGTCGGTTCTCTGGGCTGCTGTTGCTGCTTGCTTGAGCCTAGTATTGGCAGCACGGTGGCAGAATCCCGCATAGAGCGAAAGCCTCTTTGCCTGGGCATCCCCTCTAGGAAAGCACAGCATTCTTGGGGAAAACAGAGTCGGTTCTGTGCGATGCAGATGCCGCTTGCCTGAACATGGTCTCCGAAGCACGCTGTAAGAAACCCGCATGGAGCGAAATCCTCTTGGCCCGGGCATCCCCTGTACTTGAGAGCGAAGCGTGGTTGTGACTGTGGAAACAGTCTTAACGAAAGGTCATGAAACAGGAGAGCATGCATTGCAACAATAGCGGGCAGGTGGCAAGACAAGTGTCACCCTCTCCGTTTGCTTAGAAATCAGAGTCTGTTCTGCGGGCTGCTGCTCCTGCTTGCCTAGGCCAAGTCTCAAGGTGGGAGATACCACCCTACAGGGAAAGCCTCTTTGCCCAGGCTCCTCCTCTGGGAAAGCACAGCATTCGTTGGGAAATCTGAGTCGCTTTGTGGGATGCTGCTGCTGCTTGCCTGAGCTAGTCTGCGCAGTACGGTGGAAGAAACCCGCATGGAGCGAAATTCTCTTGGCCCTAGCATCGCCACTGCCTGCGAGAGAAGCGTGGATGCACATCTGGAAAGGGACTTAAGGATAGGGACAGGGCTGTCACCGTGATCTCCGGGAGCAAGTCTGGGGAAGGAGCAGAACGCCTCCCCGGGAGAAAGGAAGGAGCTGTTGGCCTTGTCCAGAAACAGTCGCAAAGCAGGAGAGCCTGCCCAGGGAAGAACAGCGGGACGGTGGCATGACAAGCGTCACCCGCTCCCAATGCGTATACACGGAAGCCTGGCTTTAGGAAGACAGGAGGGGACGGCTAGGGCAGGCGCGCATACGCCACTCTGAGGAAGGAGTCTGGGCAGAAGGCAGGCCTGTTCTGTGTGCCTCTTGTCCCACGGGGAGAGCATCTCCGAGGCCACCTGTCCCTAGGGCAGACGTGGGCTTGCCACCAGGCGCCATAACCTGAACTCGCAGATACAGCTCCCTGGAAGAAAGCGCAGCCAGATACCATCTTCCTCTTAGAGGTGGCAGCGTTGGGGGTGGCAGCGGTGTGTCGGGGAAGAAGAGGGGACAGTCCCCCACTGCTCCCCATCCAAGTGCACGGGCGCTGTGGAGGGTTCCTGTCGCCTCTCCTTTCCTATTGCAAAGGCACTGGCGTAGTCCCCGAGTCCGCCTGAACTCCAGAGCAAAAAGCCAAGCCTTACTACGCCAGGAGATGGCAGTTGGCAGGGAGTGTCATCCTAGACCACGCAAGCTGCTGCAGGGTGGTGGCTGTTTCTGCAAGTTCAGACTGGCAGGGTGATCCCAGGGTGCGACCATTGAGCCCGGGACAAAAAAGCCCAAGAGGCACCAGCTCTCCCGCAGATCTCCTTCCCTGACGCGACAGAGCAAAAGCCCAAAGCCTTGATGAGGAAGCAGCAGCGAAGTGCGGTTCAGGCCAAGCTGAAAACCTCTGCCAAAGCATAGCAGTCGCTGGGAAAAAAGAGTCGGTTCTCTGGGCTACTGTTGCTGCTTGCTTGAGCCTAGTATTGGCAGCACGGTGGCAGAATCCCGCATAGAGCGAAAGCCTCCTTGCCTGGGCATCCCCTCTAGGAAAGCACAGCATTCTTGGGGAAAACAGAGTCGGTTCTGTGCGATGCATATGTCGCTTGCCTGTACAGAGTCTCCGAAGCACGGTGAAAGAAACCCGCATGGAGCGAAATCCTCTTGGCCCGGGCATCCCCTGTAATTGAGAGCGAAGCGTGGTTGTGCCTGTGGAAACAGCCTTAACGAAAGGTCATGAAACAGGAGAGCATGCATTGCAACAATAGCGGACAGGTGGCAAGACAAGTGTCACCCTCTCCGTTTGCTTAGAAATCAGAGTCGGTTCTGCGGGCTGCTGCTCCTGCTTGCCTAGGCCAAGTCTCAAGGTGGGAGAAACCACCATACAGCGAAAGCCTCTTTGCCCAGGCTCCTCCTCTGGGAAAGCACAGCATTCGTTGGGAAATCTGAGTCGCTTTGTGGGATGCTGTTGCTACTTGCCTGAGCTAGTCTGCGCAGCACGGTGGAAGAAACCCGCATGGAGCGAAATTCTCTGGGTCCTAGCATCCCCACTGCCTGCGAGAGAAGCGTGGATGCACATCTGGAAAGGGCCTTAAGGATAGGGACACGGCTGACACCGTGTTCCCCGGGAGCAAGTCTGGGGAAGGAGCAGAACGCCTCCCCGGGAGAAGAGAAGGAGCCGTTGGCCTTGTTGTCGGGAAACAGTCGCAAAGCAGGAGAGATTGCCCTGGGAAGAACAGTGGGACGGTGGCAAGACAAGCGTCACCCGCTCCCTGTGCGTAGAGACGGAAGCCTGGATTTAGGAAGACACGAGGGGATGGCTAGGGCAGACGCGCATACTCTGCTCTGAGGAAGGAGTCTGGGCAGAAGGAAGGCCTGTTCTGTGTGCCTTTTGTCCCAAGGGGACAGCATCTCCAAGGCCACCTGTCCCTAGGCAAGATGTGGGCATGCCACCAGGCGCCATAACCTGAACTCGCAGATACAGCTCCCTGGAAGAAAGGGGAGCCAGATGACATCTTCCTCCAAGAGGTGGCAGCTTTGGGGGAGGAAGGGGGTGTGTCGTGGAAGAAGAGGGGACAGTCCCCCACAGCTCCCCATCCCAGTGCACGGGCGCTGTGCAGGGTTCCTGTCGCTTCTCCTTTCCTATGTGGAAGGCGCTGGACTAGTCCCCAAGTGCGCCTGAACTCGAGAGCAAAAAGCCAAGCCTTACTACGCCAGAAGAAGGCAGTTGGCAGGGATTGTCATCCTAGACCACGCACGCTGCTGCAGGGTGGTGGCTGTGTCTGCGAGGTTCAGCCTGGCACGGTGATCCCAGGGTGCGACCATGGAGCCCGGGATAGAAAAGCCCAAGTGGAACCAGCTCTCCCGCAGATCTCCTTCCCTGACGCGACAGAGCAAACGCCCAAAGCCTTGCTGAGGAAGCAGCAGCGAAGTGCGGTTCAGGCCAAGCTGAAAACCTCTGCCAAAGCATAGCAGTCGCTGGGAAAAAAGAGTCGGTTCTCTGGGCTGCTGTTGCTGCTTGCTTGAGCCTAGTATTGGCAGCACGGTGGCAGAATCCCGCATAGAGCGAAAGCCTCTTTGCCTGGGCATCCCCTCTAGGAAAGCACAGCATTCTTGGGGAAAACAGAGTCGGTTCTGTGCGATGCAGATGCCGCTTGCCTGAACATGGTCTCCGAAGCACGCTGTAAGAAACCCGCATGGAGCGAAATCCTCTTGGCCCGGGCATCCCCTGTACTTGAGAGCGAAGCGTGGTTGTGACTGTGGAAACAGTCTTAACGAAAGGTCATGAAACAGGAGAGCATGCATTGCAACAATAGCGGGCAGGTGGCAAGACAAGTGTCACCCTCTCCGTTTGCTTAGAAATCAGAGTCTGTTCTGCGGGCTGCTGCTCCTGCTTGCCTAGGCCAAGTCTCAAGGTGGGAGATACCACCCTACAGGGAAAGCCTCTTTGCCCAGGCTCCTCCTCTGGGAAAGCACAGCATTCGTTGGGAAATCTGAGTCGCTTTGTGGGATGCTGCTGCTGCTTGCCTGAGCTAGTCTGCGCAGCACGGTGGAAGAAACCCGCATGGAGCGAAATTCTCTTGGCCATAGCATCGCCACTGCCTGCGAGAGAAGCGTGGATGCACATCTGGAAAGGGACTTAAGGATAGGGACAGGGCTGTCACCGTGATCTCCGGGAGCAAGTCTGGGGAAGGAGCAGAACGCCTCCCCGGGAGAAAGGAAGGAGCTGTTGGCCTTGTCCAGAAACAGTCGCAAAGCAGGAGAGCCTGCCCAGGGAAGAACAGCGGGACGGTGGCATGACAAGCGTCACCCGCTCCCAATGCGTATAGACGGAAGCCTGGCTTTAGGAAGACAGGAGGGGACGGCTAGGGCAGGCGCGCATACGCCACTCTGAGGAAGGAGTCTGGGCAGAAGGCAGGCCTGTTCTGTGTGCCTCTTGTCCCACGGGGAGAGCATCTCCGAGGCCACCTGTCCCTAGGGCAGACGTGGGCTTGCCACCAGGCGCCATAACCTGAACTCGCAGATACAGCTCCCTGGAAGAAAGCGCAGCCAGATACCATCTTCCTCTTAGAGGTGGCAGCGTTGGGGGTGGCAGCGGTGTGTCGGGGAAGAAGAGGGGACAGTCCCCCACTGCTCCCCATCCAAGTGCACGGGCGCTGTGGAGGGTTCCTGTCGCCTCTCCTTTCCTATTGCAAAGGCACTGGCGTAGTCCCCGAGTCCGCCTGAACTCCAGAGCAAAAAGCCAAGCCTTACTACGCCAGGAGATGGCAGTTGGCAGGGAGTGTCATCCTAGACCACGCAAGCTGCTGCAGGGTGGTGGCTGTTTCTGCAAGTTCAGACTGGCAGGGTGATCCCAGGGTGCGACCATTGAGCCCGGGACAAAAAAGCCCAAGAGGCACCAGCTCTCCCGCAGATCTCCTTCCCTGACGCGACAGAGCAAAAGCCCAAAGCCTTGATGAGGAAGCAGCAGCGAAGTGCGGTTCAGGCCAAGCTGAAAACCTCTGCCAAAGCATAGCAGTCGCTGGGAAAAAAGAGTCGGTTCTCTGGGCTACTGTTGCTGCTTGCTTGAGCCTAGTATTGGCAGCACGGTGGCAGAATCCCGCATAGAGCGAAAGCCTCCTTGCCTGGGCATCCCCTCTAGGAAAGCACAGCATTCTTGGGGAAAACAGAGTCGGTTCTGTGCGATGCATATGTCGCTTGCCTGTACAGAGTCTCCGAAGCACGGTGAAAGAAACCCGCATGGAGCGAAATCCTCTTGGCCCGGGCATCCCCTGTAATTGAGAGCGAAGCGTGGTTGTGCCTGTGGAAACAGCCTTAACGAAAGGTCATGAAACAGGAGAGCATGCATTGCAACAATAGCGGACAGGTGGCAAGACAAGTGTCACCCTCTCCGTTTGCTTAGAAATCAGAGTCGGTTCTGCGGGCTGCTGCTCCTGCTTGCCTAGGCCAAGTCTCAAGGTGGGAGAAACCACCATACAGCGAAAGCCTCTTTGCCCAGGCTCCTCCTCTGGGAAAGCACAGCATTCGTTGGGAAATCTGAGTCGCTTTGTGGGATGCTGTTGCTACTTGCCTGAGCTAGTCTGCGCAGCACGGTGGAAGAAACCCGCATGGAGCGAAATTCTCTGGGTCCTAGCATCCCCACTGCCTGCGAGAGAAGCGTGGATGCACATCTGGAAAGGGCCTTAAGGATAGGGACACGGCTGACACCGTGTTCCCCGGGAGCAAGTCTGGGGAAGGAGCAGAACGCCTCCCCGGGAGAAGAGAAGGAGCCGTTGGCCTTGTTGTCGGGAAACAGTCGCAAAGCAGGAGAGATTGCCCTGGGAAGAACAGTGGGACGGTGGCAAGACAAGCGTCACCCGCTCCCTGTGCGTAGAGACGGAAGCCTGGCTTTAGGAAGACACGAGGGGATGGCTAGGGCAGACGCGCATACTCTGCTCTGAGGAAGGAGTCTGGGCAGAAGGAAGGCCTGTTCTGTGTGCCTTTTGTCCCAAGGGGACAGCATCTCCAAGGCCACCTGTCCCTAGGCAAGATGTGGGCATGCCACCAGGCGCCATAACCTGAACTCGCAGATACAGCTCCCTGGAAGAAAGGGGAGCCAGATGACATCTTCCTCCAAGAGGTGGCAGCTTTGGGGGAGGAAGGGGGTGTGTCGTGGAAGAAGAGGGGACAGTCCCCCACAGCTCCCCATCCCAGTGCACGGGCGCTGTGCAGGGTTCCTGTCGCTTCTCCTTTCCTATGTGGAAGGCGCTGGACTAGTCCCCAAGTGCGCCTGAACTCGAGAGCAAAAAGCCAAGCCTTACTACGCCAGAAGAAGGCAGTTGGCAGGGATTGTCATCCTAGACCACGCACGCTGCTGCAGGGTGGTGGCTGTGTCTGCGAGGTTCAGCCTGGCACGGTGATCCCAGGGTGCGACCATGGAGCCCGGGATAGAAAAGCCCAAGTGGAACCAGCTCTCCCGCAGATCTCCTTCCCTGACGCGACAGAGCAAACGCCCAAAGCCTTGCTGAGGAAGCAGCAGCGAAGTGCGGTTCAGGCCAAGCTGAAAACCTCTGCCAAAGCATAGCAGTCGCTGGGAAAAAAGAGTCGGTTCTCTGGGCTGCTGTTGCTGCTTGCTTGAGCCTAGTATTGGCAGCACGGTGGCAGAATCCCGCATAGAGCGAAAGCCTCTTTGCCTGGGCATCCCCTCTAGGAAAGCACAGCATTCTTGGGGAAAACAGAGTCGGTTCTGTGCGATGCAGATGCCGCTTGCCTGAACATGGTCTCCGAAGCACGCTGTAAGAAACCCGCATGGAGCGAAATCCTCTTGGCCCGGGCATCCCCTGTACTTGAGAGCGAAGCGTGGTTGTGACTGTGGAAACAGTCTTAACGAAAGGTCATGAAACAGGAGAGCATGCATTGCAACAATAGCGGGCAGGTGGCAAGACAAGTGTCACCCTCTCCGTTTGCTTAGAAATCAGAGTCTGTTCTGCGGGCTGCTGCTCCTGCTTGCCTAGGCCAAGTCTCAAGGTGGGAGATACCACCCTACAGGGAAAGCCTCGTTGCCCAGGCTCCTCCTCTGGGAAAGCACAGCATTCGTTGGGAAATCTGAGTCGCTTTGTGGGATGCTGCTGCTGCTTGCCTGAGCTAGTCTGCGCAGCACGGTGGAAGAAACCCGCATGGAGCGAAATTCTCTTGGCCCTAGCATCGCCACTGCCTGTGAGAGAAGCGTGGATGCACCTCTGGAAAGGGACTTAAGGATAGGGACACGGCTGTCACCGTGATCTCCGGGAGCAAGTCTGGGGAAGGAGCAGAACCCCTCCCCGGGAGAAGAGAAGGAGCTGTTGGCCTTGTCCAGAAACAGTCGCAAAGCAGGAGAGCCTGCCCAGGGAAGAACAGCGGGACGGTGGCATGACAAGCGTCACCCGCTCCCAATGCGTATAGACGGAAGCCTGGCTTTAGGAAGACAGGAGGGGACGGCTAGGGCAGGCGCGCATACGCCACTCTGAGGAAGGAGTCTGGGCAGAAGGCAGGCCTGTTCTGTGTGCCTCCTGTCCCAAGGGGAGAGCATCTCCGAGGCCACCTGTCCCTAGGGCAGACGTGGGCTTGCCACCAGGCGCCATAACCTGAACTCGCAGATACAGCTCCCTGGAAGAAAGGGCAGCCAGATACCATCTTCCTCCAAGAGGTAGCAGCGTTGGGGGTGGCAGTGGTGTGTCGGGGAAGAAGAGCGGACAGTCCCCCACTGCTCCCCATCCAACTGCACGGGCGCTGTGGAGGGTTCCTGTCGCCTCTCCTTTCCTATTGCAATGGCACTGGCGTAGTCCCCGAGTCCGCCTGAACTCCAGAGCAAAAAGCCAAGCCTTACTACGCCAGGAGATGGCAGTTGGCAGGGAGTGTCATCCTAGACCACGCAAGCTGCTGCAGGGTGGTGGCTGTTTCTGCAAGTTCAGACTGGCAGGGTGATCCCAGGGTGCGACCATGGAGCCCGGGACAAAAAAGCCCAAGAGGCACCAGCTCTCCCGCAGATCTCCTTCCCTGACGCGACAGAGCAAACGCCCAAAGCCTTGCTGAGGAAACAGCAGCGAAGTGCGGTTCAGGCCAAGCTGAAAACCTCTGCCAAAGCATAGCAGTCGCTGGGAAAAAAGAGTCGGTTCTCTGGGCTACTGTTGCTGCTTGCTTGAGCCTAGTATTGGCAGCACGGTGGCAGAATCCCGCATAGAGCGAAAGCCTCCTTGCCTGGGCATCCCCTCTAGGAAAGCACAGCATTCTTGGGGAAAACAGAGTCGGTTCTGTGCGATGCATATGTCGCTTGCCTGTACAGAGTCTCCGAAGCACGGTGAAAGAAACCCGCATGGAGCGAAATCCTCTTGGCCCGGGCATCCCCTCTACTTGAGAGAGAAGCGTGGTTGTGCCTGTGGAAACAGCCTTAACGAAAGGTCATGAAACAGGAGAGCATGCATTGCAACAATAGCGGACAGGTGGCAAGACAAGTGTCACCCTCTCCGTTTGCTTAGAAATCAGAGTCGGTTCTGCGGGCTGCTGCTCCTGCTTGCCTAGGCCAAGTCTCAAGGTGGGAGAAACCACCATACAGCGAAAGCCTCTTTGCCCAGGCTCCTCCTCTGGGAAAGCACAGCATTCGTTGGGAAATCTGAGTCGCTTTGTGGGATGCTGTTGCTACTTGCCTGAGCTAGTCTGCGCAGCACGGTGGAAGAAACCCGCATGGAGCGAAATTCTCTGGGTCCTAGCATCCCCACTGCCTGCGAGAGAAGCATGGATGCACATCTGGAAAGGGCCTTAAGGATAGGGACACGGCTGACACCGTGTTCCCCGGGAGCAAGTCTGGGGAAGGAGCAGAACGCCTCCCCGGGAGAAGAGAAGGAGCCGTTGGCCTTGTTGTCGGGAAACAGTCGCAAAGCAGGAGAGATTGCCCTGGGAAGAACAGTGGGACGGTGGCAAGACAAGCGTCACCCGCTCCCTGTGCGTAGAGACGGAAGCCTGGCTTTAGGAAGACACGAGGGGATGGCTAGGGCAGACGCGCATACTCTGCTCTGAGGAAGGAGTCTGGGCAGAAGGAAGGCCTGTTCTGTGTGCCTTTTGTCCCAAGCGGACAGCATCTCCAAGGCCACCTGTCCCTAGGCAAGATGTGGGCATGCCACCAGGCGCCATAACCTGAACTCGCAGATACAGCTCCCTGGAAGAAAGGGGAGCCAGATGACATCTTCCTCCAAAAGGTGGCAGCTTTGGGGGAGGAAGGGGGTGTGTCGTGGAAGAAGAGGGGACAGTCCCCCACAGCTCCCCATCCCAGTGCACGGGCGCTGTGCAGGGTTCCTGTCGCTTCTCCTTTCCTATGTGGAAGGCGCTGGCCTAGTCCCCAAGTCCGCCTGAACTCGAGAGCAAAAAGCCAAGCCTTACTACGCCAGAAGAAGGCAGTTGGCAGGGATTGTCATCCTAGACCACGCACGCTGCTGAAGGGTGGTGGCTGTGTCTGCGAGGTTCAGCCTGGCACGGTGATCCCAGGGTGCGACCATGGAGCCCGGGATAGCAAAGCCCAAGTGGAACCAGCTCTCCCGCAGATCTCCTTCCCTGACGCGACAGAGCAAACGCCCAAAGCCTTGCTGAGGAAGCAGCAGCGAAGTGCGGTTCAGGCCAAGCTGAAAACCTCTGCCAAAGCATAGCAGTCGCTGGGAAAAAAGAGTCGGTTCTCTGGGCTGCTGTTGCTGCTTGCTTGAGCCTAGTATTGGCAGCACGGTGGCAGAATCCCGCATAGAGCGAAAGCCTCTTTGCCTGGGCATCCCCTCTAGGAAAGCACAGCATTCTTGGGGAAAACAGAGTCGGTTCTGTGCGATGCAGATGCCGCTTGCCTGAACATGGTCTCCGAAGCACGCTGTAAGAAACCCGCATGGAGCGAAATCCTCTTGGCCCGGGCATCCCCTGTAATTGAGAGCGAAGCGTGGTTGTGACTGTGGAAACAGTCTTAACGAAAGGTGATGAAACAGGAGAGCATGCATTGCAACAATAGCGGGCAGGTGGCAAGACAAGTGTCACCCTCTCCGTTTGCTTAGAAATCAGAGTCTGTTCTGCGGGCTGCTGCTCCTGCTTGCCTAGGCCAAGTCTCAAGGTGGGAGATACCACCCTACAGGGAAAGCCTCTTTGCCCAGGCTCCTCCTCTGGGAAAGCACAGCATTCGTTGGGAAATCTGAGTCGCTTTGTGGGATGCTGCTGCTGCTTGCCTGAGCTAGTCTGCGCAGCACGGTGGAAGAAACCCGCATGGAGCGAAATTCTCTTGGCCCTAGCATCGCCACTGCCTGCGAGAGAAGCGTGGATGCACATCTGGAAAGGGACTTAAGGATAGGGACACGGCTGTCACCGTGATCTCCGGGAGCAAGTCTGGGGAAGGAGCAGAACGCCTCCCCGGGAGCAAGGAAGGAGCTGTTGGCCTTGTCCAGAAACAGTCGCAAAGCAGGAGAGCCTGCCCAGGGAAGAACAGCGGGACGGTGGCATGACAAGCGTCACCCGCTCCCAATGCGTATAGACGGAAGCCTGGCTTTAGGAAGACAGGAGGGGACGGCTAGGGCAGGCGCGCATACGCCACTCTGAGGAAGGAGTCTGGGCAGAAGGCAGGCCTGTTCTGTGTGCCTCCTGTCCCAAGGGGAGAGCATCTCCGAGGCCACCTGTCCCTAGGGCAGACGTGGGCTTGCCACCAGGCGCCATAACCTGAACTCGCAGATACAGCTCCCTGGAAGAAAGGGCAGCCAGATACCATCTTCCTCCAAGAGGTGGCAGCGTTGGGGGTGGCAGCGGTGTGTCGGGGAAGAAGAGGGGACAGTCCCCCACTGCTCCCCATCCAAGTGCACGGGCGCTGTGGAGGGTTCCTGTCGCCTCTCCTTTCCTATTGCAAAGGCACTGGCGTAGTCCCCGAGTCCGCCTGAACTCCAGAGCAAAAAGCCAAGCCTTACTACGCCAGGAGATGGCAGTTGGCAGGGAGTGTCATCCTAGACCACGCAAGCTGCTGCAGGGTGGTGGCTGTTTCTGCAAGTTCAGACTGGCAGGGTGATCCCAGGGTGCGACCATGGAGCCCGGGACAAAAAAGCCCAAGAGGCACCAGTTCTCCCGCAGATCTCCTTCCCTGACGCGACAGAGCGAACGCCCAAAGCCTTGCTGAGGAAGCAGCAGCGAAGTGCGGTTCAGGCCAAGCTGAAAACCTCTGCGAAAGCATAGCAGTCGCTCGGAAAAAAGAGTCGGTTCTCTGGGCTACTGTTGCTGCTTGCTTGAGCCTAGTATTGGCAGCACGGTGGCAGAATCCCGCATAGAGCGAAAGCCTCCTTGCCTGGGCATCCCCTCTAGGAAAGCACAGCATTCTTGGGGAAAACAGAGTCGGTTCTGTGCGATGCATATGTCGCTTGCCTGTACAGAGTCTCCGAAGCACGGTGAAAGAAACCCGCATGGAGCGAAATCCTCTTGGCCCGGGCATCCCCTCTACTTGAGAGAGAAGCGTGGTTGTGCCTGTGGAAACAGCCTTAACGAAAGGTCATGAAACAGGAGAGCATGCATTGCAACAATAGCGGACAGGTGGCAAGACAAGTGTCACCCTCTCCGTTTGCTTAGAAATCAGAGTCGGTTCTGCGGGCTGCTGCTCCTGCTTGCCTAGGCCAAGTCTCAAGGTGGGAGAAACCACCATACGGCGAAAGCCTCTTTGCCCAGGCTCCTCCTCTGGGAAAGCACAGCATTCGTTGGGAAATCTGAGTCGCTTTGTGGGATGCTGTTGCTACTTGCCTGAGCTAGTCTGCGCAGCACGGTGGAAGAAACCCGCATGGAGCGAAATTCTCTGGGTCCTAGCATCCCCACTGCCTGCGAGAGAAGCGTGGATGCACATCTGGAAAGGGCCTTAAGGATAGGGACACGGCTGACACCGTGTTCCCCGGGAGCAAGTCTGGGGAAGGAGCAGAACGCCACCCCGGGAGAAGAGAAGGAGCCGTTGGCCTTGTTGTCGGGAAAGAGTCGCAAAGCAGGAGAGATTGCCCTGGGAAGAACAGTGGGACGGTGGCAAGACAAGCGTCACCCGCTCCCTGTGCGTAGAGACGGAAGCCTGGCTTTAGGAAGACACGAGGGGATGGCTAGGGCAGACGCGCATACTCTGCTCTGAGGAAGGAGTCTGGGCAGAAGGAAGGCCTGTTCTGTGTGCCTTTTGTCCCAAGGGGACAGCATCTCCAAGGCCACCTGTCCCTAGGCAAGATGTGGGCATGCCACCAGGCGCCATAACCTGAACTCGCAGATACAGCTCCCTGGAAGAAAGGGGAGCCAGATGACATCTTCCTCCAAGAGGTGGCAGCTTTGGGGGAGGAAGGGGGTGTGTCGTGGAAGAAGAGGGGACAGTCCCCCACAGCTCCCCATCCCAGTGCACGGGCGCTGTGCAGGGTTCCTGTCGCTTCTCCTTTCCTATGTGGAAGGCGCTGGCCTAGTCCCCAAGTCCGCCTGAAATCGAGAGCAAAAAGCGAAGCCTTACTACGCCAGAAGAAGGCAGTTGGCAGGGATTGTCATCCTGGACCACGCACGCTGCTGCAGGGTGGTGGCTGTGTCTGCGAGGTTCAGCCTGGCACGGTGATCCCAGGGTGCGACCATGGAGCCCGGGATAGCAAAGCCCAAGTGGAACCAGCTCTCCCGCAGATCTCCTTCCCTGACGCGACAGAGCAAACGCCCAAAGCCTTGCTGAGGAAGCAGCAGCGAAGTGCGGTTCAGGCCAAGCTGAAAACCTCTGCCAAAGCATAGCAGTCGCTGGGAAAAAAGAGTCGGTTCTCTGGGCTGCTGTTGCTGCTTGCTTGAGCCTAGTATTGGCAGCACGGTGGCAGAATCCCGCATAGAGCGAAAGCCTCTTTGCCTGGGCATCCCCTCTAGGAAAGCACAGCATTCTTGGGGAAAACAGAGTCGGTTCTGTGCGATGCAGATGCCGCTTGCCTGAACATGGTCTCCGAAGCACGCTGTAAGAAACCCGCATGGAGCGAAATCCTCTTGGCCCGGGCATCCCCTGTACTTGAGAGCGAAGCGTGGTTGTGACTGTGGAAACAGTCTTAACGAAAGGTCATGAAACAGGAGAGCATGCATTGCAACAATAGCGGGCAGGTGGCAAGACAAGTGTCACCCTCTCCGTTTGCTTAGAAATCAGAGTCTGTTCTGCGGGCTGCTGCTCCTGCTTGCCTAGGCCAAGTCTCAAGGTGGGAGATACCACCCTACAGGGAAAGCCTCTTTGCCCAGGCTCCTCCTCTGGGAAAGCACAGCATTCGTTGGGAAATCTGAGTCGCTTTGTGGGATGCTGCTGCTGCTTGCCTGAGCTAGTCTGCGCAGCACGGTGGAAGAAACCCGCATGGAGCGAAATTCTCTTGGCCCTAGCATCGCCACTGCCTGCGAGAGAAGCGTGGATGCACATCTGGAAAGGGACTTAAGGATAGGGACAGGGCTGTCACCGTGATCTCCGGGAGCAAGTCTGGGGAAGGAGCAGAACGCCTCCCCGGGAGAAAGGAAGGAGCTGTTGGCCTTGTCCAGAAACAGTCGCAAAGCAGGAGAGCCTGCCCAGGGAAGAACAGCGGGACGGTGGCATGACAAGTGTCACCCGCTCCCAATGCGTATAGACGGAAGCCTGGCTTTAGGAAGACAGGAGGGGACGGCTAGGGCAGGCGCGCATACGCCACTCTGAGGAAGGAGTCTGGGCAGAAGGCAGGCCTGTTCTGTGTGCCTCTTGTCCCACGGGGAGAGCATCTCCGAGGCCACCTGTCCCTAGGGCAGACGTGGGCTTGCCACCAGGCGCCATAACCTGAACTCGCAGATACAGCTCCCTGGAAGAAAGGGCAGCCAGATACCATCTTCCTCTTAGAGGTGGCAGCGTTGGGGGTGGCAGCGGTGTGTCGGGGAAGAAGAGGGGACAGTCCCCCACTGCTCCCCATCCAAGTGCACGGGCGCTGTGGAGGGTTCCTGTCGCCTCTCCTTTCCTATTGCAAAGGCACTGGCGTAGTCCCCGAGTCCGCCTGAACTCCAGAGCAAAAAGCCAAGCCTTACTACGCCAGGAGATGGCAGTTGGCAGGGAGTGTCATCCTAGACCACGCAAGCTGCTGCAGGGTGGTGGCTGTTTCTGCAAGTTCAGACTGGCAGGGTGATCCCAGGGTGCGACCATTGAGCCCGGGACAAAAAAGCCCAAGAGGCACCAGCTCTCCCGCAGATCTCCTTCCCTGACGCGACAGAGCAAAAGCCCAAAGCCTTGATGAGGAAGCAGCAGCGAAGTGCGGTTCAGGCCAAGCTGAAAACCTCTGCCAAAGCATAGCAGTCGCTGGGAAAAAAGAGTCGGTTCTCTGGGCTACTGTTGCTGCTTGCTTGAGCCTAGTATTGGCAGCACGGTGGCAGAATCCCGCATAGAGCGAAAGCCTCCTTGCCTGGGCATCCCCTCTAGGAAAGCACAGCATTCTTGGGGAAAACAGAGTCGGTTCTGTGCGATGCATATGTCGCTTGCCTGTACAGAGTCTCCGAAGCACGGTGAAAGAAACCCGCATGGAGCGAAATCCTCTTGGCCCGGGCATCCCCTCTACTTGAGAGAGAAGCGTGGTTGTGCCTGTGGAAACAGCCTTAACGAAAGGTCATGAAACAGGAGAGCATGCATTGCAACAATAGCGGACAGGTGGCAAGACAAGTGTCACCCTCTCCGTTTGCTTAGAAATCAGAGTCGGTTCTGCGGGCTGCTGCTCCTGCTTGCCTAGGCCAAGTCTCAAGGTGGGAGAAACCACCATACAGCGAAAGCCTCTTTGCCCAGGCTCCTCCTCTGGGAAAGCACAGCATTCGTTGGGAAATCTGAGTCGCTTTGTGGGATGCTGTTGCTACTTGCCTGAGCTAGTCTGCGCAGCACGGTGGAAGAAACCCGCATGGAGCGAAATTCTCTGGGTCCTAGCATCCCCACTGCCTGCGAGAGAAGCGTGGATGCACATCTGGAAAGGGCCTTAAGGATAGGGACACGGCTGACACCGTGTTCCCCGGGAGCAAGTCTGGGGAAGGAGCAGAACGCCACCCCGGGAGAAGAGAAGGAGCCGTTGGCCTTGTTGTCGGGAAAGAGTCGCAAAGCAGGAGAGATTGCCCTGGGAAGAACAGTGGGACGGTGGCAAGACAAGCGTCACCCGCTCCCTGTGCGTAGAGACGGAAGCCTGGCTTTAGGAAGACACGAGGGGATGGCTAGGGCAGACGCGCATACTCTGCTCTGAGGAAGGAGTCTGGGCAGAAGGAAGGCCTGTTCTGTGTGCCTTTTGTCCCAAGGGGACAGCATCTCCAAGGCCACCTGTCCCTAGGCAAGATGTGGGCATGCCACCAGGCGCCATAACCTGAACTCGCAGATACAGCTCCCTGGAAGAAAGGGGAGCCAGATGACATCTTCCTCCAAGAGGTGGCAGCTTTGGGGGAGGAAGGGGGTGTGTCGTGGAAGAAGAGGGGACAGTCCCCCACAGCTCCCCATCCCAGTGCACGGGCGCTGTGCAGGGTTCCTGTCGCTTCTCCTTTCCTATGTGGAAGGCGCTGGCCTAGTCCCCAAGTCCGCCTGAAATCGAGAGCAAAAAGCCAAGCCTTACTACGCCAGAAGAAGGCAGTTGGCAGGGATTGTCATCCTAGACCACGCACGCTGCTGCAGGGTGGTGGCTGTGTCTGCGAGGTTCAGCCTGGCACGGTGATCCCAGGGTGCGACCATGGAGCCCGGGATAGCAAAGCCCAAGTGGAACCAGCTCTCCCGCAGATCTCCTTCCCTGACGCGACAGAGCAAACGCCCAAAGCCTTGCTGAGGAAGCAGCAGCGAAGTGCGGTTCAGGCCAAGCTGAAAACCTCTGCCAAAGCATAGCAGTCGCTGGGAAAAAAGAGTCGGTTCTCTGGGCTGCTGTTGCTGCTTGCTTGAGCCTAGTATTGGCAGCACGGTGGCAGAATCCCGCATAGAGCGAAAGCCTCTTTGCCTGGGCATCCCCTCTAGGAAAGCACAGCATTCTTGGGGAAAACAGAGTCGGTTCTGTGCGATGCAGATGCCGCTTGCCTGAACATGGTCTCCGAAGCACGCTGTAAGAAACCCGCATGGAGCGAAATCCTCTTGGCCCGGGCATCCCCTGTACTTGAGAGCGAAGCGTGGTTGTGACTGTGGAAACAGTCTTAACGAAAGGTCATGAAACAGGAGAGCATGCATTGCAACAATAGCGGGCAGGTGGCAAGACAAGTGTCACCCTCTCCGTTTGCTTAGAAATCAGAGTCTGTTCTGCGGGCTGCTGCTCCTGCTTGCCTAGGCCAAGTCTCAAGGTGGGAGATACCACCCTACAGGGAAAGCCTCTTTGCCCAGGCTCCTCCTCTGGGAAAGCACAGCATTCGTTGGGAAATCTGAGTCGCTTTGTGGGATGCTGCTGCTGCTTGCCTGAGCTAGTCTGCGCAGCACGGTGGAAGAAACCCGCATGGAGCGAAATTCTCTTGGCCCTAGCATCGCCACTGCCTGCGAGAGAAGCGTGGATGCACATCTGGAAAGGGACTTAAGGATAGGGACAGGGCTGTCACCGTGATCTCCGGGAGCAAGTCTGGGGAAGGAGCAGAACGCCTCCCCGGGAGAAAGGAAGGAGCTGTTGGCCTTGTCCAGAAACAGTCGCAAAGCAGGAGAGCCTGCCCAGGGAAGAACAGCGGGACGGTGGCATGACAAGCGTCACCCGCTCCCAATGCGTAGAGACGGAAGCCTGGCTTTAGGAAGACAGGAGGGGACGGCTAGGGCAGGCGCGCATACGCCACACTGAGGAAGGAGTCTGGGCAGAAGGCAGGCCTGTTCTGTGTGCCTCCTGTCCCAAGGGGAGAGCATCTCCGAGGCCACCTGTCCCTAGGGCAGACGTGGGCTTGCCACCAGGCGCCATAACCTGAACTCGCAGATACAGCTCCCTGGAAGAAAGGGCAGCCAGATACCATCTTCCTCTTAGAGGTGGCAGCGTTGGGGGTGGCAGCGGTGTGTCGGGGAAGAAGAGGGGACAGTCCCCCACTGCTCCCCATCCAAGTGCACGGGCGCTGTGGAGGGTTCCTGTCGCCTCTCCTTTCCTATTGCAAAGGCACTGGCGTAGTCCCCGAGTCCGCCTGAACTCCAGAGCAAAAAGCCAAGCCTTACTACGCCAGGAGATGGCAGTTGGCAGGGAGTGTCATCCTAGACCACGCAAGCTGCTGCAGGGTGGTGGCTGTTTCTGCAAGTTCAGACTGGCAGGGTGATCCCAGGGTGCGACCATTGAGCCCAGGACAAAAAAGCCCAAGAGGCACCAGCTCTCCCGCAGATCTCCTTCCCTGACGCGACAGAGCAAAAGCCCAAAGCCTTGATGAGGAAGCAGCAGCGAAGTGCGGTTCAGGCCAAGCTGAAAACCTCTGCCAAAGCATAGCAGTCGCTGGGAAAAAAGAGTCGGTTCTCTGGGCTACTGTTGCTGCTTGCTTGAGCCTAGTATTGGCAGCACGGTGGCAGAATCCCGCATAGAGCGAAAGCCTCCTTGCCTGGGCATCCCCTCTAGGAAAGCACAGCATTCTTGGGGAAAACAGAGTCGGTTCTGTGCGATGCATATGTCGCTTGCCTGTACAGAGTCTCCGAAGCACGGTGAAAGAAACCCGCATGGAGCGAAATCCTCTTGGCCCGGGCATCCCCTCTACTTGAGAGAGAAGCGTGGTTGTGCCTGTGGAAACAGCCTTAACGAAAGGTCATGAAACAGGAGAGCATGCATTGCAACAATAGCGGACAGGTGGCAAGACAAGTGTCACCCTCTCCGTTTGCTTAGAAATCAGAGTCGGTTCTGCGGGCTGCTGCTCCTGCTTGCCTAGGCCAAGTCTCAAGGTGGGAGAAACCACCATACAGCGAAAGCCTCTTTGCCCAGGCTCCTCCTCTGGGAAAGCACAGCATTCGTTGGGAAATCTGAGTCGCTTTGTGGGATGCTGTTGCTACTTGCCTGAGCTAGTCTGCACAGCACGGTGGAAGAAACCCGCATGGAGCGAAATTCTCTGGGTCCTAGCATCCCCACTGCCTGCGAGAGAAGCGTGGATGCACATCTGGAAAGGGCCTTAAGGATAGGGACACGGCTGACACCGTGTTCCCCGGGAGCAAGTCTGGGGAAGGAGCAGAACGCCTCCCCGGGAGAAGAGAAGGAGCCGTTGGCCTTGTTGTCGGGAAACAGTCGCAAAGCAGGAGAGATTGCCCTGGGAAGAACAGTGGGACGGTGGCAAGACAAGCGTCACCCGCTCCCTGTGCGTAGAGACGGAAGCCTGGCTTTAGGAAGACACGAGGGGATGGCTAGGGCAGACGCGCATACTCTGCTCTGAGGAAGGAGTCTGGGCAGAAGGAAGGCCTGTTCTGTGTGCCTTTTGTCCCAAGGGGACAGCATCTCCAAGGCCACCTGTCCCTAGGCAAGATGTGGGCATGCCACCAGGCGCCATAACCTGAACTCGCAGATACAGCTCCCTGGAAGAAAGGGGAGCCAGATGACATCTTCCTCCAAGAGGTGGCAGCTTTGGGGGAGGAAGGGGGTGTGTCGTGGAAGAAGAGGGGACAGTCCCCCACAGCTCCCCATCCCAGTGCACGGGCGCTGTGCAGGGTTCCTGTCGCTTCTCCTTTCCTATGTGGAAGGCGCTGGACTAGTCCCCAAGTGCGCCTGAACTCGACAGCAAAAAGCCAAGCCTTACTACGCCAGAAGAAGGCAGTTGGCAGGGATTGTCATCCTAGACCACGCACGCTGCTGCAGGGTGGTGGCTGTGTCTGCGAGGTTCAGCCTGGCACGGTGATCCCAGGGTGCGACCATGGAGCCCGGGATAGCAAAGCCCAAGTGGAACCAGCTCTCCCGCAGATCTCCTTCCCTGACGCGACAGAGCAAACGCCCAAAGCCTTGCTGAGGAAGCAGCAGCGAAGTGCGGTTCAGGCCAAGCTGAAAACCTCTGCCAAAGCATAGCAGTCGCTGGGAAAAAAGAGTCGGTTCTCTGGGCTGCTGTTGCTGCTTGCTTGAGCCTAGTATTGGCAGCACGGTGGCAGAATCCCGCATAGAGCGAAAGCCTCTTTGCCTGGGCATCCCCTCTAGGAAAGCACAGCATTCTTGGGGAAAACAGAGTCGGTTCTGTGCGATGCAGATGCCGCTTGCCTGAACATGGTCTCCGAAGCACGCTGTAAGAAACCCGCATGGAGCGAAATCCTCTTGGCCCGGGCATCCCCTGTACTTGAGAGCGAAGCGTGGTTGTGACTGTGGAAACAGTCTTAACGAAAGGTCATGAAACAGGAGAGCATGCATTGCAACAATAGCGGGCAGGTGGCAAGACAAGTGTCACCCTCTCCGTTTGCTTAGAAATCAGAGTCTGTTCTGCGGGCTGCTGCTCCTGCTTGCCTAGGCCAAGTCTCAAGGTGGGAGATACCACCCTACAGGGAAAGCCTCGTTGCCCAGGCTCCTCCTCTGGGAAAGCACAGCATTCGTTGGGAAATCTGAGTCGCTTTGTGGGATGCTGCTGCTGCTTGCCTGAGCTAGTCTGCGCAGCACGGTGGAAGAAACCCGCATGGAGCGAAATTCTCTTGGCCATAGCATCGCCACTGCCTGTGAGAGAAGCGTGGATGCACCTCTGGAAAGGGACTTAAGGATAGGGACACGGCTGTCACCGTGATCTCCGGGAGCAAGTCTGGGGAAGGAGCAGAACCCCTCCCCGGGAGAAGAGAAGGAGCTGTTGGCCTTGTCCAGAAACAGTCGCAAAGCAGGAGAGCCTGCCCAGGGAAGAACAGCGGGACGGTGGCATGACAAGCGTCACCCGCTCCCAATGCGTATAGACGGAAGCCTGGCTTTAGGAAGACAGGAGGGGACGGCTAGGGCAGGCGCGCATACGCCACTCTGAGGAAGGAGTCTGGGCAGAAGGCAGGCCTGTTCTGTGTGCCTCCTGTCCCAAGGGGAGAGCATCTCCGAGGCCACCTGTCCCTAGGGCAGACGTGGGCTTGCCACCAGGCGCCATAACCTGAACTCGCAGATACAGCTCCCTGGAAGAAAGGGCAGCCAGATACCATCTTCCTCCAAGAGGTAGCAGCGTTGGGGGTGGCAGTGGTGTGTCGGGGAAGAAGAGCGGACAGTCCCCCACTGCTCCCCATCCAACTGCACGGGCGCTGTGGAGGGTTCCTGTCGCCTCTCCTTTCCTATTGCAATGGCACTGGCGTAGTCCCCGAGTCCGCCTGAACTCCAGAGCAAAAAGCCAAGCCTTACTACGCCAGGAGATGGCAGTTGGCAGGGAGTGTCATCCTAGACCACGCAAGCTGCTGCAGGGTGGTGGCTGTTTCTGCAAGTTCAGACTGGCAGGGTGATCCCAGGGTGCGACCATGGAGCCCGGGACAAAAAAGCCCAAGAGGCACCAGCTCTCCCGCAGATCTCCTTCCCTGACGCGACAGAGCAAACGCCCAAAGCCTTGCTGAGGAAACAGCAGCGAAGTGCGGTTCAGGCCAAGCTGAAAACCTCTGCCAAAGCATAGCAGTCGCTGGGAAAAAAGAGTCGGTTCTCTGGGCTACTGTTGCTGCTTGCTTGAGCCTAGTATTGGCAGCACAGTGGCAGAATCCCGCATAGAGCGAAAGCCTCCTTGCCTGGGCATCCCCTCTAGGAAAGCACAGCATTCTTGGGGAAAACAGAGTCGGTTCTGTGCGATGCATATGTCGCTTGCCTGTACAGAGTCTCCGAAGCACGGTGAAAGAAACCCGCATGGAGCGAAATCCTCTTGGCCCGGGCATCCCCTCTACTTGAGAGAGAAGCGTGGTTGTGCCTGTGGAAACAGCCTTAACGAAAGGTCATGAAACAGGAGAGCATGCATTGCAACAATAGCGGACAGGTGGCAAGACAAGTGTCACCCTCTCCGTTTGCTTAGAAATCAGAGTCGGTTCTGCGGGCTGCTGCTCCTGCTTGCCTAGGCCAAGTCTCAAGGTGGGAGAAACCACCATACAGCGAAAGCCTCTTTGCCCAGGCTCCTCCTCTGGGAAAGCACAGCATTCGTTGGGAAATCTGAGTCGGTTTGTGGGATGCTGTTGCTACTTGCCTGAGCTAGTCTGCGCAGCACGGTGGAAGAAACCCGCATGGAGCGAAATTCTCTGGGTCCTAGCATCCCCACTGCCTGCGAGAGAAGCATGGATGCACATCTGGAAAGGGCCTTAAGGATAGGGACACGGCTGACACCGTGTTCCCCGGGAGCAAGTCTGGGGAAGGAGCAGAACGCCTCCCCGGGAGAAGAGAAGGAGCCGTTGGCCTTGTTGTCGGGAAACAGTCGCAAAGCAGGAGAGATTGCCCTGGGAAGAACAGTGGGACGGTGGCAAGACAAGCGTCACCCGCTCCCTGTGCGTAGAGACGGAAGCCTGGCTTTAGGAAGACACGAGGGGATGGCTAGGGCAGACGCGCATACTCTGCTCTGAGGAAGGAGTCTGGGCAGAAGGAAGGCCTGTTCTGTGTGCCTTTTGTCCCAAGGGGACAGCATCTCCAAGGCCACCTGTCCCTAGGCAAGATGTGGGCATGCCACCAGGCGCCATAACCTGAACTCGCAGATACAGCTCCCTGGAAGAAAGGGGAGCCAGATGACATCTTCCTCCAAGAGGTGGCAGCTTTGGGGGAGGAAGGGGGTGTGTCGTGGAAGAAGAGGGGACAGTCCCCCACAGCTCCCCATCCCAGTGCACGGGCGCTGTGCAGGGTTCCTGTCGCTTCTCCTTTCCTATGTGGAAGGCGCTGGCCTAGTCCCCAAGTCCGCCTGAACTCGAGAGCAAAAAGCCAAGCCTTACTACGCCAGAAGAAGGCAGTTGGCAGGGATTGTCATCCTAGACCACGCACGCTGCTGAAGGGTGGTGGCTGTGTCTGCGAGGTTCAGCCTGGCACGGTGATCCCAGGGTGCGACCATGGAGCCCGGGATAGCAAAGCCCAAGTGGAACCAGCTCTCCCGCAGATCTCCTTCCCTGACGCGACAGAGCAAACGCCCAAAGCCTTGCTGAGGAAGCAGCAGCGAAGTGCGGTTCAGGCCAAGCTGAAAACCTCTGCCAAAGCATAGCAGTCGCTGGGAAAAAAGAGTCGGTTCTCTGGGCTGCTGTTGCTGCTTGCTTGAGCCTAGTATTGGCAGCACGGTGGCAGAATCCCGCATAGAGCGAAAGCCTCTTTGCCTGGGCATCCCCTGTAGGAAAGCACAGCATTCTTGGGGAAAACAGAGTCGGTTCTGTGCGATGCAGATGCCGCTTACCTGACATGGTCTCCGAAGCACGCTGTAAGAAACCCGCATGGAGCGAAATCCTCTTGGCCCGGGCATCCCCTGTAATTGAGAGCGAAGCGTGGTTGTGACTGTGGGAACAGTCTTAACGAAAGGTGATGAAACAGGAGAGCATGCATTGCAACAATAGCGGGCAGGTGGCAAGACAAGTGTCACCCTCTCCGTTTGCTTAGAAATCAGAGTCTGTTCTGCGGGCTGCTGCTCCTGCTTGCCTAGGCCAAGTCTCAAGGTGGGAGATACCACCCTACAGGGAAAGCCTCTTTGCCCAGGCTCCTCCTCTGGGAAAGCACAGCATTCGTTGGGAAATCTGAGTCGCTTTGTGGGATGCTGCTGCTGCTTGCCTGAGCTAGTCTGCGCAGCACGGTGGAACAAACCCGCATGGAGCGAAATTCTCTTGGCCCTAGCATCGCCACTACCTGCGAGAGAAGCGTGGATGCACATCTGGAAAGGGACTTAAGGATAGGGACACGGCTGTCACCGTGATCTCCGGGAGCAAGTCTGGGGAAGGAGCAGAACGCCTCCCCGGGAGAAAGGAAGGAGCTGTTGGCCTTGTCCAGAAACAGTCGCAAAGCAGGAGAGCCTGCCCAGGGAAGAACAGCGGGACGGTGGCATGACAAGCGTCACCCGCTCCCAATGCGTATAGACGGAAGCCTGGCTTTAGGAAGACAGGAGGGGACGGCTAGGGCAGGCGCGCATACGCCACTCTGAGGAAGGAGTCTGGGCAGAAGGCAGGCCTGTTCTGTGTGCCTCCTGTCCCAAGGGGAGAGCATCTCCGAGGCCACCTGTCCCTAGGGCAGACGTGGGCTTGCCACCAGGCGCCATAACCTGAACTCGCAGATACAGCTCCCTGGAAGAAAGGGCAGCCAGATACCATCTTCCTCCAAGAGGTGGCAGCGTTGGGGGTGCCAGCGGTGTGTCGGGGAAGAAGAGGGGACAGTCCCCCACTGCTCCCCATCCAAGTGCACGGGCGCTGTGGAGGGTTCCTGTCGCCTCTCCTTTCCTATTGCAAAGGCACTGGCGTAGTCCCCGAGTCCGCCTGAACTCCAGAGCAAAAAGCCAAGCCTTACTACGCCAGGAGATGGCAGTTGGCAGGGAGTGTCATCCTAGACCACGCAAGCTTCTGCAGGGTGGTGGCTGTTTCTGCAAGTTCAGACTGGCAGGGTGATCCCAGGGTGCGACCATGGAGCCCGGGACAAAAAAGCCCAAGAGGCACCAGTTCTCCCGCAGATCTCCTTCCCTGACGCGATAGAGCGAACGCCCAAAGCCTTGCTGAGGAAGCAGCAGCGAAGTGCGGTTCAGGCCAAGCTGAAAACCTCTGCCAAAGCATAGCAGTCGCTCGGAAAAAAGAGTCGGTTCTCTGGGCTACTGTTGCTGCTTGCTTGAGCCTAGTATTGGCAGCACGGTGGCAGAATCCCGCATAGAGCGAAAGCCTCCTTGCCTGGGCATCCCCTCTAGGAAAGCACAGCATTCTTGGGGAAAACAGAGTCGGTTCTGTGCGATGCATATGTCGCTTGCCTGTACAGAGTCTCCGAAGCACGGTGAAAGAAACCCGCATGGAGCGAAATCCTCTTGGCCCGGGCATCCCCTGTAATTGAGAGCGAAGCGTGGTTGTGCCTGTGGAAACAGCCTTAACGAAAGGTCATGAAACAGGAGAGCATGCATTGCAACAATAGCGGACAGGTGGCAAGACAAGTGTCACCCTCTCCGTTTGCTTAGAAAGCAGAGTCGGTTCTGCGGGCTGCTGCTCCTGCTTGCCTAGGCCAAGTCTCAAGGTGGGAGAAACCACCATACAGCGAAAGCCTCTTTGCCCAGGCTCCTCCTCTGGGAAAGCACAGCATTCGTTGGGAAATCTGAGTCGCTTTGTGGGATGCTGTTGCTACTTGCCTGAGCTAGTCTGCGCAGCACGGTGGAAGAAACCCGCATGGAGCGAAATTCTCTGGGTCCTAGCATCCCCACTGCCTGCGAGAGAAGCGTGGATGCACATCTGGAAAGGGCCTTAAGGATAGGGACACGGCTGACACCGTGTTCCCCGGGAGCAAGTCTGGGGAAGGAGCACAACGCCACCCCGGGAGAAGAGAAGGAGCCGTTGGCCTTGTTGTCGGGAAACAGTCGCAAAGCAGGAGAGATTGCCCTGGGAAGAACAGTGGGACGGTGGCAAGACAAGCGTCACCCGCTCCCTGTGCGTAGAGACGGAAGCCTGGCTTTAGGAAGACACGAGGGGATGGCTAGGGCAGACGCGCATACTCTGCTCTGAGGAAGGAGTCTGGGCAGAAGGAAGGCCTGTTCTGTGTGCCTTTTGTCCCAAGGGGACAGCATCTCCAAGGCCACCTGTCCCTAGGCAAGATGTGGGCATGCCACCAGGCGCCATAACCTGAACTCGCAGATACAGCTCCCTGGAAGAAAGGGGAGCCAGATGACATCTTCCTCCAAGAGGTGGCAGCTTTGGGGGAGGAAGGGGGTGTGTCGTGGAAGAAGAGGGGACAGTCCCCCACAGCTCCCCATCCCAGTGCACGGGCGCTGTGCAGGGTTCCTGTCGCTTCTCCTTTCCTATGTGGAAGGCGCTGGCCTAGTCCCCAAGTCCGCCTGAAATCGAGAGCAAAAAGCCAAGCCTTACTACGCCAGAAGAAGGCAGTTGGCAGGGATTGTCATCCTAGACCACGCACGCTGCTGCAGGGTGGTGGCTGTGTCTGCGAGGTTCAGCCTGGCACGGTGATCCCAGGGTGCGACCATGGAGCCCGGGATAGCAAAGCCCAAGTGGAACCAGCTCTCCCGCAGATCTCCTTCCCTGACGCGACAGAGCAAACGCCCAAAGCCTTGCTGAGGAAGCAGCAGCGAAGTGCGGTTCAGGCCAAGCTGAAAACCTCTGCCAAAGCATAGCAGTCGCTGGGAAAAAAGAGTCGGTTCTCTGGGCTGCTGTTGCTGCTTGCTTGAGCCTAGTATTGGCAGCACGGTGGCAGAATCCCGCATAGAGCGAAAGCCTCTTTGCCTGGGCATCCCCTCTAGGAAAGCACAGCATTCTTGGGGAAAACAGAGTCGGTTCTGTGCGATGCAGATGCCGCTTGCCTGAACATGGTCTCCGAAGCACGCTGTAAGAAACCCGCATGGAACGAAATCCTCTTGGCCCGGGCATCCCCTGTAATTGAGAGCGAAGCGTGGTTGTGACTGTGGAAACAGTCTTAACGAAAGGTCATGAAACAGGAGAGCATGCATTGCAACAATAGCGGGCAGGTGGCAAGACAAGTGTCACCCTCTCCGTTTCATTAGAAATCAGAGTCTGTTCTGCGGGCTGCTGCTCCTGCTTGCCTAGGCCAAGTCTCAAGGTGGGAGATACCACCCTACAGGGAAAGCCTCTTTGCCCAGGCTCCTCCTCTGGGAAAGCACAGCATTCGTTGGGAAATCTGAGTCGCTTTGTGGGATGCTGCTGCTGCTTGCCTGAGCTAGTCTGCGCAGCACGGTGGAAGAAACCCGCATGGAGCGAAATTCTCTTGGCCCTAGCATCGCCACTGCCTGCGAGAGAAGCGTGGATGCACATCTGGAAAGGGACTTAAGGATAGGGACAGGGCTGTCACCGTGATCTCCGGGAGCAAGTCTGGGGAAGGAGCAGAACGCCTCCCCGGGAGAAAGGAAGGAGCTGTTGGCCTTTTCCAGAAACAGTCGCAAAGCAGGAGAGCCTGCCCAGGGAAGAACAGCGGGACGGTGGCATGACAAGCGTCACCCGCTCCCAATGCGTATAGACGGAAGCCTGGCTTTAGGAAGACAGGAGGGGACGGCTAGGGCAGGCGCGCATACGCCACTCTGAGGAAGGAGTCTGGGCAGAAGGCAGGCCTGTTCTGTGTGCCTCTTGTCCCACGGGGAGAGCATCTCCGAGGCCACCTGTCCCTAGGGCAGACGTGGGCTTGCCACCAGGCGCCATAACCTGAACTCGCAGATACAGCTCCCTGGAAGAAAGGGCAGCCAGATACCATCTTCCTCCAAGAGGTGGCAGCGTTGGGGGTGGCAGCGGTGTGTCGGGGAAGAAGAGGGGACAGTCCCCCACTGCTCCCCATCCAAGTGCACGGGCGCTGTGGAGGGTTCCTGTCGCCTCTCCTTTCCTATTGCAAAGGCACTGGCGTAGTCCCCGAGTCCGCCTGAACCTCAGAGCAAAAAGCCAAGCCTTACTACGCCAGGAGATGGCAGTTGGCAGGGAGTGTCATCCTAGACCACGCAAGCTGCTGCAGGGTGGTGGCTGTTTCTGCAAGTTCAGACTGGCAGGGTGATCCCAGGGTGCGACCATGGAGCCCGGGACAAAAAAGCCCAAGAGGCACCAGCTCTCCCGCAGATCTCCTTCCCTGACGCGACAGAGCGAACGCCCAAAGCCTTGCTGAGGAAGCAGCAGCGAAGTGCGGTTCAGGCCAAGCTGAAAACCTCTGCGAAAGCATAGCAGTCGCTGGGAAAAAAGAGTCGGTTCTCTGGGCTACTGTTGCTGCTTGCTTGAGCCTAGTATTGGCAGCACGGTGGCAGAATCCCGCATAGAGCGAAAGCCTCCTTGCCTGGGCATCCCCTCTAGGAAAGCACAGCATTCTTGGGGAAAACAGAGTCGGTTCTGTGCGATGCATATGTCGCTTGCCTGTACAGAGTCTCCGAAGCACGGTGAAAGAAACCCGCATGGAGCGAAATCCTCTTGGCCCGGGCATCCCCTCTACTTGAGAGAGAAGCGTGGTTGTGCCTGTGGAAACAGCCTTAACGAAAGGTCATGAAACAGGAGAGCATGCATTGCAACAATAGCGGACAGGTGGCAAGACAAGTGTCACCCTCTCCGTTTGCTTAGAAAGCAGAGTCGGTTCTGCGGGCTGCTGCTCCTGCTTGCCTAGGCCAAGTCTCAAGGTGGGAGAAATCACCATACAGCGAAAGCCTCTTTGCCCAGGCTCCTCCTCTGGGAAAGCACAGCATTCGTTGGGAAATCTGAGTCGCTTTGTGGGATGCTGTTGCTACTTGCCTGAGCTAGTCTGCGCACCACGGTGGAAGAAACCCGCATGGAGCGAAATTCTCTGGGTCCTAGCATCCCCACTGCCTGCGAGAGAAGCATGGATGCACATCTGGAAAGGGCCTTAAGGATAGGGACACGGCTGACACCGTGTTCCCCGGGAGCAAGTCTGGGGAAGGAGCAGAACGCCTCCCCGGGAGAAGAGAAGGAGCCGTTGGCCTTGTTGTCGGGAAAGAGTCGCAAAGCAGGAGAGATTGCCCTGGGAAGAACAGTGGGACGGTGGCAAGACAAGCGTCACCCGCTCCCTGTGCGTAGAGACGGAAGCCTGGCTTTAGGAAGACACGAGGGGATGGCTAGGGCAGACGCGCATACTCTGCTCTGAGGAAGGAGTCTGGGCAGAAGGAAGGCCTGTTCTGTGTGCCTTTTGTCCCAAGGGGACAGCATCTCCAAGGCCACCTGTCCCTAGGCAAGATGTGGGCATGCCACCAGGCGCCATAACCTGAACTCGCAGATACAGCTCCCTGGAAGAAAGGGGAGCCAGATGACATCTTCCTCCAAGAGGTGGCAGCTTTGGGGGGGCAGGGGGTGTGTCGTGGAAGAAGAGGGGACAGTCCCCCACAGCTCCCCATCCCAGTGCTTGGGTGCTGTGCAGGGTTCCTGTCGCTTCTCCTTTCCTATGTGGAAGGCGCTGGCCTAGACCCCAAGTCCGCCTGAACTCGGGAGCAAAAAGCCAAGCCTTACTACGCCAGAAGAAGGCAGTAGGCAGGGATTGTCATCCTAGACCACGCACGCTGCTGCAGGATGGTGGCTGTGTCTGCGAGGTTCAGCCTGGCACGGTGATCCCAGGGTGCGACCATGGAGCCCGGGATAGCAAAGCCCAAGTGGAACCAGCTCTCCCGCAGATCTCCTTCCCTGACGCGACAGAGCAAACGCCCAAAGCCTTGCTGAGGAAGCAGCAGCGAAGTGCGGTTCAGGCCAAGCTGAAAACCTCTGCCAAAGCATAGCAGTCGCTGGGAAAAAAGAGTCGGTTCTCTGGGCTGCTGTTGCTGCTTGCTTGAGCCTAGTATTGGAAGCACGGTGGCAGAATCCCGCATAGAGCGAAAGCCTCTTTGCCTGGGCATCCCCTCTAGGAAAGCACAGCATTCTTGGGGAAAACAGAGTCGGTTCTGTGAGATGCAGATGCCGCTTGCCTGAACATGGTCTCCGAAGCACGCTGTAAGAAACCCGCATGGAGCGAAATCCTCTTGGCCCGGGCATACCCTGTACTTGAGAGCGAAGAGTGGTTGTGACTGTGGAAACAGTCTTAACGAAAGGTCATGAAACAGGAGAGCATGCATTGCAACAATAGCGGGCAGGTGGCAAGACAAGTGTCACCCTCTCCGTTTGCTTAGAAATCAGAGTCTCTTCTGCGGGCTGCTGCTCCTGCTTGCCTAGGCCAAGTCTCAAGGTGGGAGATACCACCCTACAGGGAAAGCCTCTTTGCCCAGGCTCCTCCTCTGGGAAAGCACAGCATTCGTTGGGAAATCTGATACGCTTTGTGGGATGCTGCTGCTGCTTGCCTGAGCTAGTCTGCGCAGCACGGTGGAAGAAACCCGCATGGAGCGAAATTCTCTTGGCCCTAGCATCGCCACTGCCTGCGAGAGAAGCGTGGATGCACCTCTGGAAAGGGACTTAAGGATAGGGACACGGCTGTCACCGTGATCTCCGGGAGCAAGTCTGGGGAAGGAGCAGAACGCCTCCCCGGGAGAAGAGAAGGAGCTGTTGGCCTTGTCCAGAAACAGTCGCAAAGCAGGTGAGCCTGCCCTGGGAAGAACAGCGGGACGGTGGCATGACAAGCGTCACCCGCTCCCAATGCGTATAGACGGAAGCCTGGCTTTAGGAAGACAGGAGGGGACGGCTAGGGCAGGCGCGCATACGCCACTCTGAGGAAGGAGTCTGGGCAGAAGGCAGGACTGTTCTGTGTGCCTCCTGTCCCAAGGGGAGAGCAGCTCCAAGGCCACCTGTCCCTAGGGCAGACGTGGGCTTGCCACCAGGCGCCATAACCTGAACTCGCAGATACAGCTCCCTGGAAGAAAGGACAGCCAGATACCATCTTCCTCCAAGAGGTGGCAGCGTTGGGGGTGGCAGCGGTGTGTCGGGGAAGAAGAGGGACAGTCCCCTACTGCTCCCCATCCAAGTGCATGGGCGCTGTGGAGGGTTCCTGTCGCCTCTCCTTTCCTATTGCAAAGGCACTGGCGTAGTCCCCGAGTCTGCCTGAACTCCAGAGCAAAAAGCCAAGCCCTACTACGCCAGGAGATGGCAGTTGGCAGGGAGTGTCATCCTAGACCACGCAAGCTGCTGCAGGGTGGTGGCTGTTTCTGCAAGTTCAGACTGGCAGGGTGATCCCAGGGTGCGACCATGGAGCCCGGGACAAAAAAGCCCAAGAGGCACCAGCTCTCCCGCAGATCTCCTTCCCTGACGCGACAGAGCGAACGCCCAAAGACTTGCTGAGGAAGCAGCAGCGAAGTGCGGTTCAGGCAAAGCTGAAAACCTCTGCGAAAGCATAGCAGTCGCTGGGAAAAAAGAGTCGGTTCTCTGGGCTACTGTTGCTGCTTGCTTGAGCCTAGTATGGGCAGCACGGTGGCAGAATCCCGCATAGAGCGAAAGCCTCCTTGCCTGGGCATCCCCTCTAGGAAAGCACAGAATTCTTGGGGAAACAGAGTCGGTTCTGTGCGATGCATATGTCGCTTGCCTGTACAGAGTCTCTGAAGACGGTGAAAGAAACCCGCATGGAGCGAAATCCTCTTGGCCCGGGCATCCCCTCTACTTGAGAGAGAAGCGTGGTTGTGCCTGTGGAAACAGCCTTAACGAAAGGTCATGAAACAGGAGAGCATGCATTGCAACAATAGCGGACAGGTGGCAAGACAAGTGTCACCCTCTCCGTTTGCTTAGAAATCAGAGTCGGTTCTGCGGGCTGCTGCTCCTGCTTGCCTAGGCCAAGTCTCAAGGTAGGAGAAACCACCATACAGCGAAAGCCTCTGTGCCCAGGCTCCTCCTCTGGGAAAGCACAGCATTCGTTGGGAAATCTGAGTCGCTTTGTGGGATGCTGCTGCTGCTTGCCTGAGCTAGTCTGCGCAGCACGGTGGAAGAAACCCGCATGGAGCGAAATTCTCTTGGCCCTAGCATCGCCACTGCCTGCGAGAGAAGCGTGGATGCACATCTGGAAAGGGACTTAAGGATAGGGACAGGGCTGTCACCGTGATCTCCGGGAGCAAGTCTGGGGAAGGAGCAGAACGCCTCCCCGGGAGAAAGGAAGGAGCTGTTGGCCTTGTCCAGAAACAGTCGCAAAGCAGGAGAGCCTGCCCAGGGAAGAACAGCGGGACGGTGGCATGACAAGCGTCACCCGCTCCCAATGCGTATACACGGAAGCCTGGCTTTAGGAAGACAGGAGGGGACGGCTAGGGCAGGCGCGCATACGCCACTCTGAGGAAGGAGTCTGGGCAGAAGGCAGGCCTGTTCTGTGTGCCTCTTGTCCCACGGGGAGAGCATCTCCGAGGCCACCTGTCCCTAGGGCAGACGTGGGCTTGCCACCAGGCGCCATAACCTGAACTCGCAGATACAGCTCCCTGGAAGAAAGCGCAGCCAGATACCATCTTCCTCTTAGAGGTGGCAGCGTTGGGGGTGGCAGCGGTGTGTCGGGGAAGAAGAGGGGACAGTCCCCCACTGCTCCCCATCCAAGTGCACGGGCGCTGTGGAGGGTTCCTGTCGCCTCTCCTTTCCTATTGCAAAGGCACTGGCGTAGTCCCCGAGTCCGCCTGAACTCCAGAGCAAAAAGCCAAGCCTTACTACGCCAGGAGATGGCAGTTGGCAGGGAGTGTCATCCTAGACCACGCAAGCTGCTGCAGGGTGGTGGCTGTTTCTGCAAGTTCAGACTGGCAGGGTGATCCCAGGGTGCGACCATTGAGCCCGGGACAAAAAAGCCCAAGAGGCACCAGCTCTCCCGCAGATCTCCTTCCCTGACGCGACAGAGCAAAAGCCCAAAGCCTTGATGAGGAAGCAGCAGCGAAGTGCGGTTCAGGCCAAGCTGAAAACCTCTGCCAAAGCATAGCAGTCGCTGGGAAAAAAGAGTCGGTTCTCTGGGCTACTGTTGCTGCTTGCTTGAGCCTAGTATTGGCAGCACGGTGGCAGAATCCCGCATAGAGCGAAAGCCTCCTTGCCTGGGCATCCCCTCTAGGAAAGCACAGCATTCTTGGGGAAAACAGAGTCGGTTCTGTGCGATGCATATGTCGCTTGCCTGTACAGAGTCTCCGAAGCACGGTGAAAGAAACCCGCATGGAGCGAAATCCTCTTGGCCCGGGCATCCCCTGTAATTGAGAGCGAAGCGTGGTTGTGCCTGTGGAAACAGCCTTAACGAAAGGTCATGAAACAGGAGAGCATGCATTGCAACAATAGCGGACAGGTGGCAAGACAAGTGTCACCCTCTCCGTTTGCTTAGAAAGCAGAGTCGGTTCTGCGGGCTGCTGCTCCTGCTTGCCTAGGCCAAGTCTCAAGGTGGGAGAAACCACCATACAGCGAAAGCCTCTTTGCCCAGGCTCCTCCTCTGGGAAAGCACAGCATTCGTTGGGAAATCTGAGTCGCTTTGTGGGATGCTGTTGCTACTTGCCTGAGCTAGTCTGCGCAGCACGGTGGAAGAAACCCGCATGGAGCGAAATTCTCTGGGTCCTAGCATCCCCACTGCCTGCGAGAGAAGCGTGGATGCACATCTGGAAAGGGCCTTAAGGATAGGGACACGGCTGACACCGTGTTCCCCGGGAGCAAGTCTGGGGAAGGAGCAGAACGCCTCCCCGGGAGAAGAGAAGGAGCCGTTGGCCTTGTTGTCGGGAAACAGTCGCAAAGCAGGAGAGATTGCCCTGGGAAGAACAGTGGGACGGTGGCAAGACAAGCGTCACCCGCTCCCTGTGCGTAGAGACGGAAGCCTGGCTTTAGGAAGACACGAGGGGATGGCTAGGGCAGACGCGCATACTCTGCTCTGAGGAAGGAGTCTGGGCAGAAGGAAGGCCTGTTCTGTGTGCCTTTTGTCCCAAGGGGACAGCATCTCCAAGGCCACCTGTCCCTAGGCAAGATGTGGGCATGCCACCAGGCGCCATAACCTGAACTCGCAGATACAGCTCCCTGGAAGAAAGGGGAGCCAGATGACATCTTCCTCCAAGAGGTGGCAGCTTTGGGGGAGGAAGGGGGTGTGTCGTGGAAGAAGAGGGGACAGTCCCCCACAGCTCCCCATCCCAGTGCACGGGCGCTGTGCAGGGTTCCTGTCGCTTCTCCTTTCCTATGTGGAAGGCGCTGGACTAGTCCCCAAGTGCGCCTGAACTCGAGAGCAAAAAGCCAAGCCTTACTACGCCAGAAGAAGGCAGTTGGCAGGGATTGTCATCCTAGACCACGCACGCTGCTGCAGGGTGGTGGCTGTGTCTGCGAGGTTCAGCCTGGCACGGTGATCCCAGGGTGCGACCATGGAGCCCGGGATAGAAAAGCCCAAGTGGAACCAGCTCTCCCGCAGATCTCCTTCCCTGACGCGACAGAGCAAACGCCCAAAGCCTTGCTGAGGAAGCAGCAGCGAAGTGCGGTTCAGGCCAAGCTGAAAACCTCTGCCAAAGCATAGCAGTCGCTGGGAAAAAAGAGTCGGTTCTCTGGGCTGCTGTTGCTGCTTGCTTGAGCCTAGTATTGGCAGCACGGTGGCAGAATCCCGCATAGAGCGAAAGCCTCTTTGCCTGGGCATCCCCTCTAGGAAAGCACAGCATTCTTGGGGAAAACAGAGTCGGTTCTGTGCGATGCAGATGCCGCTTGCCTGAACATGGTCTCCGAAGCACGCTGTAAGAAACCCGCATGGAGCGAAATCCTCTTGGCCCGGGCATCCCCTGTACTTGAGAGCGAAGCGTGGTTGTGACTGTGGAAACAGTCTTAACGAAAGGTCATGAAACAGGAGAGCATGCATTGCAACAATAGCGGGCAGGTGGCAAGAGAAGTGTCACCCTCTCCGTTTGCTTAGAAATCAGAGTCTGTTCTGCGGGCTGCTGCTCCTGCTTGCCTAGGCCAAGTCTCAAGGTGGGAGATACCACCCTACAGGGAAAGCCTCTTTGCCCAGGCTCCTCCTCTGGGAAAGCACAGCATTCGTTGGGAAATCTGAGTCGCTTTGTGGGATGCTGCTGCTGCTTGCCTGAGCTAGTCTGCGCAGCACGGTGGAAGAAACCCGCATGGAGCGAAATTCTCTTGGCCCTAGCATCGCCACTGCCTGCGAGAGAAGCGTGGATGCACATCTGGAAAGGGACTTAAGGATAGGGACAGGGCTGTCACCGTGATCTCCGGGAGCAAGTCTGGGGAAGGAGCAGAACGCCTCCCCGGGAGAAAGGAAGGAGCTGTTGGCCTTGTCCAGAAACAGTCGCAAAGCAGGAGAGCCTGCCCAGGGAAGAACAGCGGGACGGTGGCATGACAAGCGTCACCCGCTCCCAATGCGTATACACGGAAGCCTGGCTTTAGGAAGACAGGAGGGGACGGCTAGGGCAGGCGCGCATACGCCACTCTGAGGAAGGAGTCTGGGCAGAAGGCAGGCCTGTTCTGTGTGCCTCTTGTCCCACGGGGAGAGCATCTCCGAGGCCACCTGTCCCTAGGGCAGACGTGGGCTTGCCACCAGGCGCCATAACCTGAACTCGCAGATACAGCTCCCTGGAAGAAAGCGCAGCCAGATACCATCTTCCTCTTAGAGGTGGCAGCGTTGGGGGTGGCAGCGGTGTGTCGGGGAAGAAGAGGGGACAGTCCCCCACTGCTCCCCATCCAAGTGCACGGGCGCTGTGGAGGGTTCCTGTCGCCTCTCCTTTCCTATTGCAAAGGCACTGGCGTAGTCCCCGAGTCCGCCTGAACTCCAGAGCAAAAAGCCAAGCCTTACTACGCCAGGAGATGGCAGTTGGCAGGGAGTGTCATCCTAGACCACGCAAGCTGCTGCAGGGTGGTGGCTGTTTCTGCAAGTTCAGACTGGCAGGGTGATCCAGGGTGCGACCATTGAGCCCGGGACAAAAAAGCCCAAGAGGCACCAGCTCTCCCGCAGATCTCCTTCCCTGAAGCGACAGAGCAAAAGCCCAAAGCCTTGATGAGGAAGCAGCAGCGAAGTGCGGTTCAGGCCAAGCTGAAAACCTCTGCCAAAGCATAGCAGTCGCTGGGAAAAAAGAGTCGGTTCTCTGGGCTACTGTTGCTGCTTGCTTGAGCCTAGTATTGGCAGCACGGTGGCAGAATCCCGCATAGAGCGAAAGCCTCCTTGCCTGGGCATCCCCTCTAGGAAAGCACAGCATTCTTGGGGAAAACAGAGTCGGTTCTGTGCGATGCATATGTCGCTTGCCTGTACAGAGTCTCCGAAGCACGGTGAAAGAAACCCGCATGGAGCGAAATCCTCTTGGCCCGGGCATCCCCTGTAATTGAGAGCGAAGCGTGGTTGTGCCTGTGGAAACAGCCTTAACGAAAGGTCATGAAACAGGAGAGCATGCATTGCAACAATAGCGGACAGGTGGCAAGACAAGTGTCACCCTCTCCGTTTGCTTAGAAATCAGAGTCGGTTCTGCGGGCTGCTGCTCCTGCTTGCCTAGGCCAAGTCTCAAGGTGGGAGAAACCACCATACAGCGAAAGCCTCTTTGCCCAGGCTCCTCCTCTGGGAAAGCACAGCATTCGTTGGGAAATCTGAGTCGCTTTGTGGGATGCTGTTGCTACTTGCCTGAGCTAGTCTGCGCAGCACGGTGGAAGAAACCCGCATGGAGCGAAATTCTCTGGGTCCTAGCATCCCCACTGCCTGCGAGAGAAGCGTGGATGCACATCTGGAAAGGGCCTTAAGGATAGGGACACGGCTGACACCGTGTTCCCCGGGAGCAAGTCTGGGGAAGGAGCAGAACGCCTCCCCGGGAGAAGAGAAGGAGCCGTTGGCCTTGTTGTCGGGAAACAGTCGCAAAGCAGGAGAGATTGCCCTGGGAAGAACAGTGGGACGGTGGCAAGACAAGCGTCACCCGCTCCCTGTGCGTAGAGACGGAAGCCTGGCTTTAGGAAGACACGAGGGGATGGCTAGGGCAGACGCGCATACTCTGCTCTGAGGAAGGAGTCTGGGCAGAAGGAAGGCCTGTTCTGTGTGCCTTTTGTCCCAAGGGGACAGCATCTCCAAGGCCACCTGTCCCTAGGCAAGATGTGGGCATGCCACCAGGCGCCATAACCTGAACTCGCAGATACAGCTCCCTGGAAGAAAGGGGAGCCAGATGACATCTTCCTCCAAGAGGTGGCAGCTTTGGGGGAGGAAGGGGGTGTGTCGTGGAAGAAGAGGGGACAGTCCCCCACAGCTCCCCATCCCACTGCACGGGCGCTGTGCAGGGTTCCTGTCGCTTCTCCTTTCCTATGTGGAAGGCGCTGGACTAGTCCCCAAGTGCGCCTGAACTCGAGAGCAAAAAGCCAAGCCTTACTACGCCAGAAGAAGGCAGTTGGCAGGGATTGTCATCCTAGACCACGCACGCTGCTGCAGGGTGGTGGCTGTGTCTGCGAGGTTCAGCCTGGCACGGTGATCCCAGGGTGCGACCATGGAGCCCGGGATAGAAAAGCCCAAGTGGAACCAGCTCTCCCGCAGATCTCCTTCCCTGACGCGACAGAGCAAACGCCCAAAGCCTTGCTGAGGAAGCAGCAGCGAAGTGCGGTTCAGGCCAAGCTGAAAACCTCTGCCAAAGCATAGCAGTCGCTGGGAAAAAAGAGTCGGTTCTCTGGGCTGCTGTTGCTGCTTGCTTGAGCCTAGTATTGGCAGCACGGTGGCAGAATCCCGCATAGAGCGAAAGCCTCTTTGCCTGGGCATCCCCTCTAGGAAAGCACAGCATTCTTGGGGAAAACAGAGTCGGTTCTGTGCGATGCAGATGCCGCTTGCCTGAACATGGTCTCCGAAGCACGCTGTAAGAAACCCGCATGGAGCGAAATCCTCTTGGCCCGGGCATCCCCTGTACTTGAGAGCGAAGCGTGGTTGTGACTGTGGAAACAGTCTTAACGAAAGGTCATGAAACAGGAGAGCATGCATTGCAACAATAGCGGGCAGGTGGCAAGACAAGTGTCACCCTCTCCGTTTGCTTAGAAATCAGAGTCTGTTCTGCGGGCTGCTGCTCCTGCTTGCCTAGGCCAAGTCTCAAGGTGGGAGATACCACCCTACAGGGAAAGCCTCTTTGCCCAGGCTCCTCCTCTGGGAAAGCACAGCATTCGTTGGGAAATCTGAGTCGCTTTGTGGGATGCTGCTGCTGCTTGCCTGAGCTAGTCTGCGCAGCACGGTGGAAGAAACCCGCATGGAGCGAAATTCTCTTGGCCATAGCATCGCCACTGCCTGTGAGAGAAGCGTGGATGCACCTCTGGAAAGGGACTTAAGGATAGGGACACGGCTGTCACCGTGATCTCCGGGAGCAAGTCTGGGGAAGGAGCAGAACCCCTCCCCGGGAGAAGAGAAGGAGCTGTTGGCCTTGTCCAGAAACAGTCGCAAAGCAGGAGAGCCTGCCCAGGGAAGAACAGCGGGACGGTGGCATGACAAGCGTCACCCGCTCCCAATGCGTATAGACGGAAGCCTGGCTTTAGGAAGACAGGAGGGGACGGCTAGGGCAGGCGCGCATACGCCACTCTGAGGAAGGAGTCTGGGCAGAAGGCAGGCCTGTTCTGTGTGCCTCCTGTCCCAAGGGGAGAGCATCTCCGAGGCCACCTGTCCCTAGGGCAGACGTGGGCTTGCCACCAGGCGCCATAACCTGAACTCGCAGATACAGCTCCCTGGAAGAAAGGGCAGCCAGATACCATCTTCCTCCAAGAGGTAGCAGCGTTGGGGGTGGCAGTGGTGTGTCGGGGAAGAAGAGCGGACAGTCCCCCACTGCTCCCCATCCAACTGCACGGGCGCTGTGGAGGGTTCCTGTCGCCTCTCCTTTCCTATTGCAATGGCACTGGCGTAGTCCCCGAGTCCGCCTGAACTCCAGAGCAAAAAGCCAAGCCTTACTACGCCAGGAGATGGCAGTTGGCAGGGAGTGTCATCCTAGACCACGCAAGCTGCTGCAGGGTGGTGGCTGTTTCTGCAAGTTCAGACTGGCAGGGTGATCCCAGGGTGCGACCATGGAGCCCGGGACAAAAAAGCCCAAGAGGCACCAGCTCTCCCGCAGATCTCCTTCCCTGACGCGAGAGAGCAAACGCCCAAAGCCTTGCTGAGGAAACAGCAGCGAAGTGCGGTTCAGGCCAAGCTGAAAACCTCTGCCAAAGCATAGCAGTCGCTGGGAAAAAAGAGTCGGTTCTCTGGGCTACTGTTGCTGCTTGCTTGAGCCTAGTATTGGCAGCACGGTGGCAGAATCCCGCATAGAGCGAAAGCCTCCTTGCCTGGGCATCCCCTCTAGGAAAGCACAGCATTCTTGGGGAAAACAGAGTCGGTTCTGTGCGATGCATATGTCGCTTGCCTGTACAGAGTCTCCGAAGCACGGTGAAAGAAACCAGCATGGAGCGAAATCCTCTTGGCCCGGGCATCCCCTCTACTTGAGAGAGAAGCGTGGTTGTGCCTGTGGAAACAGCCTTAACGAAAGGTCATGAAACAGGAGAGCATGCATTGCAACAATAGCGGACAGGTGGCAAGACAAGTGTCACCCTCTCCGTTTGCTTAGAAATCAGAGTCGGTTCTGCGGGCTGCTGCTCCTGCTTGCCTAGGCCAAGTCTCAAGGTGGGAGAAACCACCATACAGCGAAAGCCTCTTTGCCCAGGCTCCTCCTCTGGGAAAGCACAGCATTCGTTGGGAAATCTGAGTCGCTTTGTGGGATGCTGTTGCTACTTGCCTGAGCTAGTCTGCGCAGCACGGTGGAAGAAACCCGCATGGAGCGAAATTCTCTGGGTCCTAGCATCCCCACTGCCTGCGAGAGAAGCATGGATGCACATCTGGAAAGGGCCTTAAGGATAGGGACACGGCTGACACCGTGTTCCCCGGGAGCAAGTCTGGGGAAGGAGCAGAACGCCTCCCCGGGAGAAGAGAAGGAGCCGTTGGCCTTGTTGTCGGGAAACAGTCGCAAAGCAGGAGAGATTGCCCTGGGAAGAACAGTGGGACGGTGGCAAGACAAGCGTCACCCGCTCCCTGTGCGTAGAGACGGAAGCCTGGCTTTAGGAAGACACGAGGGGATGGCTAGGGCAGACGCGCATACTCTGCTCTGAGGAAGGAGTCTGGGCAGAAGGAAGGCCTGTTCTGTGTGCCTTTTGTCCCAAGCGGACAGCATCTCCAAGGCCACCTGTCCCTAGGCAAGATGTGGGCATGCCACCAGGCGCCATAACCTGAACTCGCAGATACAGCTCCCTGGAAGAAAGGGGAGCCAGATGACATCTTCCTCCAAAAGGTGGCAGCTTTGGGGGAGGAAGGGGGTGTGTCGTGGAAGAAGAGGGGACAGTCCCCCACAGCTCCCCATCCCACTGCACGGGCGCTGTGCAGGGTTCCTGTCGCTTCTCCTTTCCTATGTGGAAGGCGCTGGCCTAGTCCCCAAGTCCGCCTGAACTCGAGAGCAAAAAGCCAAGCCTTACTACGCCAGAAGAAGGCAGTTGGCAGGGATTGTCATCCTAGACCACGCACGCTGCTGAAGGGTGGTGGCTGTGTCTGCGAGGTTCAGCCTGGCACGGTGATCCCAGGGTGCGACCATGGAGCCCGGGATAGCAAAGCCCAAGTGGAACCAGCTCTCCCGCAGATCTCCTTCCCTGACGCGACAGAGCAAACGCCCAAAGCCTTGCTGAGGAAGCAGCAGCGAAGTGCGGTTCAGGCCAAGCTGAAAACCTCTGCCAAAGCATAGCAGTCGCTGGGAAAAAAGAGTCTGTTCTCTGGGCTGCTGTTGCTGCTTGCTTGAGCCGAGTATTGGCAGCACGGTGGCAGAATCCCGCATAGAGCGAAAGCCTCTTTGCCTGGGCTTCCCCTCTAGGAAAGCACAGCATTCTTGGGGAAAACAGAGTCGGTTCTGTGAGATGCAGATGCCGCTTGCCTGAACATGGTCTCCGAAGCACGCTGTAAGAAACCCGCATGGAGTGAAATCCTCTTGGCCCGGGCATCCCCTGTAATTGAGAGCGAAGCGTGGTTGTGACTGTGGAAACAGTCTTAACGAAAGGTGATGAAACAGGAGAGCATGCATTGCAACAATAGCGGGCAGGTGGCAAGACAAGTGTCACCTTCTCCGTTTGCTTAGAAATCAGAGTCTGTTCTGCGGGCTGCTGCTCCTGCTTGCCTAGGCCAAGTCTCAAGGTGGGAGATACCACCCTACAGGGAAAGCCTCTTTGACCAGGCTCCTCCTCTGGGAAAGCACAGCATTCGTTGGGAAATCTGAGTCGCTTTGTGGGATGCTGCTGCTGCTTGCCTGAGCTAGTCTGCGCAGCACGGTGGAAGAAACCCGCATGGAGCGAAATTCTCTTGGCCCTAGCATCGCCACTGCCTGCGAGAGAAGCGTGGATGCACATCTGGAAAGGGACTTAAGGATAGGGACACGGCTGTCACCGTGATCTCCGGGATCAAGTCTGGGGAAGGAGCAGAACGCCTCCCCGGGAGAAAGGAAGGAGCTGTTGGCCTTGTCCAGAAACAGTCGCAAAGCAGGAGAGCCTGCCCAGGGAAGAACAGCGGGACGGTGGCATGACAAGCGTCACCCGCTCCCAATGCGTATAGACGGAAGCCTGGCTTTAGGAAGACAGGAGGGGACGGCTAGGGCAGGCGCGCATACGCCACTCTGAGGAAGGAGTCTGGGCAGAAGGCAGGCCTGTTCTGTGTGCCTCCTGTCCCAAGGGGAGAGCATCTCCGAGGCCACCTGTCCCTAGGGCAGACGTGGGCTTGCCACCAGGCACCATAACCTGAACTCGCAGATACAGCTCCCTGGAAGAAAGGGCAGCCAGATACCATCTTCCTCCAAGAGGTGGCAGCGTTGGGGGTGGCAGCGGTGTGTCGGGGAAGAAGAGGGGACAGTCCCCCACTGCTCCCCATCCAAGTGCACGGGCGCTGTGGAGGGTTCCTGTCGCCTCTCCTTTCCTATTGCAAAGGCACTGGCGTAGTCCCCGAGTCCGCCTGAACTCCAGAGCAAAAAGCCAAGCCTTACTACGCCAGGAGATGGCAGTTGGCAGGGAGTGTCATCCTAGACCACGCAAGCTGCTGCAGGGTGGTGGCTGTTTCTGCAAGTTCAGACTGGCAGGGTGATCCCAGGGTGCGACCATGGAGCCCGGGACAAAAAAGCCCAAGAGGCACCAGTTCTCCCGCAGATCTCCTTCCCTGACGCGACAGAGCGAACGCCCAAAGCCTTGCTGAGGAAGCAGCAGCGAAGTGCGGTTCAGGCCAAGCTGAAAACCTCTGCGAAAGCATAGCAGTCGCTCGGAAAAAAGAGTCGGTTCTCTGGGCTACTGTTGCTGCTTGCTTGAGCCTAGTATTGGCAGCACGGTGGCAGAATCCCGCATAGAGCGAAAGCCTCCTTGCCTGGGCATCCCCTCTAGGAAAGCACAGCATTCTTGGGGAAAACAGAGTCGGTTCTGTGCGATGCATATGTCGCTTGCCTGTACAGAGTCTCCGAAGCACGGTGAAAGAAACCCGCATGGAGCGAAATCCTCTTGGCCCGGGCATCCCCTCTACTTGAGAGAGAAGCGTGGTTGTGCCTGTGGAAACAGCCTTAACGAAAGGTCATGAAACAGGAGAGCATGCATTGCAACAATAGCGGACAGGTGGCAAGACAAGTGTCACCCTCTCCGTTTGCTTAGAAATCAGAGTCGGTTCTGCGGGCTGCTGCTCCTGCTTGCCTAGGCCAAGTCTCAAGGTGGGAGAAACCACCATACGGCGAAAGCCTCTTTGCCCAGGCTCCTCCTCTGGGAAAGCACAGCATTCGTTGGGAAATCTGAGTCGCTTTGTGGGATGCTGTTGCTACTTGCCTGAGCTAGTCTGCGCAGCACGGTGGAAGAAACCCGCATGGAGCGAAATTCTCTGGGTCCTAGCATCCCCACTGCCTGCGAGAGAAGCGTGGATGCACATCTGGAAAGGGCCTTAAGGATAGGGACACGGCTGACACCGTGTTCCCCGGGAGCAAGTCTGGGGAAGGAGCAGAACGCCACCCCGGGAGAAGAGAAGGAGCCGTTGGCCTTGTTGTCGGGAAAGAGTCGCAAAGCAGGAGAGATTGCCCTGGGAAGAACAGTGGGATGGTGGCAAGACAAGCGTCACCCGCTCCCTGTGCGTAGAGACGGAAGCCTGGCTTTAGGAAGACACGAGGGGATGGCTAGGGCAGACGCGCATACTCTGCTCTGAGGAAGGAGTCTGGGCAGAAGGAAGGCCTGTTCTGTGTGCCTTTTGTCCCAAGGGGACAGCATCTCCAAGGCCACCTGTCCCTAGGCAAGATGTGGGCATGCCACCAGGCGCCATAACCTGAACTCGCAGATACAGCTCCCTGGAAGAAAGGGGAGCCAGATGACATCTTCCTCCAAGAGGTGGCAGCTTTGGGGGAGGAAGGGGGTGTGTCGTGGAAGAAGAGGGGACAGTCCCCCACAGCTCCCCATCCCAGTGCACGGGCGCTGTGCAGGGTTCCTGTCGCTTCTCCTTTCCTATGTGGAAGGCGCTGGACTAGTCCCCAAGTGCGCCTGAACTCGACAGCAAAAAGCCAAGCCTTACTACGCCAGAAGAAGGCAGTTGGCAGGGATTGTCATCCTAGACCACGCACGCTGCTGCAGGGTGGTGGCTGTGTCTGCGAGGTTCAGCCTGGCACGGTGATCCCAGGGTGCGACCATGGAGCCCGGGATAGCAAAGCCCAAGTGGAACCAGCTCTCCCGCAGATCTCCTTCCCTGACGCGACAGAGCAAACGCCCAAAG